>NC_037542.1:18587187-18605261 GCF_001531365.2 Cynara cardunculus var. scolymus | reverse complement strand
AAACATATTAATAACATATTAAAAATTTATTAATAACCAAAAATTTGAAAAAATAAAAATAAAAAAAATATTTTTTTTGAATAGGACCGGCCGGAACCGGGACCGGTTATCGCTGGTTTTTGTCTTGGTTAAGACCGATAGGGACCGGTTAAGGTCAGGTCCGGCCCGGCCCGAGAACGGATTTTGGTCATCTCTATTGGAGAGTATGGGCCACGTGGTCCATGTGTCTATATATATATATATATATATATATATATATATATAGAGTCGGGTTCACGTGAGACCAAAGAATTTTCGTGAGACTCGTAAGACCAATTTATGTTCATTAATCAATTTTATAAGTTAATGATCTAATGGTCTAAAGTTGCAAGGTGACAGTTTTGTAAATATTGAGAAGTCTCATGGCATTTATGAATTTTCAAGATCTGACGATTATAAATCTAATCCAAGGGTTGAGAATTGGTCTTACGGGTCTCACGAAAAACCATTGGTCTCACATGATCCCAAGTCTATATATATACACATATATGTATGTATATAAAATTGAGATACTTATATAACAGGTCCCTAAAGTTTGTTGGTTTTAATTAAAACAAGTAAAATGACTGAAAATACCCCTCATAAAATGGAACTTAACGGAAAACTTAATGGCCGTTGACGAAAAGCGTTGCGAGATGTCAAACATGAGGAACAAATCTATTAAAATTTAGTTGAATGACAAAAACCGTTGAAAATAACAAACATTAGGGACCGAAAGTTAACTTTACTCAAAAATAATTATACTTTTTTCGAGTTTTTTTAATTAGGTTAATTTTAAACCTACAATCACATGTGAATACAAAATGTATTTACTTTAAATCCATAATTTTATTATCCAAATAATATTGAATGCTTTGAGAGCTTGAAGTAAAAGCAAAGCTAGGAGTTATAAAATATCAATTCACAAATGCATTGATAATGACCAAAGTGGTGAAGAATGAAATACATAATTCGTGACAATTTTTTTTTTGTTTTTCTATAAGAAACCAAAGTTTCAAGTTTGTGGTTTTGATCTTTCTTTTAAGCCAAACCATGGCTAATTAAAACACCTTACAAATTTGGATCACTTATATGTATTATTAACGAGAAAAAGTGTGAGATAGAACAAACTTACGCATCCGATATTTTTAGTCGGGATCAAGAAAACCCATATCTAATAGAATGGGATTTGACACGGTGGGAAAGGAGAAATCATGTGAATCATAAATTGGTATTTTCTGGTTTTTGGAAACGTGATCGGTATGTTTGTTCTTGCTCATGTAGAATTCGTGGTTAAAAGTGTACCAATGGAGATTGATTTTGTTTTGGCTTAATTGTTCCACCCCCAAGCGGTGGTCATGTAGAATTCATGGTTAAAAGTGTACCTTGGCGGGGTTCCAAGGAGTTGAGCCTCTTTCAGATTTAAGTTCTAAAAGACTTGGAAATTTTCTAAATCCTGTGTGTTTTTCAGCCATTGATAAGCCATCGTTGAAGGTATATTTAGCCTATCGCCGACGAGCCTCAGCTGTCGCTGAAAGGCCATCGTTGAAAGTCTTCAGCTATCATTGAAGATGTACCTTTTAGAACTTAAGATCCGGTTGTAACTACTTTTTGACCTTATCAATTAACGGTTACAACTGTTTAACCCAGTAACTGCCGATCTCTCTTATAAATACATAATTTTGTGACCTAAGTACTATATATACAATATTAGCGCCTTATATCGTGTATGCTTTTTCTATATTATCTCAGTACTAATTTTGTATAAACCTAAGACATAGCATAACAGGGGCATAATACAGTATTTGAGAAGTGATTTCCAGACATGATCTAGAAAATTATCCAAGTAATTCTAACCACAAAACCCAATTCACAACATAACAAAGGCATATTCACATATGAATATAGTGATATCCATTATCCATACACATGTTTCATTTTGTTTTCTTCATAACTGGAGTGTAGACAAGTAAAGAAGAAGAAAGAGAGGATAGAGAGACAACCATTGTTGGATGGTTTTCTTATTAACCAAGTATCATCAATGCAACATAATATAAGATAAGATATTGGTTATATATACTTTTAAAATTTTAAATTTTTACTTAAGTCATCATTTACTTGTCGGGTAAGTACTTACTAGGCTTTATTTGTTTTATTGGATGAGCAGGACAATGATCGTGAATCTTACCCGGTAGAGGCGTAGTAAAGATCGAGAGTCTTAACCAGTAAATGAGAGAGAAGACTTCGGTAAGCGCTTACCAGGTAAAATAGACTTATAAATAATCCATGTAGTCAAGAACGTCATCTGATAAGGTAAGTGAAAGTGGTGATTTTTACTAGTAATCACTTACCTTGTAAGCATTTGATAAACGGCTCAAATATTCATAGGATAATATAGATTACTATTTTTTATAAATTTGATCAAATAAACTAACATTGATTGTTATTTTAGTATAAAGCATGACAAGTAAAACAATCTGAGAAAAGAAATGTTAACATCTTAATTTCTATTTTGATTGATAATTTGATCATAATTGTATTATATAATTATGAATCTATTAATTGACAAATATATATATATATATATATATATATATATATAATAGAAGGAAATATAAAATTTTGCTTATAAACTTTGAACTGAAAATCGTGACACTGTCTTTATAAGGCCCATTCCGTACTGACTTCTAATTGGGCCTATCGTTGGGCTAAGATGGACCACTCTTTTGAGTTATGAAGTAGAGATGGGCCCTCTTCCGCCTGGAACCGGGTAATGTCTGGTCTGGCATCGATAGGGACGGGTAGGAATCAGTTATGTTTTTTTACGAAAATTTAAGGTCTGACCCGGCCTGGACCAGGACTTGGACTAGTTATATATAGACGTGATTTTTTTTAATTAAGTTTTTATAAATTATATATCAAGTTTTTCAATATTTGTACAAGATTTTCAAGTTTTTTTTTTACCAAAAAACTTCAAGTTCTTGTTTTAAAGTTTTTAAAGTTCTTTTTAATTGTTTTAGTACCAAATTTCAAAAATCATATTATAAAAACATGTATAACATTTTTTTGTGTAAAAAAGATTTAAAAAATATTGAAAGTGTATCTGAATGATCCAATTAGGGATTTCAAAGTATATTTTAATAAGATATTATTAAAAAAAAGTCTTCAAACAATACCTTTTATATGTTTAAAATTGATTTTTAAATTTTTTTGGGACCGAGTAGGGCATGGCCCGTACCGGTTCTAGGGACTAGGTTTGTACATGAACATGAAGAATGGGCTGTGTTTTTTGTCGGGATTGAGATCAGGACCAATTCCGTTGTGACCAGTTACAAGATAATCTTGAACCATGACCGATTTTTGACATCTCTATAATGATTTAATTTTATTGTAATATACAATAAAATTAATTCTTAGTTAATGTAATGGTTTTCTGTTATCAATCAAAGTTTTGAAATGCAAAAATTTATACCTATTTTTATGTATCATAATATATCGATTTTCTAACATTTGATGACGCTTATACTCGATTAAGAAATACCTACGAAATATTAATTTATGAAAAGATTATAGTAAAAATAGTCATTACACTGGATATCCATGTCACTGAATGTTACAATATTAACAAGTTATCGTTAAAAATAGATTAAAAAGGTTAAATAGAAAATTTTAATTTATGTTAAAAAAATTATTTGCTACACTAAATAAAAATTAAAACTAATTTTATTATATTTTTTTATATATTTGTTCTTTTATTTTCGTGAATTATTTTAATATATATATATATATATATATATATATATTTCATTTTGAGGCTTTAAAATGACTTTTTAACAAAGATATTGATCACATGACTTCATGATGAACATTATTTTGATTTAAACAACATATCTGTAATTTGTTATATGAAAAACAAAAAAATATAACCATTTAAATTTGGGTTGTCAAGGAATGTAGTGGAAATCTCATTTTTTTTGGGGTTCAAATCAATACACTATTAAAACTTTTTTAATTACGAAGGTTCACCTGTGACAATTAAAGATTATTCGTGATAATCAGAAGATTAACTAGTACACGCAATCTAACTTAGAAACCCATAATCATATAAAAAAAACTAGAAAATATGAATATTTTTACAAAAATAATAATGAAAAAAGACATTTCAAAGTATAAAAGGTCAAGGGTTGACATATGAGTTGAATAAACTTGGGATGGAAGTAAAATATTGAGGTGACGATTGTGATTGGTCTAGCAACCAACTTAAATTAACTATTAATATTTTCTATTTAAATGTTTTTACATTCTAACATTAACATTTAAATATAATATTACCGACACTTTTATTTCTTACCATCAAATTATAAAGTTATGTTAGAATTAGTTTTTTTTTTAAGTATATAACCTTTCTTGTTTTTGATAAGTTTTAAATCCCTGATTTCTTAGAATGTAAAAAACTACGATATCACTAGATCAAAAATATTTTTCTAACGATAATTTAATACATAAATAATGTGTACAAGCACATTTTCGTTATTATTAAAATGAAAGCCATAACGAAAAATATATCATAAATAACATAGATTTTTTAATAGATTTTCTTTTAACAACTTCAAAGTTTATAATATATATAAGAATCAATTTAATGTTTTTTAAATTAATATATTATATTATTTTAATTTTTCTTTACTATCTTGTTTGTATTGATACATTATATCATTAAATATCTCCTTTAATTATATTATAAGATGTTATAATTGATTAATTTTTTAAAATGTTATTTTTAATCATTTTAAATGTTTATCAGTTAGTTTTTATCAAACATAATTCGTTTATTAGTCACCGAGTTAGCTTGCTAAATATAACCTATATATATATATATCAACATTGTAACCTAATTTTTTGTCCATTTTTAATATACAAACCGACTTGATTATGAGAATAAAATAAGATTAATAAAATAGATTGTGAAAAGTGATTTGAAATTTGAAAGTTGGTAGAGTTGAAGGGGTCCGTAGGGGTGTGATTGTGGGAGGAAATCACGTGACATCATTGAGGAAGAACAGGGTAACATGGAGGATGTTCCTCTATTGGCCTTGGCCCTGGCCCTGGCCCTGGCCCCACCCCATCCTTATTTTTTAATTACTAATATTTTTTAATTTGCCATTACTTTTTGAGTAAATTACATTTTTGGTCCTTATGGTTTACACTAAAATATGGGTTTCATCCTTTTGATAAAAATATTAACAGTTAAGGTCTTCGAGTTTAGTTCCTTGCCCTAACTCTCTGACTCTATTGAATCCTAATCTGTTAAATATAAAGTAATTTGATTAATTTATCTTTTTATTTATTTTCATTATAAATTAAAATATATGATATATTATATTAATATAATGAAACCTCTCATCCTTAAAGAAAAGTCGAACATAAAGACTGTACATCTCCTATACGACCGCCACTATCGTTCTCCTTCAAAATCACCATAGTCATTCTCCACCACATACTTGTTCAACTCATTTCTCCTTTACAACTAAAACCACGCCCACCCCCACCCCCACGATCCACCTCCAATTTGAAACAGACCCTCAATTGTTGGCCTCCATTTTCATTCCAAACCCACGTTAGAACCCTTTCTTCTTTAAAAGACCAATACCAAATTCCTCTGATGATCCACTGAAATCTTCATTTAAAATTTAACATCGATCTTTACCAAGACGGATCCACCAACAGTGTCAAACCTTAAATTACTAAACACTAAAACATAACACAAGAATTGGACCCATTGTTGATTTTATGCTTCTTCTACCTATGATGTTCATAGATACTCACAAAATCATGGGTTTTTGGTTTTGAAGTTAGGTTTTAATGTTTGATTTAGATTTAGATTTAGGGTTTTTGATTCACAAGTTTTGTACAATGATTTGGTAATCATGAATCCAGTTTAATGTGATCTTATTCAAATACATGTAATTTTTGAACAAGCTTGGGATGGCTACTTATGAACTGTGGAAGGTTGAGGTGCCAACAGAAAAGGGTACTATAAGGGAAGGGACACGTTTAAGTTGTACCTAACTGGTAATTTACAATAAGTAATAAACGAAATAACCCAAAACCCCTAACTTAGTAGATCAGATGTTAACATGGTTAGGACGAGAATGAACTCAAAATTAAATTCAAACCACAAAAACAATATACTTTAAGAATGAAATTTATAATTTATGTAATCATATCGGAATAAGTCAATAAGTTGTTTTTATAAGCAATTATAAAATAATGTAAGGTTTTGTGTTGCCCCTTTCATATCGCCTATTTTACTTAGATATTAAAAAGATTTAAAGTTTGTTTAATTGATTTTATATAAAAATTAAAAAATTATAAAAAAAATGGGAGGGTGTAGAATGATTGAAGGAAGCGGTTGGGGAAAAAAGGGACTCAGAAATTGCATGCGCATATGATGGTGTTTGGGTCCACCCTTTCAATCTTCTGTTAAAAAATATAGACTTGTCCAAATTACAAAATTGCCCTACCCCTTAAAACTCGAACCAATTAATTAATAGGGTTGGGTTTCGGACCTTTCGGTAATAATTGGAGTTAAATCATAATTCAAGATTAACATTAAAGATTGTTTATCAAACATTTAACCTGTAAGTGCTTATTCGTAAAATTTAATATTACCATTTATTTACCATGTAAGATTTTAGTCTATTAAAACGACATCGTATGCAACAATTTACCCGGTAAGTGCTTACCGTATAAGACTTTTGGTTTTTGTCTCGTTCTTACCGGGTAAGATTCTTGGTCCATACCATATTCATCCGGTAAAGTAATGTGACTTAGTAAGCACCTATTCAAGCGTTTGATAAACGACCCTTAAAAAGATGTACCGAGATGCACTAGATCAATTTCCCGTAATAAGCATGGTTAATAGGATGAAGTGAGATTAAAAATGATTAGGGGTTCAAACCTTTTTTTAGGCTTATCTCCTTAACTTCTATTATTATATGATTCTTCCTCTTAGTTAATATACGGTAAGTATTGTGAAGTTTAAATTTTGAACATTCTGAAAAACTAGACTCTAACGTTAATCGAAATACAATTAGGTCAATTATGATAATTTGATTAGCAATATAGCAGCATTCATATATGATTGCTATATATACATATACGTATACACACACATATATATATATATATAATCATGTTTACACCGAAAGTTGTATTATATCTCCCCTGCTTTTACTTTTACATTTAGAGATTCATTAAACTATCATTTCTTTTATGATTCTTAATTAATCCGATCATCGCTAGTATTAAAAATACATTGGTCTATCATCATTTTCATTACTAGCTAAATGAATGACAATACAATAAAAGCAGTTTTATAGCATCTTTAAAATGTCTAATTAAGAGTGTTAAATACTTTAAAATATGACCAAATAAAAAATCGTTATATCTAAAAGTATTACAATAAGTTTATAAAACATTCTTAGGCGTTTTAACGATTGAGTTTTAAAATAAAGTATCATACTAGATATTTTATACGATATTATTTGAAAAAATATCAAAAATTGTTTTTTGCAAATATATATCAAAGATTATATGTAAAAAATAAAAGATTTATGTTTAATTTATAATCATAATTAATTGAGGCCGAAAATAAAAGTTAAGGTGGAGAAAAGTGGTGGGTAATTAAGCACTGACAACATATTTGGTGAAAACAAACTTATGACTTGTTTTCTTTCTATTTTTGGCAAAAAAAAATTCAATATTTTGTCAGGGAGCAAGCCAGTGTTGTAAGCAAGAAGCCCTTTTGGGAGTATATGCATATATAGTTTTTCACTTCATATATATATATATATATATATACATATATATAGAACCAACTGATAACGTTTAATTAATTACACAAGAAAACCGATTTTAATCCCAAATTAAATCCATACATATAAGAATCATGTCACTCATATATATCATTCATATTTGTGTGTGTGTGTATATATATGTGTGTATATATATATATATATATATATATATAGAGAGAGAGAGAGAGAGAGAGAGTGTGTGTGTGTGTGTGTGTGTGTGTGTGGGGATATATATGTATCTTTTAGGTAATTGAATTAAAGAGATTTTGTGATCTGAGTGTTTGGGAAAATGATTATACAGACATAAAATAAGATGTTTTGGTTTGGAAAAGGGGAATTGTTGTTGCATTATGTTATGTATGTGGAATATGAAACATGCAAAACTTGGTTCACTTTTCATTTTGATATTATTTACATGGATGCTGCTTTATTAAAGTCCTCAATTAACATGGATCTTTCATTCTTCCCATCTTTCTCCAATTACTTAACCATCATCTCATTATATATATATATATATATATATATATATATATATATATATATGGGCTCATTCAAAAGAAAACTGATTAGTTTGTGGTAACTGTGAGATCCAATTTCAACCACAAATCAACGGATAAATTAGGAACTTAATAATTATAGTAGTTTGAGTTAAAATTATAATTAGAGGGCATTTTAGGTATTTTTAAAAGACTCATCTCTCTTCTCTTCTCTCTCCTCTCTCATCTCTCCGACCTCCAATCTCCGGCCTCCGGTGAATAAAAATCCGGCAAGTACCAAGTAATCACAAAGATACACAATGTGATACCCATTATGATATATTGTGATACCATTTGAGTACCACTGTATATCACAATGGGTATCACATTGTGTATCGTTGTGACTACTTGGTACCTGCTGGATTTTTGTTCTCCGGAGGCCGGAGAGACAAGAGATGAGATATGAGAGAGGAGAGAGAAGAGAGAAGTTTTTTAAAAATACCTAAAATGCCCTCTAATTATAATTTTAACTCAAACTATCTTAATTATTAATTTTCTAATTTATCGATTGATTTGTGGTTGAGATTGGATCTCACAGTTACCACAAACTAATTAGTTTTCATTTGACTAATGTTACACTTTAACGTTTGGTCTTATAAACTTATGTCTTATAAAACAATCTATTGAAGTAATTATACAATTTTGACGTCCTATAAACCTAATTTCATTTACCAAATTGAGTATTTTTTGTTCTTTGTTAGGACCCCACGTAACTAGGATGCATTATATACAGCCCATTTTATACATACTTTCACGTGGTTTTAAATATTCTTTTTAAGGGGTGTGTGTATATATATATATATATATATATATATATATATATATATATATATATATAGCAAGGCTCAACTAATTAATTCACAATCTTCTTTGCTATTCAAATTCAACTTAACCCATTAATTTAAATATTATTTATGCAGATCATATAAGTAGGAAAAAGATGCTAGTAAGACTACATATATATCAGCCCTTGGTTACACAAAGTAAACAGTACAACAACGTTCTCAATTTGTGTTCTTTTTATTTATAAATATATATATATATATATATATACACATGTGGGTGAACACACATGTATATAAAAGTATATATGATGATTGATTGTACAACCCTCTTTTTAAAATTAAGAATGTATTTGACAAACTATTTGATAAGGTGACTAATGTTTAAAAAACTAATTGATAAGCTAATTAATTATCTTTGATAACACATCTAAATATTTCTTTTCAAGTACAAAGATTAAGCCAATTTATGAGTAGCTCTCGTATTCCTCATATGCATGTTGCCCTTCACTTACTACTTCGGTATATTCCTCTGAGCACAATCTTTGTTACTACTTCGGGAGTTCTGAATATCGGGTTCACATGAGTGAAAGTTTAAGGCATTTTCTAGATTCGAATCGGACAGCTTATCCAGGCTCACAAAGATATGATATAGGGATTATGTCTTCTTACGAGATTCATTGGATTTCTTGGCCATCAAAGAAACAATATGTGGTTTCCGAGCATCCAATAAGGTTGAATATCGGGCTATATATGGTAGTTGTTACATGATTTTGGTATTCATTGTGAATCGCATGCTTTAATGCTTTGTGATAATACTTCAGTAAATTTAATTAGCCTCTAATTATCCTATCCTTCATGAACACAATTAACGCAGTGAAGTGGATTATCACTTTATTCTGGAGAAGTTTACTTATAATACCATCAAGCTCATGCCTATATTCAAACTTAATTTCGATTTGTAGACATGTTTACCAATCCTCTACCACATTACAAGCTTTTTTTATTAACCTGGATATTCAACCTGCTATGCGAGCCGACTAATCTCATGGCGACCACCTGCAAAGCAGATAGTCCGGAGTCACCGCATGTAAACCTCCATGGCCACAAAGAGATTTTTATTTCTCCTTGGATTTAAACATGAGACTTCCTGGTACTTTTGACTTTTGAAGCCAAGTTCAAACCAATCAAGCGCCACCCTTGTGGTTCACATTACAAGCTTTAACCATCGATGTCCAAGTTTCAGTTACATTTTTCAAGCTCGTGTTGACGGGGAGTGTTAGATTTATAATTACTAACCAAACATGTTAGTTAAGCTCTTTACTAGTTGGTTATTGTTTAACAAACATGATTCTTTTATGCTATAAAATGTAAAATAGTAATATGATCGTTTTAACTCATTCAGTACATATAGAATACTTCTCCCCATCCTTTCTCTATTTTTCGGCTCTAATAACTAGCTGATATAGTAAATAACAAAGTAAAAGAACAATTAAGAAAACATGTCGAAAAGTTAATTAAACGAAATATAAGAGACGTAATTGAAAAAGCCTCTTGAGCTTAGTTACTAAATGCTACTTAATTAATCCCACAAGTATATTTTTCAATAAACTCCAAAAATATATTATCTTATGGTTGCAGAACATCCCTAAATGCAAAAATTACCGATATTTCAAAAATTACTCGAACATGTTTCTTGTGTGATTCTATCTCAAATAATTAAATGATTTTTCTATGCATGGTTTGTGAAATATTTGACGATAGATCATTTTTCACACTTTTTTCATCATTCAAAACATGTTTTCATGAAATGTTATGCATAACGATATCTATGTAAATAAGCAATATTTAAAATTACGATCACAAAATTGATGATTAGGTTCAACAATAGAGTATATCCCTCACTTTGGAGTAAATAAATGTAATTACATTACGACATATTAAAAATATTGTATCATTGATCAAATATCCTAAATATATATATATATATATATATATATATATATTCCGTATAATAAAATCTATCAGTCAATGTTTCTGAAATTATCAAAAAGTAAAAAGACGTTATGGTTAATTTGGACATTGTGAGAGAAAACGAGCATTGGTTGATATATAACATTAATTGTAAACATATTTGAAATATTTTAGAGACTTTGGTTTCGATTTTACATGCATAATTTTCAATCAATTAAATACCAAAAATACATAAATAAATAAACGACCATGATCAATCTTCAAGAGCTTTATAAGAACAAAGAAAATTAAAGGGTTCCTAAATAATGGTTTAAGAATTAAGATGATGGACCTGTTACTGTATGTCAAAACTGGATTAATATGATTTTAAATAAAAATCTCTCTCTCTCTCTCTCTCTCTCTAGACCTAGATACATACACAATAAAGCACATAGAACGTCCACACAAAACTCTCAAACATTCCCTTTTATGCTTTTTGAACAACAGTGGAAAGTAAAGGCTCATCTCTCTCTCTCTCTCTCTCTCTCTCTTGATTTGCTCCTTTCAGCTAGCCATGGATACGGCTCACTGGCCACAGGTACAAAGTTAGATCTTTCACCTTCTTCATGATCTCCACTAGTTACCCACCAAAAGCATAAGTTTTGGGGGTTTTCTGTTGTTTTTGGTTGAATTGTTCATTTCACGAGTTACACTTATGGTATCCAGATCAAACCAAACTAGTAGCTACAGTTTTGCTCTAATTTCTACATCTGTATATATTTTATTTTCTTGAAAGATAATCAATTATGATGATCGTCCATAATCAGAAGCAAGTTTCTGATTTTCTACTGTCTTTTCAATCTCTTGTTTTCAACCACTAATTATCTTTCTTCAAAGAGATTAATTGTGTCAATTTATGATCGAATATATCGATATATGCGGGATCGATAAAGGGTGGATTTGTATTTAGTTTGTATGTGCTGCTTAATCTTGAAGACCGGTTTTTATGGATTTCTGAAAAGCATAAAGCTGTTGCCTTGTTGTGTTCATTTGTCTGCAAATCTTAAAAAGTTTTTGGATCTTTATGTCTTTATCTTCCCTTTTTTTGCAAATAAATTTCTTACTTTTTCTTTATGTGTTTTGTTTAAATAGGAGATAGCAATCAAACCTATGGAAGAAATAGTGGTACAAAACGGTACGAATTCATGTTCTTCAAAGCCATCTTCAAATTCTTCGTCTTTGGAAAGAAGGGGAACAAGGCCACAAAAAGAAGCAGCTATAAACTGTCCAAGATGCAATTCTACAAACACCAAGTTTTGTTACTACAACAATTACAGCCTTTCCCAGCCTAGATACTTTTGCAAGACTTGTAGAAGATACTGGACTGAAGGTGGGTCCCTTAGAAACGTCCCTGTTGGTGGCGGCTCGCGGAAGAACAAGCGATCATCGTCTTCTATTTCGTCATCTCATTCTTCGATGTCAAAGAAGCTTCCTGATCTGGTTGTACCTCCAGCTGCACCAAACCCTAGGATGCATCATGAACACGGGCAAGACCTCAATCTGGGTTTCCCATCAACCAGTCATGATTTCAAGACAATTTCTGAGCTTATCCAGGTTCCCAATTTTGATGGGACCAAGAATACCACTTCTGGTTCAGCCACCACCACCACTTCAGCTCAACTTTCAGCCTTAGAACTCTTGACAGGAATGACAACAAGGGGTATGATGAATTCCTTCATGCCAATTCCAATTCCTGATCCCAATTCAGTCTACTCATCGTCAGGACAGCTGATGATTCCCATGCCAGAATTCAAGATTCCGTCGCTTAATTTTTCCTTGGATGGAATGGGAGGTAATGGAGGTGGGGGTGGTACGTATGGAAGTAGCATCCATGATCAGAGTTCCAGTGGGAGGCTTTTGTTCCCATTTGAAGATCTGAAAACAAGCACATCAGCTACAACCACTCATGATGGACATCATGTTGAACAAAATAGAGATCAGAATGGTGATACCAATGGCTTTTGGAGTGGAATGTTAGGAGGAAGTTCATGGTAAAGTACAATTATATATATTTATATCTATATACAGTATTAAAAAAACATCAATCTGGGGGTTAAATTTTTCTTTCTTTCTTTCTATCGACCGCGCGGCCGTTTCAAATGATTATTTTTCTAATCTCAAAATGGTGGGTGGTGATGACTTGTTTGGATTTCTTGAGAAACTAACTTGATAGGATCATCATACAACTATTTCTTGGGTGATCTCTTCTATCCATTCCTCTCTCTCCTCTAGCTTTCTGTGTAAACATATATATATTCATGTTTAGTGATACCTATCTTGATTAATCATCTCCTAATCTTCAACCAAGAGAAGAGATTCTTGTTATGATCATCAGAAGATATGAATTGAAGAGAAGATGATCGATCAAGAAGAACAATCAAAGCCCAGAATATTTCTAGCTAGTGACAGAATTGAAGGAAACTACGAAGAGAAACCGACTGTTGTGTATCATTGGTTATTGGGTTTGGGGTACAAACAATTAATAATGTATGATGTGCAATTTGTATGAATTTGGTTGAATTTCTTGATGCAAGTTTAATGCGTGTTTCTGCTTCAACCTTCATTAGTCTCGTGGTATATAATATATATATACACACGACATCTCTTTCATACAAAGTTAAGAGTCTTTTATGGCGCACACACATTGTCAATCTATTATTAATGCTGGTTTAGTGCAGAAAGCTGATTATAATAAGGATAAGAATTGAAGGATTTAAGGTCTGTTCCCGCTCACTGTATGTGTGTGTATATACATATATACATATATATATATATATATGTGTGTGTGTGTATCATAAATTAGTGTATATGGAGAAGTTGAAACTGCTTCAACTGAAAGTTTGAAACCAGTTACTTGGAATTCATGGTAGCTAGCTATATGAAAATAGTCTGTGAGGCTATGTGTGCATATACACGAATATGTAGAGTTGTACAGTACAACACTTGAAGATGTTTGGTTATTTTCAACTTGACTCCAACTTTTTCCAAAGTGAATGATGCATGATGATTACTTTACTTTACCATGCCATGTTTCTTTAAAATATTGTAATGTTTTCAAATTTCTTGTTTCCACTTTGAAAAAGATCTGACAAGAACCCTACTTTTTAACCTAAAGCTTTATATATGCTCAGATGAGGGACCTAAAACATTCCCCTTGGTGAATGTGAAACTTAACGGAATAAAGATCAATATCCACTTGATCATCATCTACATATATAATTAATTAATGAAGTTAATTAGTCATTGGAGGTCTTTGCTGTAACCCACTCCAAGTGCATATAAACACCTGTTATATGTTACTTTATGTGTTGCAGTATATAATATATGATATATGTATGTACAGTATATATGGCTGAGATAGAGATGCATGATGAGCATTAATGGTGCATGATGTTGGAGGTCACTTTCAGTTGCCAAATTGAGAGGCCTAACTCACTCACACATCTGATGTGTAGTTGCTGTACTAGGGTTTCTTCGATCTCATGGGGTCAGTCACATGAGTATCAGTGAAACTCCATCCACTCTACTTTAACCCAAAAGTGAATCAAACATGAATTACCTACGTTACATCTATGGAGGATGTGAATATATATATATATATATATATATGTTGAAAAACTACAAAAATAAAATAACGAAAAGTATATTAATAACCATTCATTTGTAGGGTATATACATCTGCATACAACTAAGTTGTCGGATATGCACATGTACATAGAAACCAGAAAAAATCTTTAATTATTTACATGCATATCGTACAGATAAATGATTATTATGATATTTATTAGTTTTTCATAGTTTTAGAGACCTTCCCTTTAACCTCATTATATGTTATTATGGAAAAGTTCCATTAGGAACCCAAGAATCATCCACAACACGTCAGATGTTTCTATTCGAGACGAACATTCATTATTAATAATACATTCATGAGGAATATGAAACTGTTATTTGGACGTGTTATGGATGTTATTCATCATGAAACACACATTCATGATGAATGTGTTACAATGATAACTAACACATCCATATTCTTGACAAACATGTCATGTGTCCTGATACAAACAGTTCCTTGATTGTTCCTTGATTCCTAAAAGAATACATATATATATAATCAAATACCCACTCATGATCTCTTATATGTGCATTTTCCAAAAGCTACAACTGCTTATGCAAGTAGACACCATGTTATAATTTTTTAATCTTTTAAGTACTTCACATTCATATGGTGTCAAGATTTTACTTAAACTCTCATATCTATATATTAATTATATACCATTCTTATTAGAGTATGTTAATTAAGCTGGGAGGTAAACATATAATGAAATGAAGTAAGATGATCCATGATAACTATATATAACTATAGACACACACATATATATATATATATATATATATATATTATATGGGATTCGAAGCAAATCTGGAATCATAACAAAGTTGAAACACTCTTTGATGTATAAACTGTAGTTTAATTAGGAAATAAACTAGAAGAAGAAGAAGAAGAAGACAGGGTACTTTGGCCCCAGTAAGGTTGCATTTTGCACAAGCAAAAGTATTGATGATATAAAGGTAGCATGCATCACTACATATGATTAATGTGTCCCAACAAAGGAGTGTCCTCAAAGGTAGAAGCTTCTGGCATATGCCATGTCTCCTACATCTCATATAAATCATATATATCCTACCTAGCTACCCATTCATCTTATAATATATATATATATATATATATATATATCATTCGAATAAAACTCTATATCTAACCAGAATATTCTATTGTTGTGTATATAAAAAGGAGATATAAATTACCCTCTATCAAATGATAGTTATTGTAGTGGTTACAAAACAGTTGCAATAACCAACATCATCGGTAGCAAAATGTACCAATTAAAAACCTCAGTTGACGTACGCTGCTCCTAGCTAACGTGCAACAACTAATGAGGCCGTCGATCGATGTCATCAGTTGACATTGACATTGATACCCATCCACCGCCACTAGAATTGATAACAATAAAATCATGACAAACAAAGTATGGAGTTTAAATCTATTAGTTATATTATCAAGGGAATGTAGATAGGTAGCTAGGATATGTGTTGATCATTGAGTAGAGATCTTAAATATTTCACTTTCTCAATCAGACCGATGTGATTTCTAGGACTTATAAAGCTGTTCACTTTTTCCCTGCACAATGGAGAAGTGGAGCTAGGGCTTAATTGGTTTGACCCTCGATGGAATTTAATAATGGTTTGATTAATCTTGAATGGAAATGATTAAGTCCATTGGATTAATTGATAAGTAGTTGGTTCTTAATTTGTGTATCATGGCCAAGTAATTAATAATGTAACAAGCATCTATAGTTAAGGTATTATGACACATTTCTTTAGGAAATATTTATAAAAATCTTTATTATGATTATATGTGTTTATTTGGTCATATTGTTTTAACAAGAAATCAACTTATTGTCTCGTTCCTTATTTTGTTATTACTTTTTAATCATTTTATTTTAATCTATATTATATTATAAAGCATTTGACAAATATTTTTAAAAACCATTTTTATGTATGAAGTACTATTTATTGATGCATATTAATTAAAATTTTAGGTTACAAGTAAACTGTGCATAAGTACAACTTATTAAAACTTCATGTTTGAATTCGTGTAACTAACTGCAGATAAAAATAATCAACTACAGGATAAACATCTCATTTTAAATATAAAAAATCTAAAATATAATTAGGATAATTATTGAGTTATACTTATAACAAAATATTTAATTATTATCCTTATAGAAATTATATTATTAAACTAAAATAAATTACTTCGTTATTAAACCTAAATTAAATTATAATAAAAAATTGAAGTAATAAACTACATACAAATAAGAATTTTTAAATAGTTAATTTGATAATAATATTAATATATTTTTTAAAATTTTTATAAATGTATACATTATTGCTTTTTTAAAGTCACATAAAACCGTATTATATCGACAAAGACAAAAAATAAAGCGAAACATTATATCGATGTATCTTGTTGCATTGCGCAAATATCCTTCTAGTAGATCTATAAAACATAACTACAACTCTACAAGATATATATGTTAAATTTTAATAAATATTTTTTTAAAAGACAAAAAACCCAATCAATTTTTTGATTTTGAATAATTTATTATCTAAACTACTCTTTTAAATAAATAACAAACTACTAAACTTTCTAATTTTAAATGATTAAGTCACTAAACTATTTTTTAATGAAAAAATCATTAAATTTTTTATTTTTTATTGAAAAACCATTAAAAATTTTCATTTTGATTGATCAAATCCCTGAATATCTTTTAATAAATAAACCATCACACTTTTAAAATTTAGTTGCCTAAAAAAGTTAAAGTAATTGACCAGTAAAAGTTTGATGGTTTATTTAAATAAAAAAAACTCAGGTCTTTATCATTCAAAATATGAAAATCTAATAGTTTTCTCATTCAAAAAATTAGTTCAGAGACTTGATTATTAAACATGAAAAAGTTTAATGATTTTTTTATTCCAAAAAATAGTTTATAAACTAAACCATTCAAAACGAGGAAGTTTGCTTAGGTTTTTTTTTCTTTTCCCTAAAAAAATTATAAATTTTGAAGCATTCATGTTATTTGTTTTAATAAGCTTAATTTGTAGATAACTAAATAAATTTATCAATACTATATTATAAAGCATTTGACAAAAACTCTTAAAAACTATTTTTATACATAAAGTACAATCAATTAATGCATATCATTTAAAATTCAAGATTACAAGTAAATTGTACAAAATATAACTTATTAAAACTCCATTTTTAAATTCGTATAACTAACTGTAAATAAACATAATCAAATACA
>NC_037542.1:18455390-18587042 GCF_001531365.2 Cynara cardunculus var. scolymus | reverse complement strand
TTTATTCAATAATATTTTTATTGTTTATAAAATATAAATTTGAATATATATATATATATCATTTTATTTATAATCAATAAGAAAGAGTTTACTAGAGTAACAAATGTAACATCACGTCTTTGAATAATATAAAAACATCGAAACTGTTCCAAATGTACCTGATAATATATCTACTAACTTACTTTTTATTAAGTTATATATCCATGTAAAATTTATTATGTTTGGTTCTTTTAGTATTTTTCACATATGTTATGGTAATATATCAATTAAAAAATTAAAATAAATATGAAAAGTGCAAATTAATAATTATATTTTGAATTTGCTACTTAGTTTATATATATAGACTTGAGACAATATTGTTTTTCATAAAACACGATTTTTATACTTGAAACTTCAGCACCTTAACAATATTTTTGCTGTTCAGCTTCTTTTACCTTCACAATATATATATATATATATATATATATATATATATATATGTATATATGTATATATAGACTTGGGATCATGTGAGACCAATGGTTTTGCGTGAGACCCGTAAGACCAATTCTCAACCTTTGGATTAGATTTACAATCGTCAGATATGAACATTTATAAACGCCACGAGACTTCTCACTAATTACGAAATTGTCACCTTGCAACTTTGCAACCATTAGATCATTAATTCATAAATTTGATCAATGAACATAAATTGGTCTTACGGGTCTCACGTGAACCCAACCATGTATATATATATATGTATATATATATATATATGTACGTATATATAATAAGTAAATAGATATAAAGTCATTATAAATAAAAAACAAGATGGGATTTTTGTTAAAAAAAACTCTTGTAGAGTTTTGTTGAGTTGACGTTGATATAACAAAAAAATATAGAATCATAAGATTCTTACAAGAACATTCACTATAAATGTTATTAATTCAAGACCTACGTTTGGTACAAGCATATAATTGGTATTAAAAACATGTACTTTAAAACCAACCAATAATTTTTGGTCACCCATGTTTCAATCTAACTAACGATACTTGAAAATTCAAGTTCTACTAAATATTATCAAGTCATTTCCCTTTCAGTAGTTGAAATATATGTCTAGTTTGATTGAATTTAAAGTTAATTCCTTTTGCGATCTCGGAACATCGTTTGCCGACAGAGGTGGCCTTTTTTTACTTTTGTTTTATGTTTTGGTTTATTATTTTTCTCATTCGTTTTGTATGGCAATTGAATGAGACTCGTCCTATTAGAAAACCCGGTGTACCACCTTGACAGGACCAGGGATGGGGATGGGTAACATGATCCCCACTCCGCTCTAGTGGCATACAAAAGTGACCAAAAGTTAGAATTCATGTCATTCTACTCGTCAAACAGCTGTTTAAGTTTGCACCCAAAAGTGACCATCAACTTCTCCTTCCAAACATAAAAAATGGAAATAAGAAATGGGAACAAACTCTAAAACACTTGTCACCTCAGTGATTTACCAACTCCAGTAAGAATCTGACACAAAAAAAAATATAGAAAAAAAAAAATTAATATACCATTTTATCCTGTTCCCACCCTTTCAAGATGTTAAAATTACAGATGCATGTGTATAGATAGCTTCACTCTTCAGCATTGATTCCAAATATCCTGACCTTGTGCATGTGTGGAAACTTGGCAACGACTAGCACGAAAACGGCAAGTGTGTTTAACAACAGCATCGGGTTCTGGTAGTCTGTCGTGTGAGATGCTATTAAATACCTGTATAAATAATCACCACATACACCCATCAAACTAATATCAAACACCAAAGAAAGCAGCAAGCTAATCAAATGAATAGGATTCCTTAAAAAGCAACAGTGCAATGTTTATAGCACGTGGTTATTAACTCGATTAGTTTATAAGAAGATCATTCATTGTTGGACTGTCTTTGTTTTAAAACTGAAGGGTAAATTCTGAAGGGTGGCCATCAGACCAACTTCGTGTACGAGTCTGAGTGTTAGCAGATAAAGAAGGTGCGTGAGAGGAAGATGGAAGTTACAGAAGGGAGGATGTTGAGGTGGACTGTGGACTTGTGGTCAGGACCATGTTGGACAAGATACCGAACGGGGTTTTTAGGTCGGAGCTAGGAGTTGTGCCTATCATGGATTATCTAAGATGGGAAAGATTGTGATAGTTGGCCACATTTGGTGGAGACAGATGCCAATACCAGTGAGGAGGGCGGAGAACATAACAGTCAACGGGATGAGGAGGAGGTGCAAGAAGAGGAGGCCATGGAATGAGCAGTTGTGGCTGGACTTGGCCGCCTTAGACATTTTTAAGTACATGACCTCTGATATTAGTTCTTCTTCGAGATGCATGACTAGGGTGGTTCTTGATTTCAGGTATAAGGTAGCTATTGTAGATGAGGGGATAATTAGAGGGCCGATAGATAGGTTAGCAATGTCATTACTGCTGGGAGGGTCCGAGGGAGTGGATCTTGGCCTAGTATATCAGGTACTTTAGTTTAAAGATGTTTGGTGTTGTTGTTCTTGCCTGTTTTAACCTTTCTTCTCACATGTGTCGTTACTCATCACTGCCTTTATTGTTTATTGTGCTTGTTGCCAGCTTGCGCAGCCCTTGCTACTTGCTATCCAGTTTCTTTTCAAAATCCTCACAACTTATAAAAATCTTAGCAAACTTTCTGTTTCTCTCATGTTTTTCCCAAAGCTTTCACAAGCCCGGTGTCATAACAGAAAGAGTCTTGCTACCCATTGGGTAGAGGAAAGGTGATACGAACATGGATGTTTAGCTGCTGTTTTTATTTCTTTTACTTCCTTATGTCATATTTAGGCATGAGTCCATTATGTTGCATGCTTAAAGTGTCAGTTCGTAGGATGTTGTGTCAAGGGATGGTAGGTTGGTTAGGAGAATATTAGGAGAATATTAGGAGTAATTAAAGGATCATGGTCCTAAATTGATGTCATGGGTCTTTACATTTGCTTGTACGGTTACCATTTGGTTTTAATGCAGAAAGTTCTTGGCCTTCCTTCTTCACTCTCTTCTTTGGAGATCACACATCTCAAATCGGGTTGTAAGTTTTTAACAAAAGGTCTACATACATCCTACCCCTCCCATACCCACCTTTATGTCAAGTATACTATGTACGTTTGGTTTGCTTTTCCAGTACATAACCCAAGGGAATGACTGGAATAGAAATGCAGTGGTGAGAATAATCCACTAAGTTCTAGATCACTTTGACAGATAGACCATCATACATATATATAGAAAATCAAATACAGCCTGAACAACTCAATCTTTTCAAAATTCATGAATAACCATGGAATCTTTGTCAATTAAACATAATATTTATAACCAAAAATTTGGCGCAATGGGGTCAAGAAAGTGAGCAAACCACCAATATATGAATTTGAACAGCAGGAATTTGAACAGCAGTACAGCTTTCACAGAAGATGTGATCAAAGCGGGGCCCATACAAGCGTGTTATCGATGATATTTAATTATTTGTAATTGTGCGTACATTCAACATTCAACGCCTGGATATAATATACTGTCTATGCAAACTCCTAAGCATAAGCAGACGTACTTCAGAACAACTAAAATGATCACAGTGGGATGCTGGGTCCAATAGTTGGAACACTATATATGCAAAATCCATTTTTTGTTACAATTTGAACCCTTCAAAACCATGGGTATGTCCGGACAAGAAGATTTTTGGTAAAACTTCAACTTATTAATTAATGAATCCAACAAGATCTTTTTTGAATTATTACATCATAGCTAGAATTTTTCTAATCAGAAAGACATGTGAAATAGGAAGCATACACATATATATTAAAACCAATAGCATATTAGCTTGTACCAAAAGTTAACAAAACACCTCCGCGCTCCTATGGAATATGAAGAGAGGTCCTAGTTCTCTTCCTAGCAACTGAGGAAACCAAAATATAACCACAGATGGCTCATCAAATTAGTCAGACCCTCGAACTTCTAAACTGGTTTTTCATGGGGTTTATGCAAGAGCAGTAAGTTTTCGAGGTTCATGTAAGTTGTAACAATCCGATAACATATTAATTCTAAACTAAAGCATCATAAGAAGTATAGTCTAATTTACAGAAGAAAGAAACAGTAAAGTCCATGTAATATGCTGCAGATATGACTAGTCTTTTGTACAACTTCAGGGGAAGTGTGTTCATTGGCTATTGTATTTTTGGTATATTATGAGAGGGCACCTTAGTGTAACAGCACACAAAGTAGAAAAGAGTAGGTATTTCACCTTCAAACATAGAGAAGCACGAACCATACTTGTGAGGGTGTGCTAACTCTATGCGATCATCAATCATGACTTTGAGTTTCAACAATTTAAACAAAAAATATATACATGTGATCCAGACACACAGACTAAAGACATCATACCGTGGACTTACCTTTTAAGTGATGGACAAAAACGATAAAGAAACTAAGCATGGAAAAACATGATGGACTGCATCAATAATAACTTTCTGAAGTCCACAATGACAGTGACAAGGAAGTCAGCAGAAATTTAAGAAACTACTATCATTGATATCTAAAGGATATTTGAACAAAATTATCTAGTATGGAAACATAGGGGATATTTACGGTTTTACTTTCAATAGATCTTTAGACGAAGAAAATCTGACTGAACTACACTTCTCATCAATTTCCTAATTTTATATATTCCCTTCATCATTTGATGAGCTCATGGAAGACTATAAGATGATGACCCCCCATGGAGTACACTTTCCTCAACAATATCATGTTGATTGGTTAAGACAAAAAAAACTTTGTAGAAGCATGAAGAATGTACAATGTAGAGGTTCTTTTATTAAATCAGACTAAAATAGGACACACAAGTGTAACCCTAGTAATGCTGATAAGAAAATAGAAAATAAGGTAAGCACGTACATGCAAGGATTATTTTGGAATGATGCATTTTGTTATAGGTTACTAGAATGGAGAGATGATTGGGATATTGATCATAGCATAAAGAGTGGGGGTGGATGAAACGGTAACAACCTTTGAGAGCAATATTGATCGGGAATTCCCTTCGAGTCTGAAAGGTAAGTCATATGGGTAGACACCGACAAGCTGATATGTACATGTTGTAAGTTTACCAGAGATGTGATTGCAGAAGTAGATGCAACACTTGAGGTTAGGTGACACCTTTTGAGAAGACACTAGGATAACACCACCTCACATGATTGGTCATCTCCATTCTCAAGCAAGACCTCTGAATGAGTAGTTAGAAGATGCTTTTACCCAGAGAAAGTCATTAGGAGAGATAGGTATCATTCAAAATTGACATGGGTTAAGCAAAAAGGGAGATTTGAATAAGTGGGGTATATCTAAGGAGGCGGCCACCAATAGGAGTGTATGACCACACCTTAGGGGGTTGCTTCTTTATAATTTCCATCTGAGTTCCATTTTTAGTCTACCAGACCCAACCAGTATTTAATAAAAGGCTTGTTGATATTAATGTTTATATTTCCTTCATTTTCACTTAGTAGTCAATTAGGAAAAGATAAAGTTCCAAGAAATACTACATTTAGAGATGTCCCTTCTTGTACTAAAAGTGTTGATACAACCCCCATCAATTAATATAGACCGAGTATTTTCTGATTGGTTGGCAATCTTTGCTCTTACCAATGCTGTCAAAGGTTAGGCATCAGATTTTTTTCTGTTCTCCAAGTCCTTACTATCCTACTATATATGCCTATATGGTCCAGCATCAACTCCACAACAATCAAGAATATTCAGAATGTTTGCTTATCTGTCAACAGTTTGATTCAATTTCTTCGTATCACTTATTTCCAAGCCAAAAATGACATATAATCATAGATAGAGCTCAGCAAAGTATTAATTGTAATAATATCCAGTATGATTTGCATCATCAGAAAATCCCAGTAATATAAGCTACGCCCAACTTATATGATTACTAAAGTAAATAGCGAAAACTTACAGCACCACAGGGACAAGAGTAATAAACTTCCTGTTGCGAGTGAGCTGCTTGCCACTATCAATTTGCTCCCACCAGGTCAACCTGTTGTAGATACCCTGGTCATCAGCAAAAGGTGTTCCCTTTTTCCAGTGGAAGAAGTGGTATGTCAACTGATAAAAACACAAATTAGCACTTCAAATTTAGGCCAACTGACAAGCATATACAAGCAATCAAGATGCAAGTTATAAACTTCTTAGACATACACTAAAACTGTCTGAACAAGTTTAATTGTCCCGGGCTATGCCTAGACTATTCCCAGAAAACTGCGACCGTAAGACATCAGCCCTAATAAACTCAGTGGCCACAGTTGTTGTGGACGCCTGGAATTGAACCCAGGCAAGATCATATATTCCACCACCTAGGTGCAAGTAGCGTGGAAAAAATAATTGAAGGCTTGATGCAGAAAAAGTTTGTGGAAACCTCAATCAAGAACACCACAAGCACAATATGCTTGACAACAATCTGACTTATCCATGCATGTCTTACTAATGGCATTAGAATTGTAGCTACTTCCAGCCACATGTTTAAATAAATTTGTGGCAAATAAATCAAGTGGTTAGAACCAAGGAACAACACCAACATCAACAACACCATGTAAATGTTGACACATTCATGTCCACTTTAAACCCCTTTGCCTAGCTTCAAATTGTTTTTACTCTGTTTGTCCGCAACTCGGAAATTCAATTTCCATACAAAAGCATACATATACAACTTGTTGACGATCATTATACATATACATATAAAGATTACATAAAGAAGACAAAGCATCGACCAACTGGAATGCGCATATTAGTAGGTATATGACGTGTATCTTTCTTCACAAGATGCACCTGTATATTTTCCATAATAGCACACAATGCCACCTTGATTCACAAATTATATCAGTAGTAGTTGAGACTAAAAAAAGGCCAAAGACATAGATGTTATCTCATCAACATCTTGAGATAGAGTCCAAACCCTAAGTAGTAAGTAGAAATTATAGATCATATGAAACACCAATAAACACGATCTAAAAAACCCAAGAACATACCTGCAACAATTAGAAGAACAATGTAAAGTCTATTACTCACCTAAATTCATCTATACGTCCTCATCAATTCTATAATAACCAAAAAGACCAATGATAAAAAATAGATCAAGGCATCAAGCAATCTGTAATCAAAAGAATTCAGGCTTTAAACCCTAAATCCTTGAACATAACATCATGAATGCATCAACCTAAACAGAAATCTTAAAAATTGGCTCTCACACAATCGTAATCAGCTAATCACCGATGTAAAAAAGAAGAAATAGGAACAAATACCAGAGCATGAGAGAGATTGACGGTGGTCCAAGCCATGCCAGGAGAACAACCGAAAACAGAGAGAACTACAAGCCAAGCGAAGAAGAGGATGAGTATGTAGGTGGTCCAGACGCCGGGGTACGTGAACCACTCCGTATTCCTATTCAGATCCGTCGGCGGCTCCGCTTGCACATACAAATTGGCCATGTATCGGCGCAGTCGGTCAAGCTTTGATAGAAGGAGTGGTGGAATCGTTGTTTCCTGTGGAAGCTTAGCTCCGTCGTGTGTAAGCTGGAATGATTCGTGTAGTTGTTGCCGATGGTCTGGTCTGCTCTATGGTGATGATGGATTATTGCTCCTTGATGACGATGATTATCAGCAAACTGAGACAACTCAAAAATAAAATAAAAGGTAACAAATTCTTTGGTAGATTTAAATCTTGTCCGTCAAAAATTAGACACAAATGGTATGAAAAATAATTCACGACGAATTATTTAATGGTCTTAATGGTATGTATGCACCCCCTACATGCCTATAAGCCTCAATTAATTAGAGCCGGAGTCGGTTTATTAGCAGCTTAATAATTTTAATGGGACTGACAACCTATTTGGTCAGTTATATATCGACTTCATCAATGAGCTTTTTGTGATAGTTTTACACAGAAATCCAAGTTTTTTTTTCCAAAACCTACTATTTCTTATTAAAAAATACGCTTCATTCATGCTTTCGTCTATGAGAAAACCTTCACAGACAAAAACATTTTCAGCCTACACACATATTAGTAATTAATTCACACAGACATCTTTATCCGAACAAAACTTACTGGAAGACCAAACAAATAGCATCTCAATTTAACCCCTAAACCTCGTATTTTTTCCACCCATACTTTTTGTTAAAAAAGACATGCTCGAGCTCTCAATATCTGTTGCTCCCCAATCATCAGTGATCGACAAAACAGACGTTGTTCATTCTCGTCATCACATTCAGATCTCCGGAGGTGAATGAATTAACATGACAATCTTTGTTTAATTGTTCCTTATTCAATTTCTTTCTAATTTCACATTTAATCTAGAAAGAGAGCATAATGGAAAAAAACAGTCAAACATCAACTACATCTTAGGGATTGTTTGTTTACCTCTTAATAGTTCCATTAACAGACAGCCTATGAATCGTTAAGAGGTAAATCTTGTTTGACAATTTTTTTTTTTTGCCTTTTAATGGTTTTAAAACTCTTTGAATGATTTTGTATCATGGGTCTCCTTTAACCATTCAACGCCCTAATTTCATTGTAAACAATTATCAAATAATTATATTTCATTTTACATTATATCATAAAAAGCCTCTTAATCATGTTGGCACCTTAATCATTCTGCACTAAACCATTCTGCAACGGCACTATACCTTAGTTCAACAAGTGTTTGTTGCTCAAATTTATTTCAAGGGAGGTTCAAGCTAGTTTTAGAAGTTTGAATAACTAGAAGATATTAAGCTTACAACTTATTAATGCATATCTAATAAAAATCAAATTTACAGTACATAAAAAAATTGAAAACTCAAATTTTATAATCTATTGAATCAATTAATAAACACGTTCATATATATATGATAAAAATTAAACTCTATTAATACGATACACTGCTTTATAAATTTCAGAGATTTTTTTATGTGTATGCCATTTTTAATTCTCCGTTTACAATAAAATTTTACATCTCATTACATTGCACAGATACAAAATTAGTATTCCATAAAACAAACTAAATCTAATAATTTAGAAATATCTATCAGAATTGTGTTTTAGAATAACAGCAAACTGAATTCAAACTCTAATTGATCTTTCAAAGTAAATATGGCATCAACTTAACTTCAGGGCCACCATTGATGAGCCCACAAAGATGAACAAACGGTCAAAGAACTCAAGATTAGGCTTCAAATTAGCAACTGAAAATTGCAAACCACCCAAGAAATAAATCAAGGTTCTTTCTATATATAGTAATAATAACCTTTCTAACTTGGTAAACTTACAACCAGTATATGATCACAAGCTCACAGTAGCTTTCCCAACTCTATCCAACCCTTCCACCAATCTTCTTTTTGCTGATTTTGTTCTATAACACCATATCTCAAAAGCTTCACTCAAATCTGGATACTTCACTTGCTCCCCATTCATCCAATCTGCTAATATATCAGCTTGATCGTTTGAAGGAAGTGCCGATAACAATGCCACAATTGCCCCTTCGATATTCTGGCACAAATCCTCATCCATCTTGTAAGGATATCCAGTTTCTTCGTTTCCAATTGAATCAAGAACGGGTTTCATCTGTCTGATATAAGGAAGCCATGTTTTCACTAGCTCCACTCGACGTGCAGCTGGAATGATCACATTTCCATATCCGACTGCATCTAAAACCTTCCCGGTTAGTTCTACAAGCTTCAACTTCAAACCCCACATGCTACTTTTCAAAACTTTGTCTTCCATAACCCCGATTACCCGATTGGAAAAGTCAATCCATTGGTCCACAAATTCTTTCATTAAGTCCATTTTGGAAAGAATGTTACAAATCCATCCAAGATCTGATAAAGACTGCATTACTCTCTTCTCTGTTGCCTCCTCGTCCGCCTGTGAAAGTAAACAAGAAAGTTCCTTATCGAACAATGAACAAATGTTTGCGAGTCCCTTCTTTGACTCTGACTTCACTTCTTCATCAGCTATGACTAGAGGGATTTCTTCATCATCGTCACCCAACATGTACTCGACTTGTTCTTGAGCCGAAGTTTTCAACTCGTCCCCAAATGGAGGGGATGGTGAAACAATAGACGTGGCGAAACGGATAGCGGAAAGGAAGACATTTTTGGTACCACTAAAGTCCACGGGTTGAACCCTGGCTAGTATAGGCATTGCTTCTGGACCCAGTTTCGAGACTACTTTCAAGATTAGTTCTTCTTCTGTGTCCTCCCACGGAACAGCTTCTAAGTACTGAATGCAGCTGTCGATGATCTGTTGACAGTTAAACTCAGTTGCTACTTGAAGAACACCGAGAGCAGAGTGGACAGAGTTCCAAGATTCCAAGAGAGCTTCTTTTGAATAATAGAGGCGTCTCAAAAAGTCAACATGGTGTTCATAGTTAAAATCTAAGCAATAGATATCAATAGAAGTACCACAATTTGGATCAGAGAGTTTATCCGCAAAGAACTTGCTCTTTTCTTTGAGGATTGATGAATGCAAATAGAACAGTTCAGGTCTTCCTTTGCTGTTCCTCAGACAAACAGTGACATCACTCGTCTTTATGTCGTTAAGCCCAAAAGACACTGATCTCTGACTTTCCATGTGTTAGATAGGTATGCTACCACTTTCATGCTTTCTGCAACAAGGAGACATCATTACATCAAATCATATTCGACAAAAATCAAATTGCATCCACGAAACTTGAAGGATTCGTATTTGATATTAAAGTCGAAATCTCAGTCTCTTTCACTACGAAAATCGAAATATACTTTTTCTGATAATACATTAATATAACAACGAATACACAATAACACAAAAGGGGAAAGAAATCCAAGTGAAGATAACAGATTCATAAAGTTCTGAAACATTGATGTAGAAGTTACAACATCAAAGCAAAGATCATATAAAGAAATATCATAAATAACATGACTCAATGCCCATACATATATATAGGGTCGGGTTCAGGGAAATGGCAAAAAAGTGAAAAATTGAGGAACACCTTGGCTATCGTTCATCTAAAAGGTATGCACATGTGCATACAAGTAATTTATAAACAATTTGTCCATATGCACATGTGCATAAGTCATAACATGCACACATACATAAAAACCAAAAAACAACTTCAATTACATGTATGTACAAGTGCATACCGTCCAGATAAATGATTACCAAGGTGTTCCTCAGTTTTTTTGGGTTTTCTCTAAACCTCCCTCTCTCTCGCTCTCATATATATACACACACACACACAAACACAAAGATAAACCACAGCTCAACCACATAATTCGAATAACATAGATGGCCATTTTGCATTCTGCTGATTCCTTCAGGAGTAAACAATCAAGAACAGCAAGAACATTTTTTTTATGCCAAACTGTTTGTTATTGTTCATGGGAAAGTACTAGTTGTTCTTCATAGAAGTTAATAAGCTATACACCACCATTGACCACATCCCAAAAGTCAATATTTGATTTTGTACAAAAAGTGTACTTCAATTGTGGGATGGAACAAGTATTCTACGCTCATGATATTTAGCAATTCATCTTTGCCAACACAATTATATGATTAACGCTCACAGCCGACGAGATGTAAACAATTAACAATCGGAGAACTATTGTGATCACAGAGAACTAACACCAAACAATAAACACGAATTGAACAAATATGCTGATCACATCAAAGAAAAAAGCCCTAGTTTTGGAAAATATTCACAAGCAGTTGAACAAATACTAGATTCAAAAGATCGATCTTCGCCATCGAAGCTAACGAATGCACAACGAAACAAAGATTCAGATATCCATAAAATGCAAAATTAATCACGATTCGAATTGGGAAAAACAGGAATAAAACATTTACCTTGTTAAATCACTGATTCCCCAAACATGGATGACCGAGAAAATCGTTCGAACATTAAGGCAAGAAGGTAACTTGATGAAATGGATATGGAAAGAAGAGAGTGAATCGAGATGGGTTGAAGTCGAAAGATCAAATGGATAAGAACAAGAAGGATATAAATTAGGGTTTCGTGAGATGAGCTAACGCCTTGTTCTGCAGAGAAGATATCCAAGTGTCCATGGGAGGACAACAATACACTACAAAAGGATAAACTTTAAATTGACAAAATTGCCCATGCTTTTTTACCGATGATTGGTTGATGCAAGTGTCTTCGATTGGAAAATCAAGCATTTAACTTTGAGTTACCAATAATCAAAGGCATATAATTTTGGGAAAGCACCCAACTTTTATATAAAAGACAATTTGCATCATTTAGGTTCCCATGAGAATAAGAGTTGAAGTAAGAAAAGTTCTTTCAGTCTTGAATCCACATTAGAATGAGATGCATCGAATCAATCTTGTATCAAACGCGATTCATGGATAGAGTTGAGATTAAAGGTGATCAAAAATCCAGATATCATCTCATACTTTTCATCTTAACCCTTATTCTCTCACAATTTTCACCTATATATTATAACCCAGAGTCAACGTATGGGTCAGTTTTCAATCACGTTGCCCAGGGTCCTTGAAGAACAACCAAGAAAATCTCCAACAGCCTTGCAGAACTCGAACCGATAACGTTTGAAAAGGATCCCAAAAACTCAAGACTTATTGTCAATTGAGTTATACCTATAATATTACGATATTACGTTAAGTTCTAAAATTATTTAAAAAAAAATCAAATCAAACGAACCCATAAATAAAATACGATGATTAAAGAACTACTTTATTTTCTAAAAAGAAGGTAAAGGTTGGACGGGTAAGTTGATGATGTATTTGGGCATCCAAGTTGCATGAAGATGGTTTAGTTTAGTTCAAGTTGGGGCAAGTTGCATGTGATGTGGGGTCTTTTGTTATTTTCAGAAATATTGTAACATAAGCAATAATCATATCTTACCTATATAATATTATGAACATTTGTTTCCATTAATAAACATAATGTTTAAATATTTGGGTTAATACTTTAATGTTGGCTTAATAATTAACAAATTAATGGAAATGAATTAAGTTGGTTTTTCAAATCATTTTGAAGGATGTGTGGATAGATAGATTATAGATCTTGAAGTTCATTGGGCCCTAAGTAGCCCAGTTCCAAATAATATGCAATTCAGTTTTGATAAATTGGACCTAAAATAAGATTTTTATATACGGGAAAGATTTAAATGAGAACAGTACAAATAAAAGAATATAAAAATGGTCAAATCACATGTAAAGTTATATGTGATTATATTATATTATATATCATCTTTACACTAATTGTCAATGCAAGGGTGTCCGGTTGACGTGGCCTGCGGCCTCATGTTACGGTCAAAGTCATGTGAATCACATGTGATTTTGATTCTAGTGTAAAATCACATGTGATTACTACTTGATACATAATCAAGTTGTAAAATCTTCAAACCGTAGGTATTTGATTGAAATTGAGTTATGGCTAATTGAACCCAACGCAACTCGATGAACGCGATACCTTTTGATACCACGAGTTTAATATAATTGTTGGTCCTAATGGAAATGCTCATCCAAATATATATTTTTTAATATCTCTTATGTAATTGTTAGTTTTTATTTGTATGTTCCCTTTTTGATTTTAATTCATTTAAACACGATCGTTTAACTAGATTAACCACAAGGGTGGTGTCTGATTGGTTTGAACTTGGCTCCAAATGTCAAAAGTACCAGGAGGTCTCAGGTTCAAATCCAAGGAGGAATAAAAATCTCCTTGTGGCCACGGAGGTTCAAATACGGTGACTCCGGACTATCTGCAAAGCAGGTGGTCGTCCTGGGATTAATCGGCTCGCATAGCGGGTTGGATATCCAGATTAATAAAAAAAATTGTTTAGCTAGATTTCAAAATGATGTACCGTAGTTTCAACCCGACCAATTCGTCATCCCAATCCAAACCCGTACGGTTTGGGTTGTACTTTTGTTGGGTTGAGTTGAGTTGAAAATTTTCAAACTGCAAACATTGAGTTGAATTGTTCAAATGTCCGACCAACCCATTCTATGTTTAGTTTTGAGAAAAATAATATTTGTATTTGCATGAAAACAACGGTATTGACGTATATGAAACCAAAGTTTAATTCGAATGATTGCATCTTTTTTGTCGAAATAATATGTTATCGTAAACTTGATGGAGAAAAGTATGCAATTTTTTTTAATAACTTTGAGATAAAGCTTTCTTTTTTATAATCAACGTTTTATTTTTCTAATTCTACTTTTGATCCACGATTTTACTTTTTATTTTACTGAATGATATTTTAATTAATGTGACTAATAATTCAAGCCTTTTTATTAAATAAAAGTTTGTTGTGGAAAAACATTAATAAATATTGTTTAATAAAAAATAGGATGTATTATGTTGACCTTAATGTCATTTTAGAGTGTGTTTGATACACTGGACATGCCAAAACAAAATATGAATCATTGTTTTGCTTTTTGTATGATTTTTATGTAGAATGGACATGAACAAAAGTGGAACATACATGTTCCATCCCACTATTTGGAATAAGTTGGAACAGACTTACTTATGTTTTATCAATATAACTTTAAAATAATTTAATTATCTTCTAAAACATCAAATAAGCCTCTCTTTTTTACGTTTTATTCATTCTTTTAATTTTATTTATTGTATTTTATGTTTTTTAAACTTTCATTTTATTGTTTTTAAAATATATTTTTATATGGTTTCTATATTTTGATTAATTTATGTAATTTATTAGATATTAATAATAAAAAAATAATATAGAAAAGGTATAAAATAAAATTTGGAAACTACATAAACGTTTTCTTTCTGTGTCATTTTAATCGTCTTGACGAAAACTTTCTAATGATATATTTTGTTATTAAAATATTTATTTTATTAATAAATTACATATAATTAATCAAAATATATAAACAATACATTAGAGGTAATTTGGTCATTTTATCTGTTCTGTGTTGACGAAATTCTATATACCAAACACTGAATAATTGTCTATCATGTTCTGTCTTGTCTAGATATCAAACACACACTCATGGATGTTTTTAATAAAAACCTATTTTTTATATTTTTTTGGTCATATCATTTCCAACTTATCAAATTAAAAACTTAAATACAAGTTCACTATACAAGTTATTATAAGAACAATTTTTATGGGCCTCGTATTTTTTAACGTCAATAAATAATTATAAAATCAATAAAATATAAATAATGACACTAAAATGCTACTTCTCACCAAGCTTAAGGTAAGAAGCAAATTATTATATAAGAACTTAAAGGATGTGAGGTTCTCATAAAAAAAATCTACACAGAGTTATCCAAATTTGAAGAATTTAGCATTCTCTCTCTCTCTCTCTCTCTCTTGTTTTATTCATTTTGGATAAGTTTTGTAGGATCAGTTGTAACAAAAATTTGTCTAAAATCTTTATTTTAAATAAGAGAATCTCCAATTGAGATTGGTATAAGAACCTATTTTTTTATTATCATATCATTTTCAAGTCAGCAAATTAATAACTCATATAAAAGTCTACAATTATAGTTCTTAGAGTAAACTATAATTTTGGTCCCTCTGGTTTATATAAATCTACGAAAGTGGTCCTTAAATTTCAATAACTACAATTATCATCCTTAAGGTTTACAATTTGCTTAGAAAATGGTCCCTATTCACTAACTTTGTTAGATTAATCCGTTAAGTAAGGGGTATTTTGGTTCTTATATCTTTTTTTCTCCTTTTCTTTCTTGTTTTTACTCAAATGAGAAATTAAGGGCCAAAATGTAATTGTTTTTCTATATTTTTGTTATATACAATTACACACACAATATATATACATATAAACAAAACACATAGATACACGTGTACATATATAATCAAACGCGTTTATAATGCATACATGTGCGTGTGTGTATATATAATCACATTTGTTTAGATTAGTGTGTGTGTGTGATCATAATGGTTTGCAGATCGAAGGGGGTTTCTTCTCCAGTTTTGGTATACAGCCTGTGTGAGTAAAGAAAAAGAGAAGGACAAAAGAAAATTATAGTTTGATTAAAGAAAAATAAAAACGGAAAAACGAGATAAAATGACCAAAATGCCCCTTACTTAATGGACTAATCCAATGGAATTAGTGATCAGGGACCATTTTCAAGGCAAAACGTAAACAATAAGAATGATAATTGTAGTCATTAAAGTCTAAGGACCACTTTCGAAGATTTGTGTAAACCACAAGGACTAAAATTGTAGTTTACTTTAGTTCTTATAACAAACTTTTTTGTGGGGCACATGCAATTTTTGTCGGTATCAATAATTATTATATATCTATATATGAATGTATAAAAAGGAACTAGCAAATTGTTATTTCACATAAACTTCAAGGTAAAAGCCAAAGTTTCTGTACAGAATTCAAACGGTGAGGTTCTTACAAGAACTCTCTACAATATTAGTTTTTGTAAGAAACTGCATTTTACCTATAAAAACCTTGCATTAGAGATAATCTTACTAAATTATTCATATGTAATTTAAAACCTAACAACCTTATACAATTCTTTCACTCGTCTACATCACATTACCTATAAGTATTTACATGTTAGGTCGTCATCTCTAGCCTCGTCTACATATCAGACTTATCCTTAGTTTAGATCTTGGTTGGGTTGTATCGAAACGTTGAAAATATAAGACACATATTTTATTTCGATTTACGTTAAAATAGAAAAACTAATAAAAAGATATAAATCAAATGAAAAATGGTCAATTTAAAATCAGAATCCATTCATTTTACCGTAAAATATAAGTTTGGAGGTGGGGCACCCAAATTTGCCATCAAACAGTGACATAAACCGTCCTGCGAATCCAAGAAAATAGGCGGTCGTCAATCCTACATAACACTTTTTAAAACCTTTAATATTTTCCTTAAAATATCTTTATTTATAAATTAAATAAAAGTTGAGAATTTCAAACATAAAAAATAAAATATTAAATCAGATTCCATAAACAATGTAGTAGAATCGTTAGTTAAACTACTACATGATATTTTAATTATGTTTAATAGTGATATAATATTGGACTTATAAAAAAAATAAAGGAATAACCGTACGACTTAAAACGTATATATTACGATGTTCATAATTATTTATATTGTTATATTAACATTTTTTTACAAATGTAACATAAATATATATAATAAATTATAAGTCAAACAATTATCTATTCTCGTATCATAATTTTCTTTTGAACAAATTGTATGGAAAAAAAAGTAATGTACTTTAACTTGATTTTTATTTTAGGTAATGTATTTTTAAAACTTACATTTTGATAACTAAAATATAAAATTTTAGACATTTAAGTACCTAAATAATCGATTGAAACATTAACTGATTACTATGTTGATAAAACTGAGTTGAATAACAAATAATAATGAATTAAATAAATAAATAATTACCTAATGATTAATGTGGGATAAGATGGGGTGGAGTGTATTTGAGAAAATGAGGATGTTTTTAAGAAAACCCATTTTAAGTAATTAGTTGGGTACCTGTGTAATGCGGCGGGAGCCATGAATTTTAACGATATTGAAGTTTCACTGATTTTATTAGAGAAGATTTAACGGTGATATAAGTTACACTTGGTCTTTACATATTAATACAATTTGAATAAATAAGAGTTATAGTTCCAATTACAATCTATCGATGAAAAAAATTGTATGACAATTTAAAATCCAACATATTTAAACGACTCCACAAATGTGTTCGATTTACACCAAGAGTAAATAATCAAGAGATCGAGAGCGAGACCAAGAGTTCTAGAGTAATTAAATGAAAGCACTTTTAACAACTCAAGGTGAATATCAGTTTGAATCTCACTTTGAGGGATGAGGATAAGACATAGAGGTATGAGAGGGTGAAGACATGAGTAAAGTGTATCAAAAGTATCTTGAGAACATAAAAATAAAATGTAATAATGTACATTGGTAACTTGTAGTATATATTATTTTAATTGTATATTAATAAATTTTAAGATTGAATGCATAAAATAGTAGTACTTAATGCATTATGAATTATTGTTACGACTTTTAAGATTTTTGTGCATAAATGTATAATATTTTGTGTATTAAAAATTATTTTTAAGACTTTTAGTAAATATGAGTTATAAGGTATTATAGATAAATTTTAGCACCTTTCAAAAATGCCTTAAATTTTGTATCAATTAACGTAAGAGCACTTTATTCGCGTTGAAGCAAGAGAACGGCATAAATCACTCATTTTGGATAATAATTGCAAAAGAAAGAATCTGAAAGGGCTGAAATTGTAAATCTATTGATTTAATTTTTAAAATTTAAAAAGAAATGAAGAAGAAAAAAAGGAGAGGATGATGATGATGGGATGTCAAAATCATGATCATATGGTAATGAGTGACGTGGCGTGGAAGAGGGGACCGCTCATCATGTGATCAGTAAAAATAAAACAAGGTTAAAAAGTAAAAGTAGCTGAACCAGGGGGGCCTACGTGCTTCTTATTTTACCGACCATTTTAACCTCGAGTTAACTGCCTCTTCCACCGCCGATGAACAAATATTTACTCTCAGACCACGTGCTTTAAATTATTAATCCAACCATTTTATAACACTTTATTTTATTTTTTTATTAATCATGGATATTTACCTTGATTATTATCATAAGCCTTGATAAAAAGTTAAAAAAATCTTTAATTTTTATTTATTTTTAAATGTAAAAATAAGTGAAATTCTATTAGATCAATATTTCTTTTTAAAAGGTTTACAAAAGAAATGTTCAAATATATACTGAACACAAATTGTCTGAATGTAGACAGTTTAAAAGTTAATGATATTTCTTTTAGTGGAGGAGACTAGACCGTCATAAATTGTTACGGATTGCCAAACATGAGTGGATGCATGCGTTAAGAGTACGGGGGCATATGCCCCAAATCCGGAAGTTCAAATGTTTTTGCTTTTTTAGACTCTAAATCTCGTATTTACTTCAACTTTCTCCTTTTGTCACCCCCAACCTTCTTTCCGTGAGTTAGTCGTTGCTGCCAACGACCTACTCACTGCTTTTGATGTAATAATTGTCAATATCTTTTTTTATAAAATTTCAATATCTGAGCATGACATTTCTTTTTTGAATCCTTGTCAATTTTTCTTTTATGTGTTCGTTTGATGTTGTGAATATTGTTTTACTAAGGAATTACGAATAACCCGAAACCGTTTAAATCCAACCTTAATTATATGGTCCAGATGAGTTATTCGACTTTGTATTTTTTTTCTTCATTTTATCAAATGCCCTTGAATATGCCCCTGACATTCTATATCCGCCAGTCAATAGTGACCTAGATAAATAAAGATTGATCAAAGCATTGAGTATCTAAAGTGATAGATTTTGACTCTAATACCATATGAGAATATATAGAATCTCATTATATTACTTTGTACAAAAGTTCTTGAGTAGATAATGAAGATCCAACATATATTTAAAAAAACTGTTTAAGTATGATTAATAAGGGACTCTGTATTAATCATATTTATACGTTAGCTAAATATTTCAATCAAATTATTGAAGATACCGATAAGATTACTTATTAGGTTCGAGATTTTGATTAAAATAATAGAAGATATTGAACATTATTATTTAATATTGAGTCTATGTTTGGCAAAATAGTTGATAAGTTAGCTGCTAGCTGATTAGCTAGTTGATGACTGCTAAAAAAATCATATTTAATAAAAAATAGTTGATAAAAATGTAAAATGATCAAAAAAGATATTTTGAATAATTAATCAGTTATAATATTTCAAAATATAATTCAAACATATCTCTAATGATATAATATATTAACTAATAACAAACAAAATGGTAAAAGAAATAAAAATAAAAAATATAATATATTGGTTAAAGGAAATTTCAAATTGATTATTATATATACTATAGTATTTGGATTTGTTAAAACAAATTTAAAAAAAAATCTATTATTTTAAATTTTAAATAATCATTGCATACAATATATTAATAAAAACAAAAATGGTATACCTCAAAATAAGTAAAACTCTAATATTTATTTACATAAATATTATTAAAATTGCTATGTTTAAGTTTTGATAACTAAATATATTGAATAATAGTTAAAATAATAATAATATGAAAATAATTGATATGATTATAAATTATTATAAATTATTATAAATAATTAATAAATAATACAATTGAAATTAATTAATAATAAATTTTTAATGTATACTAATGAAGGTTATAATGACAGCAATAAATAAAAATTTATATTAACGAATGTTATAACTAACATAATTTGACAACAAGCTACTAAAACGCTATTCCAAGTAGCTTTTTCAACAATCTAACTTATAAGTTAACTTATGTACACTTAATTGTATATCCGTAAAATAAACTAGCTTATAAGCTAATTTATTTTTATCAAACAATACCTAATAATCATTAATATATCTTAAAGATTTTGTATTAAAAATCAAACATACATTTTTATTAATTTATACATCAAATTAAAATTTTAATGCTTTTAATACAATAAAGAGTAATATTTCAAATTTAAAACCAGAGTTATCATAGGGAAAACATCAACAATATTTTATAAACAAATACCAACTCTAATTATATTTATGGTATTTAAAAAGTTATAACTTTTTTTACAGTTTCTTATAACGATATTTTATAGGTTTTGAGATAACGTGAAAAAATTACTGATTTTTCGCAAGACTTATAAAACCACTAGATGAGTTAATCTCGTCAAAATTTCACAACAAAATACCAAACATTCACGACAAAAAACACGAATTTATCACTTAAAGAAATGATATTCACATGAAAAATTTATCAAACATTTATAATGATATTACAAATCTCATAAATATTACAAATTTGGTTTTTTTTTTTGATTAACCTGGATATTCAACCCGCTATGCGAGGCGACTAATCCCAGCATGTCCACCTGCTTTGCAGATAGCCCGGAGTCACCGCATTTGAACCTTCGTGGTCACAATGAGCTTTTTATTTCTCCTTGGATTTGAACATAGAATCTCCTGGTACTTTGGACCTTTGAAATCAAACTCAAACCAACCAAACACCACTCCTGTGGTTAAATACTTGATTTTAATATCATAGTAAATGGTCGCCCATTGGTCCATGAGACATACATTCTTTAAGAGGACCACTTGAATAATATGTAGTTAACATCCTGCATTTAATATTTTATTTTTACTTTATATTATCTAATAATAATTGCATATTTATTTTCATTGATATAACCTAAAAATTTGTGAAGCCATTTCTGTTATATTTATAAATCATAAGCTAAGTTATATTTTTATAAAATTTAAAAAGTTTTATTTAGTAATACTATAATGGTATTCGCACAATGTAACAAGATACATCTCGATTTTAATATTTCGTTTTATTTATTTTTGTCCCAGTCAATGTAACAATATGATTTTATGTGGTTTTGAGAAAACGACGATGTTTTTATTTTTGAATAAATAAAAATATGAAAATATCATAATTTTTTTAAAAAAATAGTGACATATAATAATAAGCTAGTTTTTTGAAAAACTATTTCAAATAATATATAAATAAGTTGGAAAGGTTTTTTTCACATTTTTTTTTCTGTATGCCCCTTTTGTTCTACCTAAATGACCAAAAAGTTTCTTAGGTGGCGTTTGTTTTTTAAGAGGTGCTGAAGTCTGAAGTCTGAATTTACTTCTGAATTTTAAGAGGTGGTGCTGAAGTCTGAAATCTGAATCAGTCAGACTGTTTGTTTTTACGTCTGAAATCTGAAATCTGAATCAGTCAGACTGTTTGTTTTTACATCTGAAGTCTGAAATCTGAATCAATAAGAATGTTTGTTTTTGTAAACTGAGACAAGCAACGTAAGGAGGCGATAGAAATAAGAGGTTTTAAGTGCTAGGGTTACCACTTAAAAATTCAGAGGAAAATAAACGAATTCAGCTCTTAATTTGAAAAAAAAAAAAACAAACGATCTGAAAGTTCTTATGTCTGACCGATTCAGACATAAGAGAAGATTAAGTGAAAATTTTAAAAAACAAACAGCCCCTTAGTATTTTGTCATTATTTTTACAAAATCATCTATTTTATCAACTAGTTTTTATCAAGTATCATCTGGTAACAATCAGTTTATTATTAAAGGTTAACTAAAAAAGCATATCAGTTAATTAGTCAAACATAACGTATTACAAATTGAAAAAAGAACAAAATCAGTTCTGATGATATAAACAACATGACAATTTGAAGTTAGTGGTGTCTAGAAGAATTTTAGTTACAAGGAATTAGGAATATTTTTTTTAAGTATATAATATTTATATACGACAAATGCAACAAATAAACTCACACACCCTCCTCACCTATGGTAAGGTTTGAACCCCTGACCTTCTAGAAGGTCAAGGGCTACGATACCGCTAAGCCAAAGGCCCTTTGGTGGAATTAGGAATTGATGTCAACTAAAAAATGGTGTCCTTTTCGATCTTTAAATTATTGGGATTGATGGGTGTGTTTGTGGGCTCGAAAGTGAGGTACCGATGTTAAGGCCAATATCAGTGGTACTTTATTGTTGTATCATAAGTCGTTATTTGTTATCCAACATCCTAGGACAAATACGTGTTTTTAATTTATGGCTTCATCATATTAATGAGAGTTGAAATCATGTAACAATTATGATGATAACGCTAAAAAATATTTGGATACGTTGACTTTTTGATCTAACTTCATATACTTTCATATCTATACTATATTATAAAACATTTGATAAAAACTATTAAAAACCATTTTTTATGCATGAAGTAATTTTTATTGATGCATATTATTTAAAATTCAAAATTACAAGTAATTTTGTATAAGTACAACTTACTAAAACTCCATTTTAAATTTGTGTAACTAAATGCAGATAAACATAATCAAATATAAGATAAACATTTATTTTAAATATAAAAAATCTAAATTATAGTTAAGATAATCATTGAGTTCTAACAGAATGTTTAACTATTATCTTTATAAAAATTATATTATTAAACAAAAAATAAGTTACTTTGTTATTAAATCTAAATTAACGTATAATAAAAAATTGAATTAAAGAAATTACACCAAAAAATGAGAATTATTAAATAGTTAATTTGATACTAATATCGGTTTATTTTTTTCAAATTTATATTTTATTCACAAATAAAAACATTATCGTTTTTCAAAATCACATAAAATCATATTATATCGATAAATAAAAACTAAATATTAAAATGAAGATTTATCTAGCTGCATTGCACGAATACCATTCTAGTATCTCTTCAACTAAATTTAACTACTTTCATTTTTAAACTATCTTCATCTACCTTTATCTTCCGTTTTAGCTACATTCACGAACTTTTACATACATTTAATAACTTTTACATGTATGAATTCATTAAAATTTTAATTATAATTATATAAATAAACGGTTACCATAACTTCTATTTTTATCGAAATCTAACAATATAAAATATTATTTATTAGTTACTAAGGGGCTGTTTGGTAGTTGCTGAATGGATTAGTACAGAATGATTAAGTGGTCAGAATGATTAAGAGACTCTCATGATATAGTGCAAAATGAAATATTATTGTTTACAATGAAATTAGGGCACTGAATGGTTAAGAAAAGTTCATGATGCAAAAATCATTCAGATGTTTCTAGAACTATTAAGAAACAAACTTTTCTCAAAAACAAAAAGATTTGGCTCTTAACAATTCAAAAACTGTCTGTTAATGTTAATGTTAATGTTAATGTTAATGTTAATGAAACTATTAAAAAATAAATAAATAACATTTTGAGATCTTATTTTCAACGTCCGGCATACGGGGGTTCGTAGATAGTGAAAGGGAATTGACGAGACCTGCATATTTGTCGGGTGGTGTAGATGGAGTCCCTCTCTTTTTCCACGTGTCCAATGGCTGCCCACTTTCTTTTCACATTTCAAATCTTTTCTCAATATTTTTTCCCATTAGATTCCATTTATACGATTTTCTAAGTTTTTATTAGTATATTTATTTAAATGAGACATTACTTTTAAAGTTTGAAAAATGAATTAAACTCTTTTATGTAAATAAATTGATATTTATTTTATGGATTAATTGGACGATTTAAAAGTTAAAATAGTTATTTTATCAATATGTGAACCAAATTTTAGAAAAAATAATAATGGACAAATGCATTCAATTATAAAGAATAATTATTGGTAATTGTTAAAGCTCGTGTCACCTGGTTGATAAGATCCATTAAACAACATTTGATTTCAACCTGAACATATAATTGTAAGATGGATCAATAATCTGAATAGCTATTATAGTCGATCAAGTTATTATTGAGGAGTTAAGAGGGTTGAGTTTAGGACATGTTGTCAAGTTGGAAGCAACGGAAAATGAGTAGGAAATCCCATATTCGGTGAAATCGATGGAGATGAGAGCTCAACTGCACTAAGATCTAGAATTCCAAGCTAGATAAATCATAGTTCTTATCAACTAGGGTTTCAAGATTAGGAAGCATCAAATTTGTCGAAACTAAATGAACCTTGTAGCTTAAATCAGTATCACTCATGTTGAGAATGATACTCTAAGGGATCGTTTGGTTCACATAAATAATGGAATTGGTGGAATTGAAATCCATCAAAAGAATTTGATTTAAAAAAAATTGAAATGAAATTTGACCACACGTTTGATTGGTAAGAATTGGAAAGGAATTTCTCAAAAGAATTGGATATAACCGTCGTCGTCACAGATACAACCTCATCCATTGCTCTACCCACACCCCACCGACTACCATGCCATTATTGTCATCATCACAGCTACCACGCATCCCCTTCCACCCACCTACCCATGCCCTGCCCCGCCCCCAATCCCATCACCCTCCACCCTACCCAAACCCCCGTTGCCATCGCCTGTGGTGGGTGGGTCTCGGGGTGGTAGTTGTGATGACAACAATGGTGGATGGTGGTTGGTTGGGGTAGGGTGGGAGTGAGTGGAGGTTATAATGGCGACAATAGCGGCATGGTGGGGGCGGTTAGGTTAGGGGTGTGACAATGACGGTAGTAGCATGGGCATAGTAGGGATGCGTGGTGGTCAATGGTGGGTTGGGGTAGGGTGGGGTGCGGGTGAGTGGCGGTTGTGAATGCGACAATATTGGTATGGTGGTTAGTGCTGAGGTAGGGTGAGTGGCGGCAACAATAATGGTGTGGTGGGAGGGGATGGGGTGGGTGGGGCGTGATGAACAATAGTAGCATGGTTGTGGTGGGGCCAAATGATGGGCGATGATGGAATTCAATTACTTCCATTATATGCCAAGAAAAATGGAATTTGAAAGATTCCATCCATTTCAAGAATTGAACAAAACAAATGAATTTGTCATTTAATTCCATCAAATCCCACAAACCAAACGGCGTCTACGAGTTTTTTTTATCCAAAAAATACTACTAAGATTACATGGTTGATTCCCAAATAAATTTGTTAAAACATTTGGCTTTTCAAGCGAAGATTCAAATGATAAAAGACGTCACCCTAAACATAAGTTAGCTAGAGATAGAAAGAAGATAAAATTAAAAACAAATATACGCAATGGCAGTCTACAGTGGTTTGCAAGTGCTAACGAGTAGAACAATGATGTAGCACTTTCAAAATTGATATCACAAAAGACCCTTCTCGATGTTTTTTTTGTTGTTGATGGAGAAGAACTGCCAATAGTAGAAAGGAATGGTACAAGTGGAAAAGTCACGGCTTAACAGGGACAACACATGGTTGTTTTTATTAGTTAATTTGTTTGAAAATAGAAAATGACATGATATATGTATCACATTTCAGTAAAAGAAAGGAAATGAACGAGCTACATTATATTTAATCCAAATTGACATGAAATTTCACAAAATTTAAAATAACCATGAGTTAACCACAAGGATGATGTTTGATTGATTTGAACTTGGATTCCAAAGATCAAAAGTGCTTGTAGATCCTAGGTTCAAATCCAATGAGATACAAAAATCCCCTTGTGACCACGGAGGTTCAAATGCAAACAAATACATATGTAGTTACAGATTACACTACCCATGATGACAAACAAGCGAAAACAATATGGTTAATTTTATTGTGACAATTTAAATCTGTAAATGCCATATTTTTATTTATTTGACTTAAAAATAAAAATTAATAAAATTTTGTAATTGTTTTTCTTAATGTGACTTTTCTGAAAGGATAAAACTAGTAATTAATATTGATGTTCTAAAAGACTCGTTGTAGGAGTCGTCGTGACGTGTCGTGCCTCAAGACTTGTATCTTACGTCACCTTTAGCATGTGGCACGTCATGACATAATCCACAGTTTTTATAACGTGATATTGGTTTTTATTGTTTACCTTTTTAATGTTTTATTTTATTTTTAATAAATAATCTCATTTAAACTATTTAATATTATTGACTCATTGAAAAATAGTAGAAAACGTATATTATATATAAATAATATTACATATGATATTCAGATTTATCGGGAAACTGAGCTTGTGATGCGTTATATAATACTTGGATAAGTTTCTAGATTGTATATTGGAAAGACACTTTCCAAATACTAGATATAACCCCTATAATGCCTTTGGGTTTTCACAATATCAGTACTGAGATAATCCAAAAAACTACGTGCACGAATTAAGGCGCTAAATTTGTATGTGTCTGTGTGTATATATATATATGTAAGATTGAGTTCCGGTGAGAAGAGAAGTTTTGATAAGAAGCGTAAGAAGAGATCTTCACTCTTGGGTCAATACTAATTGAACGTCAACACTAATAAAGTGTATCGAGATGCATCAGATCAATTCGCTTCTAAAGCGCGATTCATGGGTAGACATGATATTAAAAATGATAAGTTTGACAACGGGTTAAGATTTCTTCTTATGCTTCTCACCATAACTTTCATTCTCTCTCTCTCTCTCTCTCACACACACACACACACACACACACATATATATATATATATATATACATTAGATCATTTTTTTATAACGATCTAAGGTGATAGATACAACATATTACTAACTTATGTTTACTTTATCACCTTAATCGATCTCAAGTAAATCACTATTACACCAAAATAGTTGATGACACTAAAATCACCAACAAGATATACTGCCATAAATCATGCATGTATTGAAAAACACAACGACCTCGTTATGACTCCTAAGACTTAAGTCTAGACCTCACGATGACCCCAAAACTCACGCTATTTACAACTTGATTAACATATATTTTCGTTTAACATTTTGATCTCAATTGGAGCCTTTGTTGGGTGACCTATAACTACGTATACGGCATTAGCAATATTCAAACAAGAAAAAAAAAAGATACAATTATTTTCGCTAGCTGTTGTGCATGGTCAGCAATTTTATTTATGGCATTAAAATATCATGTATTTCAAAAGCTTGCTTTACAATAATAATAGGACTACAAATGCCATTGACGAACCTCTTAAATAGGTTTGAATTTCATACTCCTTAATTTCTCCTGAAAACCTGCTGTGAAGAAAGAAAAGGGGAGCCTGAGCCAGATGCTCAGTGTACAGATACAATAGCTAACAAACAAATACTTGAATCAAACACCGGTTATACATAAATCTGAATTTAGACACGAGACTCGAATTTCTGAGTGTTCATGAAAGCTATATTAAGAATAACACATATCACATATCACATCCAACTTCAACAACGACATATCGAAAAACAAACGACACAAAACTAAAAAAAAGTTTGACCAAATAACTCAATTTAATTGCTTGATCAAAAACCATAGATGATTATATTCAAATTTGTTATATCAAAATAGTAAATCTTGTCAATGATTAAAACTGTCAAATTAAAATAAATATTGTTAGCGAACCCGAGAAGCTTAAATCAAAATTATGCCATAGGATTGCATACCGAGCCTCAACAAAAAATCACATACACTTGCGTTTCATGTCACAAAGACATAAGCCACACATGCACGTAATTTGGACATGCACACCCAACTATACTAAATAATGTGAGATGCGGTGTTGGGCATAGGCATGGATTAATTGAGACCTTCACATACACTTTCACGTTGATCTTGTCTAAAACAAGATTAGTTTCCAAAAATACCACGATTTGTCGTGTGACAACAATTCATAGTAGACATCTCCAGAATTTCAAAACATATCATATGATAAATGAGCGTTTGTTATGATTTTTACAAATAACACGAAATTTTCAGAGTGAAATTTAGAAGATTTGTAGATAGAGTTCGAGGTTTCTAGCATATTTAGATCTCGATATATCATATGTAAAACCAAAAGAATAGTCACTGAGAAAAAACACGATGAACCGACCAACTAATCGAATGAAAGAACACATTATTCAGCATGAAGGGGTGAACAAGTACGATCACCCAATTTTCAATTCTTATTTAATTAAAGTCAACTACAATTTTGATCCCTGTGATTAATTTATAAAAACGTTCATACATGTGTTGTAATAAATACAATAAGAGTCGCTACAATTTATAGTTTACTTTGAAAAAATTTGTTGCATTTTATTCTATTAAAATCTAAAAATATTGTAAAAAGCAAAATTTTCTTCCTCGATAGAATAAGTCCCCTTACATAAATGGTGTAGGCAGTTGATGGTGGAGAGCAGGACCATCCATCTATATGATTTCAATCCATCCATCGCCAATTTGCAATAATGATATGTGTATATATATATATATATATATATATATATATATATATATATATATATATATATATATATATATATATATATATATATATATATATATATATATATATATATATATAGGGTTGAGTTTTCGTGAGACCCATGAGACCAATTTATGTTTATTGATCAACTTTATAAGCTAATGATCTAAAGTTGCACGGTGACAATTTTGTAATTATTAAGAAGTCTCGTGGCAATTTTGTGATTATAAATGTTGAGATTGTAGATCTAATCCAAGGGTTAAAAATTGGTTTTACGGGTCTCACAAAAAACCATCGGTCTCATATGATCCCAAGTCTCTCTCTCTCTCTCTCTCTCTCTATATATATATATATATATATATAAGGTTTATTTTTGCAAACCATGTTAATGTACAAATCGAACAAATCTCATTCAACGAATCATAAAATTTTCATTTTTTTTATAATTATGAGAGGTTGATTGATCATTTTTATTGTGGAGGGTATTAATCATGAATATTATCATCTTTGTTATATTAATTTTAAAGAAATATATGAAACAATTTCATGACCATATATGAAACAACTTCATTTAAAAAAATATTATATAAAACAATTTCAGAAAACAAAAGCATTAAATTAAAAACAATAAACTCGACGGATAAATGTGGTTTACATTTGATCGCTCTCTCTCTCTCACACACACATATAGACACACACACGCACTTGGGATCACGTAAGACCAGTCTGTTTTTATGAGACTGTGAGACATTTTTTTACACTTGAAACTTCACAGTGTTTTAGTTGTGAAAATTCGACTTTTTAACATGACAATGTTTTGCTGTGAATTTTCAAGTGTAAAAAAGTGGTTTCATGAAAACATAATTTAGCCATTCGGATAGATGCACCTGTTTGATCTTGAAGGGTACCCTTAAATACCGTGAAATCAAATACATAATACAAATTGAACATGGGTTGGATCGTTATATCACTATTTTGTATACGAGAAGTCATGGGTTCCAATCTTTTATGTTAAAGTTTATTTTTTTTATCTTTAAATTTACCAAAATTATAGTTAGAAGAATTGAACTCACAATCTCAACCTCAACCATAACTATAAGCATTATTTTATTACCACTATGCCAAAGCAAAACATTTTGATAATTTTCTCACATTATGATTTTATTATCTTTTCATGATTTATTTTTCTTTCCAATGTCAATTCATCTTAAAATTGTCGTTTTTTAATCTCATTTTCAAGGGAACAAATTTATTTATTTTAAGGATGAAAGTTGATTTCATTTGAAAAAATGTATCTTATTCCTTAAATCGTCACCGATGACTTTCTCACTAGATTAAACAACGATTTTCCGATCTTTGATCCACATCAAAAATGTATTCGCATAAAGAAAATCTGTGTGTGTGTGTGTGTATATATATATATATATATATAGCCAAATGTTATTTTGAGAAGTGGTAAATATTTGAGAAGTAAAGAAGTGATCTCAGTCCTTCATATGGTCAACATCGGATTTGACTGATCAATAATTACGATTTTGACTGGTCAAAAATTACGGCTATGTGTAAAATAGAGATGGTAGTTTCATAACTTTTACAAATAGGCTGCAAATGGTTTCATATATGAACCTATGTATTCACATATAAATTATATGTTGATATATGAACTAATGTAATTTAAACATGAATTATATTAACTAATTCACATATGAACTAATTAACTAATTCACATATGAACTCGTGTGATTCACATATGAATTAATTAACTGATTCATATATGAATCAACTAAATAATTCAAATATAAACTAATTCACGGGTTCACCGTTCACATATAAACTTTTTGCTGGTTATTTGTAAAAATTACGAAACTATCATTCTATCTTCCACATACCCATGGATGAAATTATCTGATGCTTCACAATCAACACTGTAAATATTAACCAAATGAAGAGCTAATATCATTTTTTTACTTCTCAAACATTTATCAAATAAACTTTTCCATATGTATGGTTTTTTGAAAGTCAGCTAATTAATACCGTAATGACATACATTTGATTTGAGTATTTGCTTAATTAATTAGGTGTTCTTTTTAGATAATGAAGTTTGTATGATGAGGGTAAAGCATGATAAGATGGTGAAAATTTTGATACAAAAGGTATTGGATTAATCATGTTGCTTAAATTATTGTTATTGTTATTGCTTTAAGGTTCCCGATGCATAATTTTTCAAGTTATATATGGAACATCAAAATTAACTTTACTATAAGTCAAAAAGTAAAGCACCATGCATACATCTACATATACATATACATATACATATACATATATATAGGGTTGGGTTCACGTGAGACCAGCCTGTTTTCGTGAGACCACATTTTTACACTTGAAACTTTACAGCAAAAACACTGTGAAGGTTTAAAAAAGTCGAACCTTCACACAAAAAACACTGTGAATGTTACATTCACAGCATTTTCCTTCGAAGTTTCAAGTGTAAAAAGCTGGTCTCACGGGTCTCACGAAAACATGCTGGTCTCACGTGATCCCAAATATATATATATATATATATTAGCTGGATAATTTACGTAACATAATCAGGTACAGTTAAACACTTGTAGCTTCGTTTTTGTTTCTTTTTGAAACTCAAATCTATTTGAGAGCATAACGATGATATTTTATTCATTATGTCATATGTATTTGAAGATATATATAATGATATGATATTAAGCCCTTATATATATATAAAGATGATGAAATGTAATATATATGAATTGTTGGATATATATAGAGAGAGAGAGATTGGATGAAAATTAAAAGATGGAGATGATTTAGATGCGGTTGACTTAAATTTAGCAACGGTTATGATGAAGCGTGTGTTGGTTGAAGGGGGCAACAATCATGACTCATAAGCAATGTATGCATGTATAAAGACGACACTACTTCTGCAATCACTTTGACCCTTTCTCTTTTTGTCCATTTTCCATCTTTTTTTTTTTACCTTTCTTTCTTCCATTTCTTTTCCATTATATGTATAACACTACTCCATCTTATAACTATATATATATATATATATATATATATATATAGTTGAATTGAAGCTTTTAAATCTGTTTAATTGGTCGCCTAGACGACCATGAATAGCCTGGAGTCATCGCAAGTAAACCTCCATGGTCACAAAGACTTTGATAACTGTTTGATTCAAACATATGGATAGATGAGATTTTTCACTACATTTCGACCCTAATGCAAGTCAAATGGTTAAGTTTCATTTGCTAACGGATGATGGTGTAGTGAATAACTTTGAATGGTTCAATTTCAAAGTTAAAAGGAAGTTAGATTGGTTTGGTACAAGAAAACCAAGATGATGATGAATGTGATAAGAGAAAAGAGAAAGTAATTAGAATGTAGATCCACCCACTGTCAAAATTTGAATGGTGGGTTCCTAAGATCCCTAAACAGAGTAGCTAACAACCAAACAGACCAATCAAAGTGTCTGTATGAATCATTTAGTTGCCATGAGTATGCTCTATCTATATGTAATGAATCAATGCAGCTGGTCTCTAAAGTAGGGTTTTCTTTTTCTTTCCATTTGGTTAATGGTGGGTTATGAGTGGATCACAGGATATATATACATATCATTGATTTGGGATGCTAATTATGATCAGTAGTAAATATAAAAAAGAGATATATATATAAATAAACAAAAGGAGGGAAATTAAGGCAAGATTTTCTAGGGTATCAAAGTGTCACCTTAAGTCAAGATTCTCATACTCAGACATGAAGATTTGGGTTTAGCCACAAGGGTCCCCAAATCCAGTGGAGATCAAATTGAAGAAAGAAAGATCATTTGCTGTACACAAAATTCTTCCCCATATCTATTATGCCAAATAATGGATGTTCCTTGAGGTTTTCTAGCCCTACCCCACACACAAATTATTAACTCCTTAAATCATCATCATCATCTTACATATATATAGAGAGAGAGATTTGAGATCATGTTAGACCAACTTATGTTTATGAAACCCGTGAGACCACCTTTTTACACTTGTAACTTCACAATAAAACACTGTGATAGTAACCTTCACAATAAAACACTGTGATAGTAACCTTCACAGTGTTTTTGTTGCGAATGTCTGAATTTTTTTACCTTCATAATGTTTGCTATGAATATATGTAAAGATGTGGTTTCACAAAAACAGATTGGTCTCACATATATATATATATAGAGAGAGAGAGAGAGAGAGAGACGTGGGATCATGTGAGACCAGACTGTTTTCGTGAGACCCGTGAGACCAACATTTTACACTTGAAACTTCACAACAAAATGCTGTGAAGGTAACCTTCACAGTGTTTTTGCTGTGAAGGTTCGACTTTTTAAAACCTTCAGAGTGTTTTTGCTGTAAAGTTTTAAGTGTAAAAATGTGGTCTCACGAAAACAGGCTGGTCTCACGTGAACCCAACCCTATATATATATATATATATATTATCTTTTAGTTTTTGTTGCAGATAATTAATATTCATTCTTTCTTTTTATAAACAAATAATACTCATGTCAAGAAGAATGATTTTGGATATAAAAGAAAGAAATAATATCTACGAACTATGAGACTTGCAGTTTTTGCTTCGACCTTATCACGGGCTATTTAAGATCGTTTTTTCTTAAAGAGTGTAACAATTCTACAAGAATTAATTACCGATGATTTATTTAGAGAAAAAACCTAATAAAGCAATGGATGTGTTTCTAAGGGAAAAAAAAAAAACCAAAGTGGCAAATGCTTCTTTTTTCAATGCTAAGATCCCAAATGTCTCAATTCTCAGAAATATCATGTACAGAAACAAATTAATTGCTAAACAATAAGACAACAAATGTGTTGACAACCATCGTCTTGTAAGCATATATACATATACATACATATATATATATATATACATATATATATATATATATATATAATAGTTGTATTAAATTTATTGAATATATGCTTAAGTGTCTAATCCGACACCAGCATGAACACACAAGTGTAATGTATTTAAGTGTGATAGTTACATAATTTTTAAGTTTATACGAGACAATGATGTAAGGAGTTTGACCTAACACAAAATTATCTAATACAACAGGGTCAAACCTATTTAATTCATATACAAAACCCTACAAAAACATCATCAATTATTTCTAATTTAATACGAAATTTTTTATTTAATTAATCTTCTTTAAACCGTTGTTACTTATCTATATATATTATGTCAACTTAAGGTTACGTGGAAGGATAGTTATTATTTAAGAAATATCGTCATTTTTATGCCGATTTACATCGACAAAAACTTGTTACGTCGATTCTATCATTATGAATAAAATGTTTATTCACTTAAAATATATGATTTAATTAGTAAAATCACTTATTTTTAATGCAAAATATTACATGCGATAGACTACAGTTCCCAAATGATTGATTATAATATAAAGTGTTTTTATATTATCATAAAATTAAAATGTTCTCGTTCGAACGTCTTCTGTATAAATTTTTTAAACAATTTTAAAAAAATTAACAAGACTTTTTTTCTTTTTGAATATTTGATGTGTCTTTATTTGGTCGATGAGTCAACTTGGAATCCAATAAAATACGAAAAAGGAAGAGAAGTCGGTGATGAACTTTACTTGATTTGTTCATCTCTAGCAATATTAATTTGGTGACTTATTTGCACCCTAGCTACCTATAGTTAATTTATTTTCTTATAAGATTTTGTTTTTAAAACTATTAAAAAATGATATATTAAATATTAAAGATTTTCTAGGTGCTTAAAATCAAATTATTTTATATGAAAATTACTTAACTAGAAGAATCGTTAGTCTTTGGCCTCTTAAAAGGTCAGTAATTCAAACCTCACCAAAATATATTTTTTAATCATACATGTATATATATATATATATAAATATAATAGATTTGCAGTATTTATAGATCTAACAATATCAATAGCAGTTTAATTAGAACCATTTCAACAATTTCATTCATTCATTAATCAAAGACGATCTCCATCGAAGTTTTTCGACATTATAAGACATATCTATGGTTGTACCCCGTCAATAACTAATTAAGAAAAGTGGTGGTTGGAGGAGGAGGAGGTGTGGTGGTGCATGGTGGTTGTTGGTGGTGGTGGCAGTGGAAATGGAATTTACAAAGACCAAGGTGTGGATGCATATATTCCCACTATTACAAATGAAGAAGAAGTAGTAGTAGTAGTAGGTATAGGTGTTTGAGTTGAGTTGAGTTGAGCCCCTCCCACCATCACTTCCAAGAACACTACTCATCAATCACCATTATTGCATCTTTACTTTCACCTTTTCTTAATTTTAACACTTGTCTTCCAAATATTACTTCTCTTAAATTAAATTAATCATTTTTATTTAATGTTTTCTTCACAATAATTAATATTTTTATTAAACTAAATGTCATAATTATTATAAAACAAACTAATAATTCTTACAAATACTCGTAATAAGAGTTTAGTAAACGGCTATAAAGTTCCATACAAATTAATTCACAAGATACTAAATATTGATTGTAATAAGATAGGATCATATAAACAATTAACGAACGAACGTAAAAAGAAACTAATTGTAAAAAAATTGTTAGAGATTGCTTGACATAAAACACAAGATCATACAAGATGACATTTTTATTTTACTTATTACAACACAGACAGTTAAAACAATAAAGCATATTTAACGTATATAAGAAACCGAGTCATGTCATATAAGATTTAATTTAAAAAGTTAGTATATAATACCCATTATTCAAATAATATCAAATGTTAATAGTTTACCAGAAAACCAATATTTTTCATCAATAAAACATCCGAAATTCAATCAGATTTGTCTTTTCGCTTTTCATGATTTCCTTATATAAAGTGACAAAATGTATTCTATAAATACAAAGATTTTAGATAAACATATATCATTTAAAATAAAAATGTATCCACTAATAGTATCCATGTTGAGACAAAAAGAAATTGGATATTACAAGTTGTCAAATGATGGAATGAGAAACAAAATTGTTTACCTAAAAAGTGATTGATGGAAAGCTTAATGAGACAATATGTAAAATCTTATATAAACAAAAAGCATATGATGGATGGAATTTAACACATAAATGAAAGATGGAGGGTTGAAATTGTAATGAAGAAAAAGATGGAGGGGGACACAAATTGGGGGAAGATCTCTGTTATCCTTTGTTTTTCTTTTGGTATTTTCTTCCTCAAAGACAAAACCCCACCCCTGCCCCCACTACCCCCCTCCCCCACCTTAAAAAAATTGCATCTTCCTGACTTGTATCAGAGATCCCTTTAATAGGTAGAGGGTTTTAGCTTTGTTTTTCTCACAGAATAACAGCTTTTTCTATACACATTTCAAGCCCTTTGTTTTCCTTTTATTTAGCTTTATTATATATATATATATTTTAATGCCTTGAATGAATGTGTATGTAAGCTTCAAACACCCAGAAACTGTGTTTTTGGCAGTCTAAGAATAACAACACATATCCTTCATCTGTTCATTTTCGGAAAAACAAAAATCTCAGCTTTAGCTTTTCTGAGACCACCTCACAAAACGTAAGCTTAGAAAAACACAACTGCTTTTCTTGTTTTTCCAACTTTCTAAAGTGCTTATAACTTCTCGAATTGCTTTCCCAAAGCACTTATTTCAAGTGGGGTTTTTTCTCCTTCTGAATCTCTGTCTCGTCGAAGAACAACACCCACCTCCCCTTTTCTTTGTTTTCTTGCAGAATTTGCTTCCACAGCTACAATTAGTGTTTCTTGAGAGCAAAAAACAGTTTCTTTTTGGGTTGATTTGTCATTCTTCTGTACAAATGGATACTTCACACCAAGATTCAACTGTTAAAAACGTGCTCAGGAATCTCTGTCGCTGTTATGGATGGTCTTATGGTGTTTTCTGGAGTTTTGACCAGGCAAATTCCCTGTATGACTCCCTAAATCTCTATCACACACACATAGATACAAAAGAGTTCAATATATACATGTATCTATATACTGTCTATGATTACAAAACATCAGCTTTGAATTTGTTTACTTGGGTACATATATCTATATCTATATATATATGTATGTATGTATGTGTACACTGGTTCTTGGCCTATTTTGTGTCTATGTTTTAATCTTCCTGTTAATCTTGTATTTTACTTTCCTGGGTGGGTTGACCATCCATTCCAAGAACATATATTTTTCTGCATACTATCTGTTTCTCTATTAGTATTCCTATGATGTAAAATGCATTTTCTTTATTCTGATATGAAAATAATTTGTTGATATTCAATTCTTATGGAAATGGGTATCAAGAAAATGACAAGATTACATTTTTCTTTCAATTTAGCCTGGTTTGGGGGTGAGATCTTGTCAGCATCATCACATAATTTGGGCAAATTTAGTAAATCCTTACATTAATTCCACCATCAGAATATTCCCATACTTGATTGTTCATAAATTCAAAAATTCTAAAATCATCTGATTCAAATTGTGTATCTTTTTAGATCACTTGGGTATTCATTAAACCTGTTTCTCTGATCTGTTTTCTGTTATTTCTTTATGTACCTTTTCTTTTGATTTATCTTGTAAAATAACATATGTTGTTTGTTTCCCAGATTGTTGACTATGCAAGATGCTCACTTTGAGGAGGAAATCCAAGGTCTAATTGATGATTTGCTTCTACAAGCCCCAATGTTTGGAGGAGGGTATGCTTATTTCCCCTAATCTTTCTATAACATAATAATTAATTTTCCTTAATTGGGTTTTAATTGAAAATTTCTGAAGTTAATCAATCTTTTAAGTCTAATAATGATTAATAATTTCTTAATTTTTTTAGGTTAATTGGAGAGGCTGCTTTTACTAAGAAACACCTATGGATGTCCTCAGAAGATAATTACATAGCACATAATTCTTCAGGTTCCATCTGGGATATGTTTCGGGTATGTATTAATAAGTTCTTTTTAGCATATACCCAATTTCTTTTCTTATTCATATATGAATTCTAATCAGAATTTCCTTGTTCCGTATGATGAAGTTTTGTTATCTTAACCACAATTTAGTTCAAGTCAATAGTTCATGTAAATCTACCCCATTTAACATTCTTTTTGTATTTTTGTAGGATGATTCGAAATTTTGTAGCCAATTTTCCTCGGGGATAAAGGTACTTGTTTTGGTTTAACTTCAGTTTTAGGATGGTACCACCTTCGTGGTACCTTGTGTGCCCGTTTATGCGACAATGATCTTGGTCCAACGACATGTTTTGATCTTTTGTTAACTTTCATCTTGCAGACAATTGCAGCAATCCCAGTGGAACCACAAGGAGTGGTACAATTTGGGTCCACTAAGAAGGTTAGTAACTTGATACCAATAAGACTTGAACAAATCGAATTCTAGCTTCACAAACAGAACCAAAAGAAGTTCAAGATAGTTTGAGTAGATCTGACGTATTGCTTTTGATGTTTAGATTCTAGAGAGGACGGAATTTATAGATCAAACCAAGAGAATGTTCCATGAAATTGTAAATGGTGATGGGCCAGCAATTTCATCTTCATCAAATGGGTTGTTTGCCTCTTTGATATCATCCGAAGAGGGTTGTCCCTTTTCAGTTGGATCTTCTTCGGCTTTTCCACCACATCCTTTCTCTTTCGGTTCAGAACCTCAAACCTTGTTTCTTGATAATAATCAGTCTACTACACAGTTTGTTGGAGTTGGTAATGATGGTGCTGCACCATGGAGTACTGCTTCTAGTTTGACTTCCTTCAAGGAACCGTTTTTATCAGAATCTAGAGGTCTAGAAACGTGGAACACATTATCTGTGCAATCAAAAAGCCCATTTCCTTCAACAAACACACATCAAGATTTGTTCGATTTACCAACAGATTTTGGAATCCCGGATGAATTCTTCCAAACAGGAGATTTCAATATTGCTCAATGGTACCCTCAGTCTCCAGGCCAAAGTACTGTAACACTAGGCAACCTCACACCAAATGATCATTTGTTATCGCAAGCCACGGGTTTTCTTCCCATCAGTTCTGATGAAGGCGGCAAATCTTTGACTATTTCTGGTATTGATGTTGATCTGTTCGGAAGTTCAGGAGATTTGGGAGACATTGTAACACCTGTTATAAATGAAAACCATTTGGGTTTCGATTCTTACAATTCAGGGCATATCTCAGTGTCAAAGTCAACCAAAAATGTTGATAATCATGACTCTGCTACCCTTGGTCAGAAGAAAGGATTGTTCTCAAATCTTGGGATTAAAGAGCTTTTGGAGGGCATTTCTGCTACTTCTAACACTGCCTCAACTTCTTGCATTGAGGATCAAGTGTCGTCTGCAGCAAAAAGAAGGAAAACGGGAAATTCCGTATGGGAAACGAGTTCGTTACAGCCTGTTGTATATAACAAGAGTCTTAAATCGGAACCTGGTATATGGATGAGTGATGCTTATAGCATGGATGGTTCAAGCACAATCTTGCAAGCTAAGAAGCAAGTAGAATCCCCAAAGCCCACCAAGAAAAAAGCTAAACCAGGGACTCGGCCACGGCCCAAAGACCGCCAGATGATATTGGATCGTATGGCTGAGTTAAGAGAACTGATCCCTAACGGAGAGAAGGTATGCGACTCAATCAGAAATACTAATTCATTAAAGAATCCAAAAAGATTAGGTCTTTGCTAATTCCTTGCTTGATTCTACAGATGAGCATTGACTGTTTGTTGGATCGAACAATAAAGCACATGCTTTTCTTGCAAAGTGTGACAAAACATGCTGACAGAATCAAACAGGCTGATGAACCAAAGGTGATCAAAGTTCTTATCTTTATGTTCATAGTAATCTTGAATGGCTAATTTTCAAACTGTTGGTTTTGACATACTGATTTTTCTCAGCACAATGGTGTCATTCCGAATAATTATTCCAATGATCCAAGCAACAATGGTGTGACATGGGCATGCGAATTGGGAAATCAAACGATGATTTGTCCATTAATAGTGGAGGACCTTAGTACCCCTGGACAAATGCTCATAGAGGTAAAAGAACACTCATAAATGTTTCTGTGTGTAGCTTCTAGAAACTGTATGTTTGTTCGTAGAAATCTTAACCAAATCAAACGTGTTTCTCGTATAGATGCTTTGCGAAGAACATGGGTTCTTTCTTGAGATAGTGGACATAATCCAGGGTTTTGGGTTGACCATCTTGAAGGGAGTCATGGAAGCTCGTGATGAAAAAATATGGGCGCGATTTATAGTTGAAGCCGAGGTAAATTAAAGATTCGTTCAATCAAATATGAAAAAAGAGGGGAAAGTTCGAGTCTTTTTAATGAATTTAAATTGATTTTACAGGCAAAAAGACATGTAACAAGGCATGAGATATTTGCAGCACTTGTACAACTTCTACAAACAATGGGTTCTAACGATAATCATCTTGATAAAAACGTTATGCAAACTGGGACTTCTATACTCAACAATTTCCAACCATCTGGGATACAACTTCCTGTAAGCTTGGCAGACACAGGGTATGGCATGAACTTATAACCTTGTTCTTTAAGAATACCATGAGCATTCACCTGGTACCGACTGTATGTGATTACCGTGATTGGTATTCTGGGACGAAAAAACGAATAGAAAGAAATTAATTTCCTCAAAGGAGCGGCGATTTTTTCCCGGAGTTAGAAAATGAAGCTGTGGATGTGTAATGAATTTGCCCAAATGCAAGGAGGGATTACTTATGCTTTTAGGTTCGTTATTAGTGGCAGCGGCATTTTGGGGTTCTTGATCTTTGTTTCTTGTTTTGATTCTTTAGTGTTTCTTTGTTGGTTTCTTTCCAGCAGTTTTCAAAAAATTAAATGTTCATATTCTGAAACAAACAAGAAAGAACCAATGTAATTTGTAGGCTAACCGCCACCTTATGATTATATTCATCTGGGCTTTGATTTTCGCACCTGTTGTCATTGTATATAACGTTACCAACATTGAAGGTCAAAGTTTGACCTTCGATTACAGTCATCATAAATGCAGAATCAACATATCTGCTAAAGTTTCTAATAGGAAAAACCACATTAACAACCAAGAAATCCAAAACTCACCACAAGGGGATACAGACACTGTAATTCCTCATCTTGAAGATGGGAAGAACACAAACAACCAGAAGCTTGGTCTGCATGCATCCTGTAACACCATAGAGAAACAAGAGCTTAAGGCTGTATGCAGAGCTTAAGGCTGTATGCAGGGCAGAATAATATCGAAAGATCAAAAAGGAGGCGTATGTACCAAACTTACGCACACCAGAAATCAAATCGATCCAAAGTTCGTAACATGTGTGCTGTGTATTTTCCATGTGGTTATTTTTATTACATCTAGTGCTCTAGTGCCACAAATTTCAGCCATCAGAAACAAAAAAGCTAAGTCATAAATATGATATATATGTTGAAATGCAAGATCATACCTACTATGGATGGAGACAGGACAAAGCTCCAAGACCTTATTCAACCTTTTTATTGGTGATATAATGCTTAATAATATATGTTAAGGTGGAACATTTGAAAGAGACATTACTTAAACAAATTCAAGACATGTGAAAAGAAGATGGCTTTTGAGGAAGCTACAAATTTAGTCCTTGGACTCGTACTCAATCAGTAGGTTCGATCCTCTGAGAACCTTTTTGCCATTTCTAACCTCACTTCATTTCATTTTGGTCCTGAGAAATGATGTTTCTTGGTAGTGGCTTCATGATATAGTTTCTAGGATGGAGCTTTATGCAGAAAGCCAAGTTTTTTTTTCCTAAACTTGTCCCTCCCAATTAAAAAACACGCTCCTTCCATCTATGGGAAAACACTACCAAACAAAAACCTTCACAATTTATACAGATAGATTAATCTATACAGACAGTTTTATCTATACAGGACTTAAATGGAAAACCAACCAAACAACCCCTAGTTTGCTACCGTAGTCATTCTTCTCCAAGTACTTTTATCAAAAATCATGTCCTAAAAAATCCTCAATGCCACCATGTCCATCCTCTATTGTTCATCCCGCAACCTTCTCAGCGTTCCCCTCCTCTTCACCCACTCAACCATCGCTCTACTCTTCTCACTATGCCGTCATCGATCTCCTATGAACAACTTCTACGACTCTAGACATTCGCTAACGCTTTCAGCCTCAGGGACCAAAATGATACGAAATTATAAATTTTGGACCAAAAAACCAATCCAGGGATCAATATTGTAGCTTACTCCTTGCTTTTGATAGTTTGGTTTGCCTTTCAAGTTAGTGCTGAAAGGCTAGATAAGTGGTCTTCCCATTCTGTAGTGAAGAGGGTAAACAAACCAATGAATTAAAAAAATTAAAAGGAGACTTACCATCCATGACCTAATTCCTCTTCTTTTCACACAAAACCAAAATGGTTTGTAATTTTATATTGAATAGATCAGATTATATACAATATTGCACCAGAAAAAGTTAGTCATAAAGACAACTTTATGATGCTGTCTTTGTCTATCATAAGAACTTGTTTTCTTTTTTGATGTTCACTTGAGTCAACTCGTATTGTACTCTGAATCGGTAAGATAACTTTCGGCTGCTTGTACCAAAATTTCGACGAAATAAACTCTGTCTAGGACCCAATTAACGCTGTTAACTGCATAATCTATTCAGCACTTAACTTGTAAGATGGAGGTATGTGGATATAGGCAGCTTAATGAGCTTAATGAGACTCACAGCTTATTCGGTCAGATATACATGACTCTTTGGTAGTGGCTTAATGATGCAGAAAGTGGCTTATTCAGTAAGCTTCTGGGGAAGTTTATGCAGAAAGCCAAGTTTTTTCCAAACCTGCATCTCCCAATTCGAAAACACGCTCCTTCCATCTATGAATAAACCTTCCGAATCTATTTAGACAGATTAATCCATAGTACACAGACAACTTTATCCATAAAAGGGCTTATTGGAAAACCAACCAAACAGCACTTAAGAAAGACATGGAGTTGCCAAGATACAAGAAAAGGATCTGCACGGCTGCAGCATTTCAAGAAGTAAAGAAAGCTACAGGTGTACGTGCTAAAGAAACATCCGAGTCCTTAAAACCTGCAAGTGTCCTGAAGAACAAGAAATCTTGGGGTCTATTTGTTCACATCACTTTCAAAGTTTCAATTTTGACTACTACTGTTTGGTATCTATTTGCTAAACTTACATAATCTCCTCTTACACGAAAGGTTAAGATGATTTACATATGATACAGAAAGTATTTAATTAAGAATGTTATGGCTTTACCAATGATTTGGGACAAATTGAAGCTCAACCAATGTAAACCAGCTGCTTATAATATATCTGATCCTTGGAGGAAAATTAACGCTATATATTTAGTGCCTTTACGTAAGGAAACAATATTGGTTTGTAGTGCTTTGTGAGTGTTGAGCATTGTTAAATTAGAGAGAGTTAGTGACATATATATATGTCATGCACCCTATCTTGACCTACCTAACCAGAAAAGATGATGCAAAATGATAATATTTAGCCATAGAGAAAAGCTTCCTCCTTTTTTTAAGTATTTGGTCTATATATAGAAAGTGATCAGCAAAGCTTGTGAATAAATAGGCTGGATTTCAGCAGCATATCTAACACTTGACAGCATTCTCTTCAGGGTCGTGTAGTTCTCCTCCACTGTAACATTCTTTTGTAAAAAATGGCTAACAAGAATGGAGTTCAGTGGAGTATCAGGGTGGGCGATGGATCATTAGTGGTTCTTGAGCCAGAGCACAAGAACCGAGTAATGAGATTATGGGACGGATTGAAGGGTTTGGTGGTGAAGTTTGCGATGAAAGTGTGGAGATTCTTGAAGCAGGCATGGGATTTAGGGGTGGATGACCCTAGAAAAGTCTTCCATTGTCTTAAAGTTGGAGTAGCTTTGATGGTTGTGTCCTTATTTTACTATATGAGACCTTTGTATGATGGTGTTGGCGGCAGTGCCATCTGGGCCGTTATGACTGTTGTTGTCGTCTTTGAATATACTGTCGGTAAGCATTTCAAGAAACCTGATTTCTATCTTTTTTCTTTATCACATTTAGCCAATCTTTGTTTCTATCTCTAATGTGTGTGTATATATTGTAGGTGGAACTCTTTACAAGTGTTTGAACAGAATCTGTGCAACTTTTCTTGCTGGATTTCTTGCACTTGGGATTCATTGGGTTGCTATTCATTCTGGACACCGATTTGAGCCATATATCATGGGGATTTCTCTTTTCATATTAGGTAACATCAAAAAAATCGAATCTTTAAAGTTTTATATCGTCGAATAGGTGTTGGCTGATTGCTAATCAATGATCTATCTTTTTCTTGCAGCTTCTGCTACGACTTTTTCAAGATTTATCCCTGTGGTGAAAGCTAGATTCGACTATGGTTGCACCATCTTCATCCTCACTTACAGTCTGGTATCAGTCTCGGGGTATCGAGTTGAGCATCTATTGAGTGTGGCCCACGAAAGGCTATCGACAATAATCATAGGGACTTGTTTGTGCATTATTACCAGCATGCTTGTTTTTCCTGTTTGGGCTGGCATGGAACTTCACGTTCTGATCCCTCGTAACATGGATAAGCTCTCAAAATCCTTAGAATGTGAGTACTTATGACATATAATACCAATAATATTGTACTCGAATTTGTGCCATTTTTCATCTTTTAGTCATCAATTTTTCCTTACAGGTTGTGTAGCTGACTATTTTGGTGATGGCGATGATGAATCTAAGAAAACATTAAACGGTTACAAATGTGTGCTGAATTCAAAAGCTTCCGAGGAAGCCATGGTATGTAAGGGGCAATGATGGACACACACACACACATATATATAATATATATATGAGTTGTTTATATTTGGTTTTAACATTCTGTATTTTCTGGTACAGGCAAATTTTGCTAGATGGGAGCCTGCACATGGCCGGTTCAATTTCCGGCATCCATGGAAGAATTACCTCAAAGTAGGTGCATCATCGCGCAGTTGTGCGTATTGCATTGAAACACTCACTAGTTGCTTGGATTCCAAGAATCAGGTGAACCCCAATTAATGTTTTATTCAAATTTGTTCGCTTTTCTTCACACAAACTAGAAGAAAAATGTAAACCAAATCTTTAAACGGATGTAAAAGCAGGTCCCGGAATCAATAAAGGATCATCTCAGTTCTGCATGCATGAATCTAAGCTCAAGTTCGTCGAGTGTAATGAAAGAGCTGGCAAAAATTGTAAGTACGATGACAAGATCGGCAACGATAGATATGGCGGTTCAAGAAATGAAGAACGCAGTCCAAGAGCTGCAAAACGACTTACAATCCCTTCCGGATTTGCTGATCCAACCACTTGACAGTCAAGAAGAGTCCACAACTCCAAATTCACCCGACAAAACCGAACTGGTTCAAAGTGAAATTACGGTAATGCCCCTAATGGAAGTGATCCCACTCGTGAGTTTCGCGTCTTTACTGATGGAAACCGCTTCAAGGATAGAAGAAAGCATCGTGAAAGCAGTGGAGGAGTTGGCTGATTCGGCTCAGTTTAAGCAGGCAGAAGATGAAATAAAGCTGAAGCAAAATCCAACCACCAGCAAGATTGCATCTGAGGAAGTATAAATAAAGCGTTGACCGTCTTATTTTTGGCAGAAGTCAACGATAAACAGCCTCTCTGGTCTCTGCTTGCATGGTTCAACAATGGTGATATGATATCTTGATGCATTCAGAAGGCAAAAACTGACCTGGGTTATTCTCTAGCATTTTTACTTCTACTTTTTTGCTTTTTATGGCAACGTACTAAAGACAAGAAGACAATTTATTATATACCCAAGTGACGTCTTGCAGATATATATATATATATATATATATATATATATATATATATAAGTATAATTTGAGTGGAGACAGACTCGACTTGCATCGACTTGGAGATAATCTAATCCACCTCTGGGCTCCTTTGTCGTACCACCTTGTACTTGTTTTCTTTTCTTTAAAGAAAACAAAGTGAATGTTGGCCCGTACACCACTCTTATAAAATATACATTAATCTAACATGTTCCATATATTATTCCATATATTTTCGTATGATATTATATTCGATACAAGATTGTCTATAATTTGTATTTGTTTGGATACTTTTGGTGTCTACGTTATAACAAAATTGACTTTGTAGGACGCCTAGAGGCTAGAATGTCATATCATTCTATTAGAATACTTTGTATAACATAAATTTTTAGAACCAAACTATAAAACGTACTATCTAAAAGCGGAATAATAGGTTTATAAAACGTTTTTAGGCGTTTTAGCAAAAAATTTATGACGCTTTTAAAATAAATCGTCCTACTAGACATTTTTCAAAAACCCTTTTTTCATAGGAAACTTGTGTCTATAGAACATATTTTCAAATAGTGTCGTATAAAACAACTAATACGACACTTTATTCTATAAATTTATTGTAACACTTTTAGATAAAACTCTTTTGGTTTGTTCATATAAAATATTTTATTAGGACACTTACAAAATCTTAATCTGAGTGGATTTCACATATTCTTATGAGGGGATTGAGAAATTGACTCAAATTGTCATTTCATCTATTCAAATTGGTCTCCTGGTTATTTTCTCATGTGTTTACCCAAATATCACTACATTCGCAATAAAGACAAAAAAAAAATCAAATTCAGCCCAGGTATGCAATTGCGACATCTAGGTCTGCAATTACGACGGCTAGGTCCGCGATTGCGACGGTATCACCTGCTAACCTGATGAAATTTGATTTTTCTTTTTTTTAGCCAGGTCCGCAAACGTGGATATCACGGACGTATAGACAATTGGATAAATATTGCGAATTACAGATGTAGATATCATGGACGTAGTAACATTTGGATGAATCCGGAAGAATAATAGCTAGGAGATGGATTTAAATGGGTGGTACAACTATTTTATTTTCATAGGCAATTTGTAGTGGGAAGAACAGGTCCAAAACTTTATTAAGATCCGTCTTATTATCTTTTTGCTAACCACACGATAAGATAAAGAAACATACAAAATACGAACACCGTGAGCTGATTGAGTGGTGATTAATTGATAGTAATGGCGAATGGGATCAAGCTGTAAGGTTTTCCACTTTTGGTCAAGAAAGGGAGTGGATGGGTCGGCCATGGGGTTGTAGGAGTGAAAAGAGTTTTAATCTTTTTTAATTACTACCGTGAAATTGTTGGTTCAACAATGGCGTCATGATAATCATGTTACGATTGAAGCAAAAAACACGTGAATTTTGCATTAAGCATGGTTCTGTCGTCAATGTCGAGCACAATTCCATCCACATTAAAGTACCTTGATCATCGTTTATACTTGTACAATATACCCTCTTATCCATGGCCACAAAACATCAAGCTTTCAGATGGATGGATGATAATAATGGATAAAAAGACAGACCCATCGTTAGATTTCTCAAAAACCCTAAATGATCATTCATAAAGATTCTTAAGTTTCAAAAAATCTGTGTGTATTAAGTATATAGAAACATGGGTGATGATAACAATTCATCCAAAACTTCTGCCAATAAGAAAGAAAGAGTTCGACGATCAAGATTAATCATCAATGGAGTTGCAGGTCTTCTAGGTTTAACATGGAAGATGGTAATGCTCCCGATTACTATAACTGGTGCTAGTGTAGGGTTAATTACCGGGGTAATTGGGTTGGGTTTTTGGGTGGCTGGTGGTGTTTTGTCTTATTCGTTAAGCATTATCGGCGTAATTAGTCCTGGACGTAACCGAGAATCATCGCTGATTCAACCGGCGGTGGCTAGGGCACCGGAAGCCATTGAGAATCGGTTTGGTAAATCTGAACGTAACCAAGCATCATCGGCTATTCCTCCTGTTTCAGTGTCGGAGGCGGCGTCTGGGGCATCGGGAGCCATTGATTTATCGTCGGAATTCGAGAGTTGGAATGGTAAATCTGGAGGCACTCGAGAATCATCGCCGATTCCGCCGGTTTCAGTTTCCGAGGACGCAGCTGGGCCATCGGAAGCCACTGATTTCTTGTCGGACTTCGAGATTCTGTATGGTAAACGGCATCCGAATTTCGTTCCCGACGGTTTTACAGAAGCAGTACAGCGATCGAGGCGTGAGTTTAAGCTTTTGTTTGTGTACTTGCACTCGCCGGAGCATCCTGATACGCCGGAATTCTGTTCGGTGACTCTGTGTTCGGAAATTATATCAGCATTCATAAACGAGAATTTTGTTTCTTGGGGTGATAGTATCAACGCAAATGGAGGACATAAGATGAGCAGAAGCTTGAAGGCTTCTAGGTTTCCTTTCTGGGCGGTGATAATGGCTGCCGCCGGCCAGAGTATTTCTTTACTCCGGCAGGTATCTAATTCTCTGTCTCAACATCTTGAAATCATAACTTGTGTAAATCCCATACCAGTACCAGATATTGTCCACACAACTGGACTCCGTTTTAAAACACCCTAATAAGGAAGTTATCTTCCTTTTTATCATCCTTTAATCGATAATCCATTGTAGTTTGAGGGACCTGCATCACCTGAAGAAATGCTTACAGAGTTGCAGAGTGTTCTTGAAGAGAGTACCCCAGCTTTTGTTGCAGCAAGACTCGACACCGAAGAACATAGAAACAACACACGACTGAGCGAAGAACAAGATGCTGTATTCGAAGCCGATCAAGTTTGTTCTGATCTAACATTGATTTAGCATTTATAAACACACAAATCTGCTTTAATTGCTTCAATTGTTCATACCCATATCAGGCTAAAGATCATCAGCAGAGGGAAGGCGAAAACCAACTAGAAAGAGAAGCTGCATTTGCAAAATCTTTAGGGCCTGAACCTGAAAAAGGACCTGATGTTACTCAGGTATAACAATTAAGATCTGAAACCCATTTCCCTAATGATCATACAGACATTATGTGAACAATTATTTAGTGTTAGTTTTCTCAAATCACTGTTAATAAGAAGATTATAAAGATTTGATCATATAAATCGCAAATGTGGAGATAGCAAAAGGGAAAAGATAAGATTTTTTTGTTGGGATATTAGTCAAGAATCTGATAAAAGATTTTAATGAGTTTGATAATGTGAAGGTGTTGGTGAGATTACCGAATGGAGAGCGAAAAGGAAGGAGGTTTCATTGTACAACTACGTTACAATCTTTATACGACTTTGTGGATTCTTCGGGCTGTTTAGAAGTTGGAAGTTACAATCTTGTAACTTTCTTTCCTCGTGTTGTTTACGGTTCAGATGAACTCTCTTCGACACTAGAAGAACTTGGACTATACCCTCGTGCCAGTCTTTTTGTGGAGCTAAATATGTGAAACTGGCACTTTGTTACTATATCAGTGTGATATCATTTGTTTCTAAACAAAGGGAAAATTCTTTTTGATTCTGATTGAAGATTCGATTTTTCACTTTTTTTATGTAAACAAGATGCTATTAAGTTCATATACAATGCCAAATATGTAATCATTTGTGAAGAAAGCTTGAATTTGGAGTTGTTTGTTTTGACTTAATAATATCATAGTTTATTTAGGGGAGTGCTATTTGATGTCAGAATCAGGTCATTCAAACATTGAGAATGTAAAAAGCATGTATTGATTTTGATGTGTGTGAGGAAAAAATTCATGAATAGGGGTGTATTAAACAATGCATAGGGGTGCATTTAGCCCACCCCTTTATTTATAGCTTATTCATTATGATTATGATGATGACTTAATCGGTTAGTCACATCAAGCTTAATCTATCAATCTATGATAGTTTCAACAACTCTAATTTTAGGTGGAGTGTGTTGGTAATTGTTGTCGTACTTGAAACCATCATCATTGTGAAGCTTCCATGGCAGATGCTTCACTTTGACGTGTTATGAATGGATTTACATACCTTTGCCTATTCTTATCAACTGTTTGTGGTTGGGTCGTGTAAGATTTAAATTAGATTCATGAGATTTACCCAACAATCCTTAAATCAATAAGTAACAAACCAAAAAATTGTTGAGGAAGACTTTGGGAGCTTGTATATAAGAATGGGTAGGGGTGCTCAAAAACCCGACCAACCCGATCAATCCAACCCAACCCAACTCAACACGAAATAACTCAACCCGATGTCTAATCGAGTTGTAAAATTATCAAACCATAGGTATTTGGTTGATATCGGGTTACTATTATTTGAACCCAACCCAACCCGATGAACTCGATATCCTTTTATTTCTTGGATTTAATATGATTGTTGAATTTCTATTAATATGTACATTAGACAATTACATTATCATGTATGCTCTTCATATACATATATTTTCAATCTATTCACATCTTTATATAACTCATTTGTATATATGTTCAGTAAATGTGAACATATATATGTGAATTGAGAAAATTAACTAAATGTGATATACGTTTGAAGTACGGATAAGTTGTATCAAATGGTTGATTATGAAAAAGAAATTGTGAGTATAGAAATAACATATTCTAAATTAGAAGAATATTTTAATGTACCAAGGTATTAACCCGACCAACCCGTACGGGTTGGGTTGGGTTGCACTTTGGTTCGGGTTGGGTTGGGTTAAGATTTTTCAAACCGTAAAAATTAGGTTGGGTTGTTCAAAATGTCTTCAACCCGATCAACCCAACCCATAAACACTCCTAACATATGGGTAAAAATTAGGGCTATATGTAAACATCACTCCTTTCCTGACGGACTGAATAAGCCCTTGATTGACCAATGTAAACATCACTCCTTTCGGATTTGAAAAGAGCCCAATATTTTGGGGACCATTTTGTGATTTTTAGAACTTTTAAGGAAGTTTTGAGCAAGTAAGAGAACCTTGAGGGTGATTTTGTAAAATTGGCTGTTGCTTTTTCTTATATGAAGAATCATAACCGTCCGCTTGTAAGTTGGTCCAGACGATTCTCCCAAGTTCGAAAGTATTTCATCTGAAATCAGTTTCGTCGGTGAATCTGGGTTAGGGTTTTTATTGCATGCGCATTATCGGCCTTTAAATTTTGGTTTGTTGCGATCCCTAATCCCGTCCAATCTCGAGTTTTGATTCAGGTGATAAAGGGGGCTTGAATTCAAGGGATTCCCCCCTGATTCTTGCCCCCTGATTCAGTGGATTTTTATCTTGGATTGGTAAACTTGACAAGAAACAGGAATGATCTACAATGCTTCGACGTTTTTCAAGGATTCAAACGCTTCATTAAGGATGTCTTTTGTTGGAGATTTCTTTAGATTTCAAGCGTCGATTGATTCTTTCTCTGTTGCTTGTGAAGCATTTTATGAACATTGCGAAATCTAGCTAATGTTTCATTGTTTGTTTGTTCTTGAGCTGCTATTATCTTCATTATTGTTCGGATTTGACATCGTTAATTCGCCAGTGGTACCGATGGATTCGGAAGTAAAATCTATTGTATCTGCAAATGGTTCGCATCGAAAATTCCAACGGAAATCGAAGCCAAAACGGCAACCGGAGCCTGATGATACTGACATTGTAGAAATTTGCCCTAACAATCGTTATGTTCGGGTAAGATCTAGTTTAAATGCTTCAATTCCCAATTTTCATTGTAAAAAGTAGTGGAATTTGACCAAAGACTGATTAGTAGAAATTAATGATTGTGTAAACTTTCCCCAAGTACTCCTATGGAACTTGCATTGTTGAATAAAATCTGACGTTAAATTTGCCATGCCAACCAATATATTCTTGTAACAATTACATCGTTATGTATGATTCCTTCAATTTGTAGCAGCATTTGTTGCAAATTGATAAATATGTTTATACATTTGTATTGCAAATTGATAAATATGTTTATACATTTATATTCAAATTATTCATTAGAAATTTATTGAAGTTTAAAAGTTCAATAGTATTTTCCTTATACTTGTTTATTAGCATTCTTTATGTTCCAAAAATGAAAATTAGAGTGTCTAACGAAGTTGCCATGCCAACCCAATTTAGGGGATATTTCCGTTAGTTTTTTCATCAAATCGTGGATGGATAAAACTGACTATATAAGATGGGAAGGTTTTTCACAAAGGAGGAGCGTGTTTTTTTTATTGGGAGGGGCATGTTTGGAAAAGACACGTCTTTTTGCATAAATCTCCTCCTAGAAGCTCACGGGATAAGCCACTTTCTATATCATTACGCCACTACCAAACAGTCATGTATAGTTGACCAAATAAGTTGTAAGTTCCATTAAGCTCATTAAACTGCTAACAAACACTCCCTTATTCTTGTAAAATTGAATCATTATGTATGATTCCCTAAATCTGTAGAAGCATAGTGTTCCAAGAAGGTAATATTTGATAAATTTGTTTGTATATTTATGTTGCAAATTATTCTTTAGGGATTATTATGTTGTACCTTATGGAAGTTTAAAAGTTCAATAGTATCGAAAGAAATATTGTTATTTGTTATGATTTGCTTTATGCTTGTTTATTAACACTTTCCCTGTCCCAAAAATTGCAACATCTGTCTCGAAAATAATAGCTTAATAATTATATTTAACTAGTGAAGAAATGCCCAAATCCCCTTTAACAAGGGCTAAACAGATATGTGGGCTGCAAGCATAATTACTAATTTTAAATAACGATAACAAAGAGTAAAAAAGTAAATGAGCTCACCAAAAAGGGGTAAGCTGTATTTTTCATTTCTGGGGTTGATGAGAACATTGTTTTCTTTCTTTCAGTATAGGGAAGTACTTGGGAGAGGAGCATTCAAGACTGTGTATGATTTCTAGACTTACCTTCTACTTATTATGGAGGATTGGTTTCTGTGGTATCATACTTATATATTATGGTTTCTTTTCTCTTTCTGTATTGATAGATATAAGGGATTTGATGAAGTTGAAGGAATTGAAGTTGCTTGGAACCAAGTGACTCTAGATGATACATTGCAATCACGAGAAGATCTAGAGAGATTGTATTATGAAGTTCACTTACTTAAGACTCTGAAACATGAGAACATAATCAAGTCATATTGCTCTTGGGTGGACGAAAAGGAAAGAACCTTAAACATGATAACAGAATTATTCACTTCAGGGAATTTGAGACAGTAAGTCTTATATGACTCTTTTATTTGAATTTCCCATTTGATAAAGTTGTTTCAACCATGTATGTATTTGGATTTAGATACCGCAAGAAGCATAAGAGTGTTGATCTTAAGGCTATCAAGAACTGGGCCAGGCAGATCCTCGAAGGCTTAGTTTATCTCCACAGTCATGATCCACCTATTATTCATAGAGATTTGAAATGTGACAACATATTTATCAATGGAAATCATGGAGAAGTGAAAATTGGAGATCTAGGATTGGCAACCCTGATGCTACGGCCTACTGCCCAAAGCTTGATTGGTTATCTTCTTGATTATTTTGAAAGAGTCACAGCTTCAATTCATCAGAATCAGACAGCATTGGTAATTGGTTTATTTTATTTCTCTTGCAGGCACTCCTGAGTTCATGGCTCCAGAGCTCTATGATGAGGAATACAATGAACTAGTGGACATATATTCATTTGGAATGTGCATATTAGAGTTAATTACTTGTGAATATCCATATAAGGAATGCAAAAATCATGCACAAATATATAAGAAGGTCACTTCAGTAAGTTCCCCAACCATTAACCATCTTCCTGTAGTTGCTATATATATAGGGTCAGGTTCAGTAGAAAACCGCAAAAAAATGAAAAATTGAGGAACATCTTAGTAACCATTCATCTGTATGGTATGCACATGTGCATACAAGTAATTTGTAAGCAATTTGTTCAGTATGCACACGTGCATAGAAACTAAGAAATGGCTTCAATTACTTGTATGCACATGTGCATACCGTATAGATAAATGGTTACCAAGGTGTTCCTTAGTTTTTCATTTTTTTGGGGTTTTCCCCCGAATTCCCCCCCCCCCCTCTCTCTCTCTCTCTCTATATATATATATATATATATATATTTGATGCATAATCTTATATTTGTTGTGTTTCAGGGAATAAAGCCAGCTGGTCTTGCAAATGTAAAAGATCCACAAGTGAAGCAGTTCATAGAGAAGTGTTTGGTCCCAGCATCTCAAAGGTTATCTGCAGCAGAGCTTCTCAAAGATCCTTTTCTCTCTGCAGAAAGTACAAAGGTATATGAGCCTGTCAAGTGCAACTCGTCAAAGCAGCAAAACTCATCTTCCGGAAGTCCTTGTATTCCAACGGTTGAGATAAAGAGCGTCAATGAAAGAAACCAATTCAGATTGAAAGGCGAGAAGAACAATGATGATTCCATCTTTTTAACCTTGATCATTGCTGATTATAGTGGTGAATTTCATTCTTCAAATGCTTTTAGATCGATATAGAACAGTAGGGTCAAGTTCAATGGAAAACCGCAAAAAAATGAAAAACTAAGGAACACCCTAGTAACCGTTTATCTGTACTGTATGCACATACGCATACAAGTAATTAGTCATGTATGCAAATGTGCATTGAAATCCGGAAACATCCTCAATTACTTTTATGCACATTTGCATAACGTACAGATGAATGGTTAAAGGGTGTTTTTCAGTTTTTCATTTTTGAGGGGTTTTCCCCTAAACCTCACTCTAAAATAATAATGTTAGGAATAATTGCGTTGGCTTGGTAATCAGGTAGCGCGAGGAATATTCGGTTCCCATTTTATCTCAAGTCTGACACTGTACATTCGATAGCTGAAGAGATGGTTGAACAACTGGACTTGTTACACCAAGATGTGGCTTTCATAGCCAAGCTGATTGATGACTTAATCTTGAGGCTTGTACCAACTTGGAAAACTTCATTCGGGAAAGCTACTTGTTCTCAAATGATTCAAAATCCAATGGGAGTTGCAGACATCTGTAACTCATCAGGCCCGTGTCGGAAGAACAAATCTGTAGTTGATAAAAAATTACAGCAAGAATTTAATGGCGAGTACAACAAATGGTGTGGTATGCTCCAAAGGTTGAGAGAAAGCAAAAAAGTTGCTGTGTTTTAGCTGCTGCTGCATTTATTTGGTTTTGGTTTTTATGGTGATTACAGAATTCATTTCTGATGTCATCCATTTGTTTAACCAAGAATTCAGCGATTTGTAGACATGGGCGGCTGTGTGGAATCAGTCATTGGGTCCATTGTCTTCTTCAGTTCCCCATCTTGACATTGATTGCAACAATGTTGTGCCAAAAATACAAGAAGTTCAATAATTTACAAAAAATCCAACTCTACTCCAAAGGATGTAATTCAATTTCCTTTCAAATGTTATGAATGAAATCTATTTCAAATCTTAACGCTCCCTAAAAGTTTAGTTTATATATTTTAATAAAATTTAATTAATTTAATTTAGTTTATATATTTTAATGAATGTTACAGGGGGAGGAGTGGACCATGTGGCTCCACGGCAACACACGCAACACTTGAATTCAGATCGTGACCCCTTCTTCCGCGATTGGTCAATTGGGAGCCATTTAAATTTCTATTTTTTTCGTATTTACAAATTTCCCTTTAAATTTTCATCATTTTTTAAAACGGATATAATTTCTTGAGTAAATTATAGATTTGGTAAAATTATAAATTGTGATTAATGTACCTAAACTCAAAAAATTATGTGTTTATCCCATGTGGTTATCTTTTTTGCATCACTATGGTCCCTCTACCTAACCCTCGTAATAGTAAGCAGCTTAATTTATGGTAGGTTGGGTCTTTTTATAATTTTTTTCTTATGTTTTATTATATTACAAAAATACATTACCTTCTTTTATATTTATATATTACACAGATGAAAGATCGTGTGAGAAGAATAAGAAGAGGTCTACACTTTTGATCACCTTTAATCTCAAATTCATTCATGAGTCACGATCGATACGAGGATTGATCCGGTGCATTTCATTATAGTGGTCATCCAATGATGAATATATCTTCTTACGCTTCTCACCTTAACTCTCATTTTCATTAGAGATACAAATTATGAGAGACTTATATTAATATAAACAAATTAAAAAGTAAAATACAAAAGGTGATTAAATAAATTTAAATCAAAAGAGTGATAACGTACAAAAATCACTATGGACTCGTTTTTTTTTTTTTTAACGTTTTTATTAGCCTCTTATATCTGATTCATTAAGAAATAAGATTATTCAAATTGTTTATTTTTTTTCAATTTTTTAGAGTCACGTATGTCTTATTGTAATCTTATCTGGTAGAAGTAAATCAACCTCTTATTTGTCTTTTATTCTTCTCCAAACCCTCAACAATGACATTTCTCAATCAATTAACTTTAATCGACCGTTTCTCTCAATCGATTCTTACCTAATCGAACCTCATCTCTCTCAATTGATGTACTTTAACAGGATTTAAATGTGTTAAATACTGTTAATGACATGTTTTCGTTTAAATGAATGTTACTTATATAATTTAGATATAAAATTCATAATGATGATGAATAAATATGTGAAATTATATAAATTTATCTATAAATTCAATACTACCGTATTCTGACTGGTAAAACAGATAATTTAAACAAATTCAGACATTTGTCTGTTTACAAAAATAACCAGTCTTAATGATTCAGATTTCAGACTTCAACATTACCTCTTATTAATCAGAAGTAAAATAAGACTTCAGAATTCAACATTTAATAAAAACAAACGCCATCTATATCATTTTTTTCAAAACATATTTCTTAAATAAATTAAATTTAACATATTATAGAAAAAAAAAATTATATCCAAACGATGAAAGAGTACCGAGTCGGTTTTGTTAGCTATAAGGATAAAATTTCAAATGCTAACCGTAAATTTCTATATATGATCTAGATATCAATGAATCGAAATTTATATATATAACTAATTAATATTTTACATTAATTTAAATAGAAGAGTATTCTAACACGTTGGGGAATAAGAAAGTTCAAATTTTATATTCATAACGTCTGACCTAATTAAAGGAAAATAATGGTTTGGGTCCCGCTTCATTTCTTCGTCAAACTGGTAAAAAATACATTCATAAAAAATGTCATCGTAATATATTATTACGTGTCTTTATATTTTTTTTTTAAAACTACATTTACAATAGAATTTAAGTTAAATGAGTTTTATATAACGTAATTAAAGTCATGTTTTTAATGGAGTAGGTTTTGAATACAATTGGCGTCAAAATACATGTTCTTAGTTTTTAATTGAATTTCCTTCTTACGACTTCATTTAAAGGACCTAATCCGTAACTTTTAATAATCACAAGGACCAATAATGTAATTTACTAAAAATGGTAATAAATTTTTGCATGGATAGAGAATATTCAGTTGGTTGATGTGGGCCACGTGTTAATCAACCGCGGTTAACAGAGTTGAAATCACGTTGTTAGGTGGCTCTTTTTATCTTTTTCAAGTATTATTTATTTTTTGTACTAAATATCATATGCATTTTTTCAGATTACAAACCACCAAACTCACCCAAACTTTTCAACCTCACACAAATGGAAGACGAGATCCGAGCTCCACTCATACAACCGGCGAATGACGACGGAGATACTCTTCCGCCGTTGTGCTCCTCCTCCGCGTCGGAGGAGGTGGAGGAGAATTCGCCTATCAAGCAGGTGGCGTTGACCGTACCTACCACTGACGATTCATCGCTTCCTGTTCTCACCTTTCGAATGTGGGTCCTCGGAACCCTTTCCTGCGTCCTCTTGTCTTTCCTCAATCAGTTCTTCTGGTACCGGACTGAACCTCTTAGCATCACCGCCATATCAGCTCAGATCGCCGTCGTTCCGCTCGGCCAACTGATGGCGGCGAAAATCACAGATCGCGTGTTCTTCAAAGGATCGCGTTGGGAGTTCACCATGAACCCAGGGCCTTTCAATGTAAAGGAACATGTATTGATTACGATATTCGCGAACTCGGGAGCAGGCACAGTGTATGCGATTCACGTAGTTACGGGTGTGAAAATATTCTATAAACAACAAATGACATTCTTTGTATCACTCGTCGTTGTTCTTACGACTCAGGTATAGCATATATGATCAATATTCATCGATAAATTTAGTAAATGAATCGACTAACTGGATAATTATTCATGTGTGAATATTAGGTGCTGGGGTTTGGATGGGCTGGGATATTCAGAAGGTATCTAGTGGAGCCAGCAGAGATGTGGTGGCCATCTAATCTTGTTCAGGTCTCTTTGTTCAGGTGACTTAACTTCATTTCAGCCATTCATCAGAGTTTCAGTTTTGCAAGAAAATTAAAAAAGGGAGATTTTTTGGTTGATATATTAAACCAATTAAGTAAAAATATCAGATAATTAAGTCGTGTTTAACGAATCATTTATCTTACCAGATGAATAAAAAATTGTATTCTATAAGAACAATGATAAGTACAAAGAGTTTTACCCGGTAATTAAGGGTGACGACTCTTACTAGATAAATTGTTGCATACGACACCATTTTTATGTCGAGAATTATTTATATTTTCTTGGAAAAGATCGATCATGTGCACCAATGAGTTGACCCAGATTCGTATCTTTATTTTTATTACTCAAATTAATTTTAAGCAACATTTATTTTGTAATTTTTTTTTTCCAATAAAAACGCTGTAACTGAGAGTATCTTATTGATTACTTTTTGACATCGGTGGTCCCCACTTAACTTAACGACGTTAGTTAGCAACCTCTATGAAAGATTTGTAGGTCTTTGAACAAATTATAGGGACCAAAAATACAATCTGCTCTAAAATTTAATGCAATACACATGTTTCTTTTAATTCTTTATTAAAATAAAATACATATTAAATAAAAAAAATTATATTCATTTAAAATCCTTATAAAAATACAGGATAATAGTTTATTTTAGGAACCAAATTTAAAATTTGAAAAATAAGAGAGGAGGAGTGTAATTCGTGTTTATAAAATAAATAAATGTCAATGAAAACCTTACCTACATTTGCAGCAACCCAGATGGAAGACCACATGAAAACTTAAACTGTCAAACATCAAGCATTATAATATTTTTATTTCAAATAAAAGTAGCATATTTAATTTAGAAACCAGATTTATTTTTATTTAACCTGGATATCCAACTCGTTATTCGAGCCGACTAATATCAGAACGACCACCTGCTTTGCAGATAGCTCGGAGTTACCGCATTTGAACTTTCGTGGTCATAAGAGGATTTTTATTCTTTCTTAGATTTGAACCCAAGACCTCCAAGTACTTTTAACCTTTGGAGTCAAACTTAAACCAATTAGGCATCCCTCTTGTGATTGTTTAGAAACCAGATTTAAAATTAAAATATATAAAAAATAGTTTTTATTTGAGATGGAGAAAATTTAGTATTTAAATGTTCAGGAAAAGCACAAATGAACACGTATGATACAAGCAACAAGGAAAGGGAGTGATTATAACCGTAGGTCCTCAACCATATGGCATTAGGGATGTTTCCATATGAGATTAGAAATTATGATTTGTCAACAATTTTGGAGTTTAGTTATGGTTGATGTTACATCTGATTAACTTTTAGATTGAAAATGTACACGTTAAATATTAATATTGATGTGTATAAAAAGAGAATTAATACGTAAGAAATACATTGTTGTAATAAGAAAAAATGAAAGTACAATGTTATAATAAGAAAATTTGTAATAGTAGGTTATTATTTCGGATATTTTACCTTTATAAAAATGACATATTTCCTTTTTTTCTCCTATTAAAAATACGAATATGATATATGATATGTAATATTTGTTTTATAATCTTATACATACTTATCAGAATTCACAACCTCCAAAAATATTGGAACCACTTTTTCATCGTTATCTATTTATTTACTCTGACAGGGCATTGCACGAGAAAGAAAAACGGCCGAAAGGCGGATTGACACGTACCCAATTCTTCCTGATTGCCTTCATTTGTAGTTTCGCTTACTACATTTTCCCCGGCTATATTTTCCAAATGTTAACCTCACTCTCTTGGGTCTGTTGGATCTTTCCCTCGTCAATCATGGCCCAACAAATTGGATCGGGCCTCCATGGAATGGGTATCGGTGCTATTGGGCTCGATTGGTCCAGTATTTCTGCATACCTTGGAAGCCCATTAGCAAGCCCATGGTTTGCCACAGCCAATGTTGCTGCTGGTTTCTTCTTAGTTATGTATGTTGTCACTCCCCTTGCTTATTGGCTCAATCTCTATAATGCCAAAAACTTCCCTTTTTTCTCCGATGGCCTCTTCACCGCCTCCGGCCAAGAATACAACATTACGACCATCATCGACTCCAATTTTCACTTCGATAGTGCCGCTTATCAAAAAGAAGGTCCTTTGTATCTTAGCACATTTTTCGCCATGACTTATGGTGTCGGATTCGCTGCTCTCTCCTCCATGGTTGTTCATGTCTTCCTCTTCCACGGAAGGTAATCAAAACAGATAAAAATCTTATGTCCCTAGATTTCATGTCCCATCCCTGTCCCGTGGTGGGTGGTGGGACAGGGAAGGGTTATGGGATTTAGGGATAACAGATTAAACTTCAAATATAAAATATCCAACAAGATTTTAATTGGATATGGTTGATGTTGTAGTGAGATATGGGAGCAAAGCAAGTCGAGTTTCAAAGAGAGAAAAATGGACATACACACTCGACTAATGAGCAAGTACAGTCAGGTGCCTGAATGGTGGTTTTGGTGTATACTTGTCGTAAACATCAGTCTCACCATATTCGCGTGTGAGTATTACAACGAGCAACTTCAGTTGCCGTGGTGGGGCGTCATTTTAGCTTGTGCCATTGCCATTTTCTTCACTCTTCCCATTGGCATTCTCACTGCCATCACTAACCAGGTAATGTTCGTCTTATTTAGATTACAACAAGGTCGGTTTTATACAACGTCAAATATGTCTAAATGTCATAATAAACTGCTTTATATGACTTAAGTATACAAGACCAAACACTTGTATGTCGTATATCAAAAGGCAAGGCGTTGCAATAAGTTGATAGGAGGCTTTTGGGCGTCATAATATCATGTTGTAACACCTTTATATAGGATGCACAAATTGTTTGGTCATATGACTTTTAAGTCCTATAAAACTGTTTATTAGGACATTTAAAGTCTATTTGTTAGCAACTTAATGGAACTCAAGACTTATTCACTCATCTTGAGTACATGACTGTTTGGTAGTGACTTAATGCTACATAAAATGACTCATTCAGTAAGCTTCTAAGAGCTTTATGCAGAAAGCCAAGACTGTTTCCAAATTTGTCCCTCATAATTAAATAACACGTTCCTTTCATTTATGAAAAAACCTTCTCAATCTATATAGACAAATTGATCTGTATGGACAGTTTTGTCTATACATAACTTAATGGAACCAACCAAAAAGCCCCTTTGACATATTTTCCGATTTTGTTGTAGTGTCACATGTGTTTCTTTTTGCTTTTCTCATAGTAAATTGTACGTGTGTGTGTGCGAATTCAGGCCCCGGGATTGAACATTATCACGGAGTATATAATCGGGTACATATATCCAGGATACCCGGTTGCTAATATGTGCTTCAAAGTGTATGGATATATTAGCATGACACAAGCAATTACTTTCCTTCAAGATTTCAAGCTCGGCCACTACATGAAGATCCCACCGAAAGCTATGTTCATGGCACAGGTAATTTGATCATTTCTGTTCGATATATGTTGGATTAGTATATTACTTTATAACCGATAGGGGTTCTTTTAGAGAGTAATATGATGAGGTTTCACATGTTATTATGTTTATGATTAATATCGTTGTTGCATACAGATTGTGGGAACATTGATAGCGGCTTTAGTTTACTTGTGCACTGCATGGTGGTTAATGGAAACGATTCCAAACATTTGCGACTCGTCATCCGATGTCTGGACTTGCCCTGGTGATCATGTGTTCTACGATGCATCGGTGATATGGGGTTTGATTGGGCCAAGGAAGATCTTTGGAGACCAAGGAACCTACACCATGGTGAACTGGGCTTTTCTTTTAGGAGCAATAGCTCCGGTGCTGGTTTGGTTAGCCCATCGGGCTTTCCCAACACAACATTGGATCACGCTGATCAACATGCCAGTGTTGATCGGTGCGACGGGGAGCATGCCGCCAGCTACATCAGTCAACTACTCGGCTTGGATACTTGTGGGATTTTTATCAGGGTTTGTGATGTTTCGATATAGGCCTGATTTATGGCAACGACATAATTATGTGCTATCGGGGGCGTTGGATGCGGGTCTGGCGTTTATGGGTGTGTTGTTATACCTTTGTTTGGGGTTGGAGAACATTGGTTTGGATTGGTGGGGGAATGAGCTCGATGGCTGCCCCTACGCTTCGTGTCCCACAGCCCCCGGTGTTTTCGTGGACGGTTGCCCTGCATTGCAAATTTGAATCAATGGCATCAAATGATGTATTTATGTGAATCAAATGGTTACAAATCCTTGGTTTTATTTGCTCTCCTCTTCTTTTTTCCTTTGTATCATAACGCAATTTGAAGGGAAAATGTGAATTATTGATTCGATTGTGTAATTAAAAACACCCCCAAATATGTTTCTTATTAATTACTGATTGGTTGTTTAATTATGTTGTTACATCACTCTTATTATGTTCTAATCCAACCAATTTAACCCGCACTTGTTAGATTGGATTGGATTATTTTAACTAGTTAAGATTTTTCAATTCGTTGTAGCTAAATTAGATTGTTCAAACGTTTTCAAACAACTATAATCATGTGAGACCGACCTGTTTCATGGGACCCATGATACCATAAATAACATTGGACTTTCACAACAAAACATTGTAAAAGTAAAAAAAAATATTGAATCTTTACAACAAAAATATTATGAAGATTTAATGTTTTTGTGCTTTCACAACTGGTATCATGTGTCTCACGAAAACATACTGGTGTCACGAGAACCCAACCCACCATAACCCATGGGGCTGTTTGGTTCGTGGAACTTAAAGGATTTCAAGGAAACTAAAATGATCGATTCATTTGTTTGATTCACATATTGAAAATATAGAATTCCTTAAAATTTCATTGAATTTCACAAATTACTGAATTTATCGTGAATCGACATAAGTGAAAAAATTGAATTTCATTCATTTGTATCCAATTTAATCAACACCTCCCATCCCTAACCACCACGACTATGCTACTACCATCACGGTCACGTTTCCCACCCTAATAATAATCCACCACAATACCACTGTTATCACCGTAATAATCATCATTACTACCACCCTAACCCGCCGTGCGACCACCATGTCACTGCTAAGTGCAACATTGAATTTTGGAGCGTAGAAATTGAAATTCCCCTAAACCACGCTTCTTTTTCGTCTATTTCTTGCATAAAGTCTTCAAACTGATCTACTTCTGCTGAATGAAATAAACAGAGAAGAAAAATGGAGACTCAATCAGATAGCACGGACGAAATTGCAAACATCAAAGATATTCGCCAACAAATCGAGTCTCGTATCGAAACACTGCGCAGTTCTCAGCTCGAAATCATATCTTCTCTACAATATGGTGTTGTTCCAGACATTGCATCGTCTCTTGATCTCCATCTCAAGGTCGTTTCCTCCTTCAATGGCCGTCCCTTCACCCCTCTTCCTAATCCTCTTCCCGGCCCTAACCCTAATACCAGAAGACGCATTCAACCACCTCCCCCTGCCCCTACAATCAAAATCTCTAAACTTTCCGGTGATTTACATCCAAAACCCTCAGCCGACGTTATTGTGGATGAAGGTGGGGCTGGGACTACGCCGTTGTCCACGGTCAGGTCAATGGTGGCGGTTTGTTTGTTAGAGAGGGTACCGTTTACGGAGATTGATTCCGCGTCGGTCTTGAGCAAGTTGGAGAGTGAAGGTTTCCAGTCTGTTACGGCGGCGGAGAAGGCGGCTTTAAGGGAGGTGGCAGGAGGGGACTCGATACTGGCGGTGGAGATGGCGTTGAGGTCAATGGCGGAGGATAATGGCGGGGTTCAGTTGGAGGAGTTCAAAGTGAATGGGAGATTTAGGGTTTTGGTAAAAGGGATCGATAGAACTAGGTTAGTGAAAGAGTTGCCAGAGAGCAGACAGAACGAGTCAAATTCGAATAATTCAAGTGGTGGAAATGCGATTCAGCAAAGTTCTAGGACAATGGCTGATGGTGGTTGGATGGGGCAAGGTGACCCTGGGCAATTTAGCGGACCAGGGGGCGGGGGGCAAATGATGGGGCCAAGGGCTATGATGGGGATGATAGGGAGGCCTCGAGGGATGGGTGTTAATCCAATGCATAGAGCCCCACCAATGGGGATGTATTCACCTATGAATATCACTGGTGGTGGTTCAAATGGGAAGCAACCTAGGACGGAGGAGGATGATCTTAAGGATCTTGAGGCTTTACTCAATAAGAAATCTTTTAAGGAGCTACAGAAATCGAAAACAGGAGAGGAGTTGTTGGACCTCATCCATCGTCCTACTGCGAAGGAAACTGCTGTTGCTGCAAAGGTTGTTCTTTTTATTATCTTTTCTTGATCTCTTTTTCCCAATTGAATGGTTATGTTGTTCTTGATAATACTATAATGAATTGGTTATGATCATCTCAGTTCAAAAGCAAAGGGGGTTCTCAAGTGAAGGAGTATTGTACAGCTTTGACAAAAGAAGATTGCCGACGTCAATCTGGTTCTTTCATCTCTTGTGAAAAGGTGATTGAGACTAACAATGGCTGATTTCATGTTTCAGCTTCTTAGTTGTGAGAGTAGAATCATGAGATTTGTATAACTTTGCTCCTGAACAGTTTGAGAATTAAGTCATGTTTTTTCTGTAAATGTTATGAATCAGGGATATATAGGAGCAGAATAAAATTAAGCTGGATAGTGATTTCCAGATATTCTGTAAACTGATTTTGGGTTGTTATTTTTTATCAGGTTCATTTCCGGCGCATAATTGCTGTCCACACTGATGTGAACCTTGGTGACTGTTCTTTTCTTGACACCTGCCGTCACATGAAGGTGAAATCATCACCTATTCTGTATTTTCACCTTGAAAGATCTTTTATCTAGTTACTCCCTTGTTATGATTTGAAGTTTGCCCATCTGTTTTTCCATTTGATATGGCAGACTTGCAAGTATGTTCATTATGAGCTTGATTCAACACCGGATGTACCACATATGATGATGGGTGTTCCCCATCCTTCCAAGCCATTAAAGCCTCAACGTGCTGAGTACTGTTCAGAAGTAGAGCTTGGTGAATCGCAGTGGATTAACTGCGACATTCGAAATTTTAGAATGGATATATTAGGACAGTATGGAGTCATAATGGCTGATCCACCATGGGACATTCATATGGAATTACCTTATGGCACGATGGCTGATGATGAGATGCGCAATCTGAATATCCAAGCTTTGCAGACTGACGGTCTTATCTTTCTCTGGGTGACTGGACGAGCAATGGAACTTGGACGTGAATGGTATGTAATCTGTAAATGCTTTACAAAAACATGTCTTCAGAAGTTCCCATTTCTTGAATTCGGAATTTTAGTACCATTTATATTTGATTTTCAAATGGTAAGAGTTTATAGCATCTAATACTCCTTAATTGCCTGTTCTATCTCCCTTCATTCCACCAGCAGGCGTTTTAGTATCATGGCACTAAAATTTCTCCAACCACCTCCTTTGATCCTACAACACACCATCCTATCCACCAGACCCTTCTTTCCAGTGGGCATATTGGGTGTGTTTGGTTTGGTTTTTAGATGTTATAGACTATTGGAACAGTATATAGAACAATAAAATGTACCAACTAGCCAAGAGGAAGATTGCAAGCAGCTAGAATTGCTAGAGGTAAAGCATATGAGGAGCTTTACAAGAAAAGAGAGGGATGTATACAGGTGGGCTAAGATGAAAACTAGGGATACAAATCCAATCAAGTGCATCAAGGATGAGAACAAGATACTTTTAGTCCAATTTCATGAGGTTAGAATCGGGGGAATTGTGTGGTTCAATGGAAAAAGTGAGGGAGTGGAAGGGAACTTATGATCCTTCTTTGATATTTATTTTTTTGAAAAGTCCTTCATTGATATTAATAGATTGTTCAAATGCCTAATAAGAGTTTGTAAGGTGGAGACAATAAGAAATATGAAAGTGTGTGATGCTTTAGTGCCTTTTCTAAAGGTTTGGATACCCCTTGGAAGGACCAAGAAGAGGTGAGCCGTTTGGCTCCGTGGATTTTTTAGTGTTACCATTGAGATAAAGAGGATCCCTATAAATGGAGTAAGAATAACTTTTTTTTGGAAAGGGGGAGTAAGAATAACTTGGTACCAATCTACATGGATAAAGGAGTCATTTTGAAAAACATATGAACTACTTATGTGCATTGGTTAAGAGTTGAGAACAAAGTATAAATATTGATTGGGTTTTAGGTTGGGGAATAAACAATTGAGGGTTATTGATTAGACAAGTTATAGATAGAGATAACATGAAGGGATTTACATATAGTGTGCCTTCATTAAGAGAAGGCATATGGTATACAGCCAAGAGAGTGATAGAAGATATGTATGACCAAGAAGTAAGTGGTCTTTTATGAGGCAAATGATTTCTTTATTGCTAGGTCCATTTATTAATTTTTGACGTTTTTTGCGGAAATGAGTCTAGAAAGGCATTACATGATGATATGCTATGGTAAAGAAGTGAAAGATGTAGCAAGTTTTACTCGCTCATACAAGGAATAATATATTTCACTAATTAGGATTAATTTACCTAAAGAGATGGAAATTCACTAGGATGTTGCTCGTAGGATGTAACTTGAAGATTGGTATTACAACATAATAGAAACTTGAGACGTCATGTTTTAGGATGTAACACAACCAGATGAGTTAGTATGCGGACATCGAACTGGATGTGTGGCCAAACAATGAGGAATATGATTATAAGTGAAGGTATTCACTAGCATTATGAGTGTCACTGGTTATGAGTTTCAATAGTATCATACTATCTCCATATCAGCTTAATAAAAACCGACAGTTTTAAAACAAATGCTGGATAACTTAAAATATTTTGCATTGGCTCAATTACATTCATCTTAAATCACCTGTTGCAGTTTGGAACTTTGGGGTTACAAGCGTGTTGAGGAAATTATATGGGTGAAAACCAATCAACTTCAGCGGATAATAAGAACAGGACGCACTGGGCATTGGCTTAATCATAGCAAGGAGCATTGCTTGGTTGGTATTAAAGGAGATCCGATAGTAAACAGGAATATCGATACTGATGTCATTGTGGCAGAGGTTCGAGAAACAAGCCGTAAGCCAGATGAGGTTGGTTAACAGTTGTTCCATTCTTTCATATTATGTATTTTTACTTCCGTTAATTCTTTACTATACCAATAAGATAGTATCTTATTCAGCTAGATGTTTTCTTGTGTGAAAAAATGTGATATCTGCTGGTACTTGAAATTTTCTATCAGATGTATCCTTTGTTGGAAAGGGTGAGTCCGAGGACAAGAAAGCTTGAATTGTTTGCTCGAATGCACAACACACATGCAGGGTAAGCTTTACCAACATTATGTTGATATGATTCTTATGTCAATTGTGTTTTTATATATATAATTGGGTTGGATCAGATGGATGTCACTTGGAAACCAGTTGAATGGAGTTCGACTGGTGGATGATGGTTTAAGGGCACGATTCAAGGCTGCTTACCCTGAGGTCGAAGTGCAGCCTCAGTCTCCGCCTAGGGCACCCGCCATGGAAGTGGATGCAAGAAGTCCATTTGCAGGAGGAGCTGAATCAAAACCCATGTTTTCTGAGCCAACGTATGCATCTGAACCTAAGCCAATGAATCTTGATGTGGAGATGGCAACCTCATAAATGGCAAATATGCCAATTTCCACACAATTTTTGGAAGTGTGAATGTGGCAACAGACCACAAGAATCTATTTCCACCCTTTTGGTTTCAGATTTGATCCCTTTTTGTAATCGGATGTTTTGTGTAATGACTACTTTGGGTAATTAATTACATAGTAAGAGTAAGCAGAGCATGCTTAGGTTAGAATGAGGTTCATTCCATAGCCATTCTTTGGGGATATACATATTATTTGCTTTCCAGTCCAACTGTTGTCTTGTGTTACTGTTTACTGTTTGATTTGATACATGATATAGGACATGTTCGATAGCAACTTAATAAGCATAATAGGACTTGCAGCTTATTCAGACTGCTATAGACAATTGTATGGTAGTGACTTAATAATATATAGAGTGATTTATTCTGTAAGTTTCTAAGGGAGTTTTATGTAAAAAGCAAAAAAAAATTCAAACCTTACCCATCCCAATTAAAAAAACATGATCCTTCCATCTATGATATAATCTCGAAATAAAAACTTTCCCGATCTATACATACAAATAAATCCAATTCATACCGGATTAATGGAAAGGTTATCAAGATTATGCCTGTGTCGGATGAAATTTGTGGCTGTTTATATGTTATGCTTAAAGAAATGATGCATTGTAGCTGAAACCAATTTGTTTGCTGAATTAACGTCAACTGGATTTATTTCGATGGCAACAGTTGCATTTATCAAAAAGATGATTCATTAATGAATAAAAAGATGATATTCATTAATGAATAATTCATTCACTCCAGTACTTTTCATCTTTGGAATCTTCGATACCATCTTCATCTTCATCAGACGCCAATGCTTCCATCTTGAATTTCTTCACATCTTCCACACAAGCACTCCTGAACAATCCTATATCAACTGACCCTGAAATCATGTGATACCCACGTGACCTCATCTCCTCCGGCCTGTCGTGCGGCATTGCGAAACCTGAAAGAAAAGCCCCACCACTACCCTTCGCCGTCGTCTTCAGTACTCCCTTCTCCGCCGTCTTCATCATCTCCCTCACTTTCTTATTACCTGGGTCCCACAAATAACCCATGCTCGCACTCAGATCCAACGGTCCCATTTGCACGCAATCAACCCCATCAACAGCTGCGATGTCCTCGATCTTCTTCACACCCTCTTCGGATTCCACTTGACACATGATCAGAAGTTCATCTTCGTAATTGCTTAGATATCCATTGTCGATTCCGTAATCGGAAGCTCGAACGACGGTGTGTGCAGAGCCACGGATTCCATTTGGTGGGAATTTACAATAGGAGACTGCTTTTTTAGCCATTTTCGCGTTCTCAATCATGGGGAACATGATTCCCTGAGGTCCGAGATCGAGAGCTTTCTTAGCCCACGCTGCATCGGTGTCGGGTATACGGAGGATCGCCGGTGTACGAGCAGCGGCAAGAGCGTGGAGGCATGAGAGAGCTTCTGAGATGCCGCCGTGGCCGTGTTCCATGTCGATGACGACGAAATCATAGCCGGAGAGGCCAGCGATCTCAGCGAGTGTAGGCGAGAAGGAGAGCAGGAAAAGACCGTATAATGTCTCGCCACTTTTGAGGCGAGATTTGAGGGTTTGTGGGGCGGTGGTGGTGGAAAGGCTCTCGGAGATGGTGGTGGTGCTGGATCTGATGGGAGGAGTGGTTAAGGTCTTGCGATTGACGACGGAGCTAAGGGATTCGAAACCGTAGGATTTTGGGAGGTGGATAAGGGTTTTAGAAGGGAAACATAGAATGGGTTTTCTTGTTAGGGTTTCGGGGCGAAGAGATGAAACTGATGAAGGAGTAAGAGTCGCCATAGCATGCTATAATCGGCACAGCGACGTCAATAAATGGTGGACCTGACCCGACTACATCCCAATATAACGATGGCTACATGCCCACGCCAAGTCACGCGGATGGCACGTGCCAGTGAACAATTCACCAATTACCAATGTCCCAAAGCCAAAATATTATTATTAACTTTGCCAAAGTGTACATTTTTGGGAATTTTAAACCAACCTTCTGATAAACTTGGTCAATATCTCTTGCTTAACGGCCATTTGCCTAAACACTTACCTGTAAGTATTTACATATAAAATTCAACATTATCGTTTACTTACCGGATAAGATTTTATTCATTAAAACGTATCGTATGTAACAATTTATCCCGGTAAGCACTAACCATGGTAAGAGTCATCATCCTCACTTACCGGGTAAGACTCTCGATTCTTGCCTTCGCTCTTACCGAGTAAGATTTTTAGTCCTTGCCATATTCATCATCCAATAAAGTAAAATGACTTGATAAACGCTGTGTTTAATAAACAACACCTTAGTTGGGGACTCAAATTGGATTTTGGCCCTCTGCAAGTTGAGACCCAGACATTTGCGAAGGTAGTGAGTTTTGGGTGAACAAAAGTGAGACAGAAAAATGGCTAGGGGATGAATTTATCCATGAAAATGGATATTTCCGTCAATCTCTTCTATCTATCTCACTAAAATAGGTAGAATAAAAACCAAATACGAGACAAGATTGATAAATATCAAATAACTGAACTACTTTCTCATCTGCAAAATCCAATTCAGATCCGTCCAGTACTGTTTCACACGTACCAAATCACACACCCCAAAAAAGAACAATAATAAGAACATGTTTTTCCTTGGTTGTATCATAGTCCACAACAATCTAATACATTTGTGAAACGATGATACTTTTCACACAAAATGAAGAATACTGTGAAAAATGGAGCGATTGTATCATCTCCTGAATCTGTTTAGAGCTTCAAGGCACCTCTAGCCATAGCAAGTGCTCCCTCATAAGCATGATTTCCGCCGATAAAGCCACTCATATGCACGAAAACGCAGCCAGGGATCCCAGATTCCTTGGAGAGTTCATCATCTCTCAGACCTCTCCATTGAGAAGGAAGAGGCTTTCGGCTCTCGAAGCTATCAGGAGATTTTGCCACTGCCTGCACTCTCCAGCTTTTGCTCCTTTCGTCCTGTCGAGTTTCGTTCTAGTTGTCAATACAAGAAGCAAAGTACTAGCTTCCAAAAGGGCATGAAAGATCATTGCAGTATATTGGACAAATGTGCCTTTTATAATCGTAAGAGCTATGTTTGGTATTAACCAGCTCATAAGCCAGGGACAATGTAAAATAACCTAAAAAAACATGTTAAGATATTAATTGAAAAAATTGGGGGTATAATTGGAACAAGAAAGTAGAAAAAAGCCCTTGGGAGTTTGTTGAAATGATACTTGAAGTAGCATAAAAAAGCTAGCTAACCACACAGCTTTTTCGATAAGCTCAAAATAAGCTAGTTTTTGGTTGCCAAACATCACCCAACATTTGAGTTAGAAAAGAAAGAAGCATCATATACATAGAGAGAGAAAGAGATAGTCATAGAACATAAACAAAATAAGAGAATAAGAAAAGAGTTGAATTATATGTGATTTTACACTAATGTCACGTGATTTTACAGTAAAATCCCATATAAAATCACATGTGATTCACACGACTTTGGTCAGATTGTAGGCCATGTTGCCCACACACCCTTGCATTACCATAAGTGAAAAAATCACATGTGATTTTGCCCATGATTTGGCCGTTTTCATGTTATTTTATTTAGTTACTGTTGACGTCTGAACCTCCTTTCCTCTCTCTCTCTCTCTCTCTCTATATATATATATATATAAGAATACCTGGTAGAGAACATATTTAATAGTTGGCTCTGTCTTCAACTCTTGCTCAAGCTCAAATAAGTGAAGCTTCCACTGTTAACAAGAAAGTCAAATCAGAACTTATGTAATGGTACTAAATTGAAAATCTATGGCAAGTAAAAAGGCCAAATGGTACCATCTAATATCTAAGAACTTGATGAAATATGAATGTCATCACAAAAAAACATGATCATATTTAGCTTGGCATGCAACAAAAGAAATATATTTTGTCTCAATAAGAACCAATTACCAAATGATTAAACTCGCAGAATAAGACATCAGAACAGATAAGAATACAATGGAAGTCAAGCAAAATAAAGTACTTACAGGGCAAAATCTATCCAAAACCATTATCTCTCCACTAGGGTCAATATCACTTCTTGCTGCCAGACATTCCATGACAATTGAGCGTGCTGGAAGCCATGATTTTACATGAAACCGAACACTCTGTGTACACACAAGTTAAATGTAAGCAAGTATACAATAATTTATATTGCAACGATGCCGATCCAAGGAGAAAAGCAATAGTAAAATATCAGAAGTGAATAACCCACTCACATCTAAAAACTCGCTGCCGGCAAGAGCCATTGCCTTTTGAAAGGCTTCATTCTCCTTCTCTGAAGACTGATCAGGATCAGTCCAATCCAAATTAAATTTTCCAACCCTTGATGACAAGTGGGTATTGTTCACATATTTAGGAGGTTGGTCAGTGTCATATTGATTGATTCCATTGTCAATTGCATCAATTGCCTATTACAAGTAACCAAAGACTAACACTCAGTTTTTAGATCAGCAATCCCTGTAACCAACAAGACAAAACATATATCTGTGCACCAGCATATCATAAACCAAATATCTACCACTTTCAAGACTAGAAAGCAGAAACAGTACAGAGGACTTCTTGGCCACAAAGACTCCTTTTCTCCTTACTTGTTACTCAGCTTCCTTGTTTTTTTCATTCATACATGGCTATATAAGCCTAGGAATTAAAAACCATTTTTCTGCATATATGAACTGTCAAAATCTCATCAAGATCACACATTGAGACAATAACTCCTGGTTAATGTGTAATCGAATCTATTAGACAATTGCTCCTCTCTTACTATACTTGATACCTGAATATGCATGAATGCATCCACCCAATACCTCTTAATCTAAAATAATAGATAAGGAAACTAAAAAGCAAACACTACTTTGCTAATAACATTGGATAATTAGGGCACTAGTTCTCATCCAACAAATATATCCTTATAGACATGCTGATGGTTTATGATGAAAGTTGTGACCTAGTATAGGCTTACAAAAGCCACTAAAGATAAGTTTCAGTGAAACAAGAAATAGAACATATAATTCATTGATACAAAACTTTACCTCCATGAAGCTTTTGTAAATGGCTAAATATAACCGCTGCACGTCTGGGTGCCCTTCATCAAGCTGAAGCTCTTTTGCAATTATCTCTGTCCCAAAATGCTATAGAAGATGGTGTTAGTCTGTTAGATATATTAAAGCAGAAGAAAAGCTATAAATTCCTAGCAAGACTGGAGTCTAAATAAACATTTATATGAACAGGTATGGTTCAGAAATCAAGAACTTGTAATAGATTCTATTTTAATCTATCTTCATTAACAATCAAATATGTTAAATCTTGAACCTCTGTAAGTGGCTTCAGCCAATCTACTAGACCCATTAAACTCTATCTTCAAATGGTATAAAGCAAGCTTTAAATAGCAAATTGAATTTATACTGAAGAATAGAAATTTGAAGAATACCTTATAAACAAGACCAGCACTGCTAAGCTTAGTAGTAAACCCATGTCCAAAAACCTCTGCAAAACCCTTTTGATGGTGGTCATAACGATCTTGACTAGGATCGTAAACTCCACCAACATCAAGAACAGCATCAAGAGTCTGTAACACCTACAATCATAGCCAAATTTCATCAACAAGTCAATTTTTAACTAAACAAAGCCATTTTTTAACTTGCGCACTAAAACAAACAGTTGGTGTGCGATAACAAACCTCCGGATCTCTCGTGCGCACGATTTCGGCTCCAAAATACTTGTTGGTTAGGCGAATCATAAAGCATCCCAGTGCTTCGTCACAGTGAAAGCTTCCATTGTGGGTGCCTACCCTTTTCAAAGGGGTGTAAGACGGCGAGTTTGAGGAGAAAGTAGCCGCGGCCATGGGTGTGAGTTTGAAGTTTCTATTAGAAATGAAAAGTCTAGTCGGAGCAAGTAATCTTGTAGCGACCGCAAACATACCTTGGCCTGTTTCAAAGAGGCAAACCCCGCTTTTATGGGCTTCTTTCCGTTTCACTTCAATTTCCTTCCAATCGGCCCCTGCCTTTAGCCCTTTCCTATTCCTTATTTTGTTAATATTACAGTTTCACCCCCTATACTTTCCTTGAGATTACAGTTTCACCCCATCTCCTCTTCTGTTGTAAGAACTCTTTTCTTCTTTTCTTTTATAGGGTTTCTCAATTTCTTCACAAAGGGTGCAAACTCCTTCACGAAATCTGTATCTTTTTTGTTTGTTATTTGTGGAGTTTTATTTGATTTTTGTTTGTTAATAATTTTGATTTTCATCCCTATGGTTTATAATTTATTGTTATTTTCATCTCTAAACTAATTCCTTCCTTTAATGCAAAGGCATGAAAACAGTAAAGAATTGTAAACCACAGGACCCAAAACAACAATAAATTATAATCTGTAAAGACAAAAATAGCAATAAATTACAAACTATAAAAAAAAAAGCGCAATCTGTAAACCACGTTAATGAAAATCGCAATTTTTAACAAACAATAGGGACGTAAAACGTAATATACTCTAATAATAATAATAAATACTTCAACATACTGAGTGCAGCTATCCAGAAGGCATGGCAACCACACCTTCTCCCATTTCCATTTCTGCTGCAAATATTTCATTTCACGCCAGATTGCCACTGCTTTCACCGTTTCCTTCTTTGGTTGTCGTCAAATGCAGCAACCCCCTTCATATCAATGCTATTGAAAGCTCCAACCTCATTAACAATGGTGGTGGACTCAAGAATTTGGTGATATCAGCTATAGTGGACGACCAGGTAGATGAATCGGCCAACAGAAACGAAAGTGACGTTCTGTTGAATGGATTGGATAAATCTACACAAATAGATGAATTGACTGAGATCCAAAATCAAGAAACCAAAGTCTCTGAGGTCTGTTTCTTCTTTTTTACTGTACAATTATGAGTTTCATGATAACGGAAGTGTGGGTTTCCATTGAAGATTGCAGAATTATCAGAAGCAAGACCAATGGTGGAGGAAGCTGAGGATGGCGAAAGAAAAGCCATGAACAAAAACAAAGAGAAGTTGGAATCAGTAAAAGCTGCATCCATTTCCGCCATTGTTGGCACCTTGGCAAGCTTACCCATTTCCTTAACTCATGACACCAACGCCTTTCAGCTAACCGTTTCAACTGCAATCACCATAATCACCTGTGCATTGTATGGTGCAACCTTCCGCTATGCTGTCCGAAGAGACATGGATGACTTTCATCTCAAGACTGGAACATCTGCAGCTTTTGGCATTGTCAAAGGTATTTGAAATAACCATCATCAACTTGTCTTGTTTGTTACACAGATCACTGAAAGAAGCTTCAATTTTGTAATTCAGGAGTTGCTACACTGGATGGACGCCCATATTTGGAACACGAAGCTGGAAGCTTATTGCCACAGGCTTTGAATGGTGCAATTTGTGTGTCTGAAAATGTTTTGATTTTTCTTTTTGCTGCTGCTGGTCTGGATATCTGCTATAAGATGGGGATATTAAGTCCATTTCCAGTTGAAAGATCAGTTTCAAGGACTAAAATGTAACAACAAATCTATTTATACCATAAACTATACTGCTTTTCTAGATTAAAATTTGTACATTCCTACCAAGACCCCAAGATTCTGGATACAACATTGTACCGTGCAAAAACAAAGGAAAAATACAAAAGGGTACATTTGGTACACATACATGACAGGACTGGACGGACATGGAAAAATTGTGCAAGGTTTTAGAGTTTTAATTTGACATGGGTAGTTTAGTATTTAATCAATCTTGTCTCATCTCTCTGGTTTTTGTTACACCTATTCTGGCGGTCATGCCCCACTCTTAATGTCGCATCAAATGTGTGATAACTGACAACAAGGTTTTAATATGCAATGAAGTGGTCTTCCTAGATGGATGAAGATAAGAAATAATGAATATGTTTTGTATTTGACTAGCAACCTTCAGCACTATAGATTTCTATACAACAATTGTGTTAAAAAAGAATCATCAAGTAGCAGAACGTATAAGCTGTGGAACTGAACACACGACTACAAGGTTCAATATCCAGAACCAGAAGTTCACACCAAGATGTTCGTCATCTCCCGGATTAGCTTTAGAAATCCTGAGAAGAAAATTGTAGTAGAATTAATGCACATCACACATCAGATGACTAATAACAAAGATACTAAAAGAGTGAGAAGATGTATCCAAACTGTAGACTTCTGTCAGCAGCCTTGGAATGAATTGCAGACATAAAGAGAAGCAGCTCTACCTGATTATCATCAGGTTCAATGCGTGGTAACCAAAAAGTTGACCCACCAGCTTCATATGTCGGAATCTTGGCCTTTTTTGATGTAGCAACAGCTTTTTCTAGGTCCATCTGAGACATAGGCCTTGGTGCCTACAGAAAAACAAAGGGAAGAAAAAGAATCAGATTGTAAAAATTGTCCACAAGCAAACAGAGAGTTGGTTCATTGAAATAATAAGGTGCCTCTCTCAAAAAAGAAAAAAGAAGAAGAAAGAAAGACACTGGAATGACAAGCATAGACTTCTCTATTGCTACTTTCACTTTCAAGTGATTGATGAACTCGGCAAAGTTGGGCAAATCTGCCATAGAACATAAGATAAACAAGGACATTTTGATAAAGTAAAAGATGAACAATTTTTATAGTGTTTGAGGAAGAACATGTACTCACTGATGCTTTTTTCCCATTCTTCTCATCTTGCAAAAATTCCATCAGAGGATAATAGGCAGCTTGCTTGCAGAGCTCAAAAATGTCCGAACCAGTGAAACCCCCACATAAACTAGCTATGTACTCAAAGTCGATTTTTTCATCTATTCGCTCTCCCTTTAAAGTCACTTTCAGTATCTTTGCTCGATCACTCTGTCCAGGTTTCCCAATTTCAAAAGCCATGGGAAGTCGTCTAAGTATTGCCTCATCAAGATCTGATGGCCGATTGGTTGCCGCAAGTACCATTACTCGAGCATTCTCTGTGAAAAAAATTACAACTCAACCTCCATGACAAGACACATTATTAAAGTATGCTCATGGTGCATGAGATAAACGACCAAAAGATAAATTGCACCTAGACAAAAGATGTCATTAACATGCATTCTCTTCTTTAATCCCAAATTAACGTAGTAGGTTTCATCACCACACAAGATAGAAGTTCCATATAACGACAAATTTTTCTAATGTGGGTAGGGGTCCTTTAGACAGGCTTCATCGTGGGGATTAGCAGAAGATTTGTAAATATGGACATGCACCATAACTATAAGACATACAATGTACTCCAAATCTCTAACCAATAGTATCTTGCGATGCTACAGTTTACATTTTTCACATGATTAACCCAAACCAAACCAAAAGAACCTGGTATATCCCAGGTAGGGTCTACACAGATCTAACCTCTACCCTAAAGTGTAGAGTGGGTACCATGATAGTTTCCATGAAGACCCCCGGCTTGTGAAAAGTGTGATATAGAAAGAAAGTCAGATAAGATAAAGTTTTGAAAAGATGACTAAAAGTAAGCAAAAACATACAAATAGGAGCACATTTTTCGTATAATCAACAAATTATTAAGAATACTCACGATCAGTAGTGAACCCATCCCACAAGGTCATGAACTCGGTTTTCATGTTGGTTATAACTTCACTATCTGTTGATCGACGCTGTCCAAGGAAACTATCAACCTCATCAATGAAAATAATTGCAGGCTGTAGCTTATGAGCCAGGCTGAAAACAGCTGAAACTGATAAGACAATCTAGTGTCAATAAAAGCAATTAACAAGCGAAATATCTCATGTTAAAAAGGAAGAAACGGGTGCCAGCATAACCTTACCAAGTTTCTGAGCATCACCAAACCACTTGCTCATCAGATTTGACACCCTAACATTAATGAAAACAGCTCCAGATTCCTTTGCAATTGCCTTAGCCAGCATGGTCTTCCCTGTCCCTGGCGGTCCATATAGTAACACCCCTTTTTGCGGACCAAGAAGCCGTCCATGAGCAAATAACTCAGGCCTACGCAATGGAAGTATCACCAGTTCATACAATGACTGCTTAGTACTGTCCAATCCTCCAATTGAATCAAACTCCACATCTATGTGGTCTGGATTTACAATATCACACGCTATCATATCCTGTTGTTAGAAATTATTCGCCCAATTCGGTAAGTTGTTATTCATGAATATCAATTTCCCCAACATTTTGATATCTAAAATTAGGTCGTAAACTTTAAGTGATTTCTATTCATTCCATAACTCCTACATTTTGAAATCCATCCAATTATGTAACATTTTGATAAATTCAGAAACAGAGTAGATGGAAGAAACATGGAAGAAGAGAGCAATTAGCTTGCCTCGTAAGGAGTGGTAGGGAATAGTGTACGGCCTAATCGTTTGAAAAGCTGTTTGCGTTGGTCGCTTGATCTTCTGTTGTCTTGGCGATGGGTATCTAACTTACGAAGGCTTGCAAGCAATACCCAGCAACTAACAGTGGCGCTAGCAGCGTACCATATGAGATTCTTCAATAGCTTCATATTGGGGTCCGCCATTACTAGGGTTTCAGAAATGAAATCCAGTTGTAAAGAAAGATCGAGACAGACTTTTGTTCCTACCAGCGTAACCGATTTATTGTTAAAACGATACTTTGGAGGTTTTGCTTCCAACAACAAATATTTATAAAAATCTGTTAACATAATAATAATTTTAAATAAAAAATCAATATATTACTATTAAATTTAAGACTTCTTTTTTTACATATATTAAGTTTAAGTTTTAATCAAGTGAATAAATGGAACTTACTTATCCACCATTTATTTTTTATTTTCTTTTTTGGTTTTTTTCTTAATTAAGGATAGTTACAATCGACCGTTGACGCTCATGTTTTCGTTCTATGAATGTAAAAGATTGCGTGATAACTCACCTCTAAATGACTATGTATTTAATTGATTCTAAAAACTAAATATTTTGTAATGCAATAAGAAAAAATATATATTTTAACATTCTTCAATCACATTTTATAAGGTGGACCTGACTCATTTTAAAAATAAAATAAAAAATGACATAATGCGATATTGAGATGTACCGGATCAATTCCTATAATAAGCACAATTCATAAAATGGGTGTGAGATTAAAAGTTATCAAGAGTTCAAATTCTTTCTTATGCTCTCACCTTAAATCATATTCTCACACGATCCTACGTGTGTCTCTCTCTCTATATATACACGAATATGATCAGTGGCGGATCCAAAAACTTTTATAGTTGGAGGCACACTTAGGGGTGTAGAAAAAAAAATTCAAAACCAAATAATTCATCCAAATGAAAACGGTTTTGGGTTTTCCTTTTTGGCTTAAACGGTTCAGTTAACCGAATAAAGATAACTTATTCAGGTTGATTTTTTACTAATTCAACAAGGTGTATAATTTTTATATTTTATATTTCGAACGAAAATATCAGTGTATACTACAAATAGACCAATTAACAATCACGATATCAAGTTGGGGGCCTTGTCTTGTTGGATGCATAATAGAAAATTTTACTAAGCAAATGTTTTTAGTCTTTTTTTTAAAAATTGGTGGGTTTATTGGGGGACTAAGACTCCTACCACCATGCACTAGATCTGCGCCTGATATAAACAAAAATCGCCTTCGACTGCAGAATTGAATATATATATATATATATATATATATATATATGTTTAATGGTTACAACATTGCAACACATAAACATTTGATGCCATATTAAACATAGAAAGTGAAATTTCCCTTTTTTTATAGAAAACAAACACAAATTGATGCATAACATATCACCGTAAGAAAACTAGTGATTTCCGGTTTTATAGGGTGTTAAAAAAGTCCGGTGGGATTGAACTAAACCGTACCATTATTTAGTGGATCCATGAAATGTATAGGTTCGAATCATACTCTCCTTCCAATGCAAAATACTAGTACTAGGATGTAGAATTCAAGAATGCCTAGTTCTAGGGACAACCAGGTCTCTAGAATTAGTTGCGTACAAACTGATTCGGACACCAGAAAAACCTGGATCGTAATTAGTTCAAAACAACACCAACTTTCTTTGTATGTCCATTCAAAGGAAGTGGCAACCAAGATAGAAATTCAAATCATAACCATTTTCTTTATATGAAACAACCATTGCCATACTTCCATAACCATTTGACACAGCGCCTAATGCTTTTTCCCTTCCTCCTCTTCTTCATCCAAATGGTTAGCTTGCTGAGCAGGCTTTTTAGGGATTCCCCAACTCCTTATTTTATTTCTTGATTCATCATGTGCAGAAGGTAACCTTTGTCCATCTTTTCTTGTTCCCTAATAAACCAAAAAGTTTACACCCCATCACCAAGATTAGGAAGAAAAAAGTTGTAAACTTTAGGCATGGTGGTCCTTTTTATCAGATCAAACTTGTTAGTTGTTGGTACCTGTTCTGAGATTCTAGCATCTTTCTTTGAAGATGTGTTCCTTAAAGCTCCATTAAATAACTGGAAGCTCTGAAGGTCACCGTTCTTGATGCTTGCTTCTAACTGCCAGTCATATATGAAAATGAAGATGAACTTGCTCATAATAAGATGAAGTTATAATCACTATGAACTGGAAGAGCTATTTACCTGAATGTGAATAATGCACAGAACAATGCTCGCAATAGGCAACCAGCTTTCATCAGGTGACAGTGATAAGTTCGTCCTGTGATCACAACCAGTAAACAATGAGAACCATGATGGTCCTCGAAGACACACAACTATAACCATGTAAGCAATGATAAATGTTATATATCCTATATCAGTTGCACATGGCTCATCTAAGGTGTATCATCCAGTATCAGCATGAAATATCACAGTTGAAAAGAGGGAGAAGAGGAGTATCAATAAAGCACAGAAATGCAAATATCAAACTGAAAAGCAAATAGAGTACAAGAAAAAAGATTTGTAGAATATAGATAGTTCATTGGCACACAAAAAGATAAATATTTGAGAAAGATTGTACTTAAGAGCTGCAACAATGACCATGAAGATCAAAGAGTGACCCAACCAGCAGACACCAAGGCTCCACAGCTTTAAGAAGGTTGGGGACCGAAATCATTATACACAGTTTTTCACTTGCATTAAATAGGTTGTTACCAACCCTATAGGTTGCTTTGTTCACCCATCACCGGTAATCAAGAGAGGATATGACCACCCTTTTAAAATCATACATTATTTATGATCATATCTTGAAATAAGATTCACTACCTCTAACGGATGTTCCAAAGTGTAACAACTCGTCTCACATTGATAGAAAATGGGATCTGTGAGCTCCGTATAAGGCTCAAGTAGTGGGCTACTAATAACTTTCACCATGGTTTTAAGTTGAATTAGAAATTATTGGGCCAGCCTGTTGCTTTGGGAACAATTTGCATGATAAAGAAGAGTAAGGAATACCCTTGATTCATCGGTAGTTTGCACAATAACAGTCACATTCACTATGACGGAAGGACCAAAACTTAAGATTGCAACTTCTTGAGAATCCTGAGCCTAGACCAACAACCACCATCAATACCCATTGTAGATCATGTAAATCTTCCATAAGAGTTACTCAGATCCAATGTACAGTTATTTGGTCCCTTAAACTTAGTATGCCAAAGGTTCGGATACAACGGTTACATAAAAGGCATATGGAACTACAAGTTTTAGTTAACCTTCAGGATGATGATGAAATAACAGAGACCCAATAACACCTCTGAATGAGATAAGCAGTTCAATCCGGCATTAGCAAAACAAAAAGTGGATGAGAAGTTTAAAAACCTTAAGTAAGGAGCCAAGTAAACGATTGCATAGAAAGCATAACGCTTATCCCCAGTATCCATCCAAGCAAACACCCAACTCTACACACAACAAAGCAGAACGATTAATCCTCAAAAACGCTCATTTACGATAAACACTTCCATATGCGAATGCCATCCGAGTGCAGTAAAAGGTCACGCGGAGAATATAGACTCTTAAGAGAAACCAAAAGAGATTCAATATGACTGATGAGAGAAAGGTCAGCTCACCATCCAGTTGAAGTAAGGGATGAAGCTTATGATCCCCATGACAGCGAACCTTGCATCAGCTGAATCGATCACCGAGTTACCATCTTCGTTATCGTCGGGACCCACAGGGAGAGGGAAGGCCAACGAGTTAAGAACACACGCGCCGATAGCGACGACGAATGGCGCCTCGTGCAATAACTCCGCCCTGCACCTTCCCTTTCGAATTCTCTGCTTCTATAAATATAAACAAACGAATGCACACAAATAGAGCTAGGGTTTTAGAATTCAAATCAAGCATCAACACAATAAAATAAATTAGGAAGAGAGAGAGAGATGACCTGGTTGACGTTTGTGTAGGAGTGATGATGAAGTGTGTATAGAGGTTTGAGTTTTGGGAGGGTAGAAGTGTTGCAGGCAGAGTAGAAAGGACTCAGAGAGAGGGAGTTCATCGCCGGTGGCGGTGGAGCAGAAAACGGCGGCGACTCAAAAGCTGGGGGTGGAGCCGGAGTTGGTGAAGATCCTCCCCACTTTTGTACAATTGGGGAAGTGGGCCGTGTCGAGCGAGGCCTCACGTGCTCCTACATGGCTATTTGATTGTATCTCTTCACAAAATACAACATTTTATTCAAAATATTTTCGAATCAATACTGATTAACAATTAAAAAATTTATGTTAAGGTATCGTTTTATTTATAAAAAAAATTAATCTGAAACTAGTAATTAATATATTGATAAACACATATTTGTTTTACAACGTATTTGTTTTATATGTATGCGATTTATAATGTAAGACTTATTCATGTGTATTTGTTTCACAAAATAGATTTAAAAGATTCACATTGTAAAACAAACATATTATGAAACAAATATATGTTAATCAATATTTTAAATAACACATATTACACCAATTCTCAAGGTTATCATAATTTCATGGTTTTTTTAAAAAATCCCCTATAGATTTATACAAAATAAGTAATAAAAAAAATTATATCTTTTATTGTTTTATTGACTAATTTAATGAAACGGAGTCACAAAAACATATATTTAGTGACTGTTATCAAACGTTTATCAAATAAATGCTTACCCGGTAAAAGACACCACCTTCAGTTACGTTATTCTCGATTATCAAAATGAATTGTTGGCAAGCGGTAAGTGTTAACCAAATAAGAGTTTTCTTCCTCGCTTACTGAGTAAAATTTTTGATTCTATCATGCTCACCTAGTAAAGTAAGTGACATCTCATAAATGCTTACCCGGTCAATAAACGACCCCCAAGACTAGTTATAGACTTGTAGTAAGTAGTAACCAACAATTCACATCCTTTTATACATTTATTGCATACATATATTATGCATTCACAAATCCAAAAATAAGCATCAAGTACTTGTCTTCTGTTTATTGTGATATTCACATTTGTGCTATAACAGTTACAGAAAAATCTCGAGAGATACAACAAAAACTTATCATGTAAAGTTACTTCACAATTACAATTGCATACATTATCTTATATATATGCCAATGCCATATGGGAAATGGGATGGAGATTCAGCCCAAAGAATCAAGCAATTCTGGTTGCTCGCTGCTATCGAAACTGCAAACCCAGCCGCTCTTTCTCTTTGTACGAAAAATGAATCAAAGAAATGGTTTCCTCATTACCCGTTATCGTTTTTTGCTTTTTTGCATCACCAAATCTTTAACAAAACACTTATTGAGCATGACTCCAACTTTCTTGATTGCCAGCACCACCAATGCTTCAAATGTAAATCAGTCGTACTTAGATTAGACCCACCCCCTCAAAGGAAAACTTGTTGAACACAAAGTGAATGAGTTTGTTCTTTACCAGAATATTATACATCACTTTTCCATTAAGCATCAGGTTCACCTTGCTGCCCATCTTCCCGCCTGGTAATAGCATCAACTCGCTGTTGTAACTGAAACCACCACGTCAACTGTCATAAATACTCTTTACATACGTTTTTTCTGTAACATTTTTTTTTGTAAAAGTGGGTGTCCAGATCCAGACCAGCTTGCACGCACATTGACTAATCTTATGAGGCCTAGAGATACCAGCCAAGAAAATCCACAGTGGTCCTGAAGATTTTTCTAAAACATTGGTCTCACCCAAGACAATGAATGATGGTCTCACCCAAGACAATGAATGATGTTCTCACCAAACCAAACGAGCCCAGTATATAAGGTCAGGTTCAGGGGTAAACCGCAAAAAAACGAAAAACTGAGAAATACCCAAGTAACCATTCATGTGTATACTAGTAACTAGCAAGTAATTTGTCCGGCATGCACAAGTGCATAGAAACCAAGAAACAACTTCGATTACTTGTATGCACATGTGTATATCATATAGATGAACGTTTACCAGGGTGTTCATCAGTTTTTAATTTTTTTTTTTGTGGGGGGGGGGGGTCCCCCTGAACCTCCCTATTATATATACACACTGATTTCTAAGGACCCATGATCTAATTGCAGTCAAGACAATTTAATGTTCATACATAATAATTTGACTAATTGAAACTTCAGATATATCCGTCTACACATTCTTTGTATTGAGAGTTACAAAAATACAACTCAACCAACCCACCTGTATGTATTTTAACTTTTCGGTGGTCAATTCCTCGGTCAAGATTGTTAACCTGCATAAGAAAATCAAATACAATGATAAATCAGATTACCTCCAACATTGCAATGTGAACCCACAATAAAAATCAAAAACAAAATTTGCCCAGAAAAACAAAAAGGGGGGAATATATGATGTTATTGAACTTGATTATGTTCAGTAACCTGGATTGTAGCTCAGAAACCTTCGTAAGCAGCAAACGCTCTCTATCAGAAACTTCAACCTGAAAAAGTGGCAATAATTTACTATACAAAGCAACAGCAAATTTCTTCATCACAGCCTAGTTTGACAAATGAAAACACAAGGATTATTATTATGAGATGACTTAAAAATGCGGCATCCCATCACAAAATATTGGTGACCGGGCAATCAGTTTCTTCATGAACAAAACACTGACACTAGCTATATGGACAAACGTTGCAGATGCGCGATTGACAGTTCTATCTTATATTGTGGTAAAAAAAAATAACACAAAGTAGTAATACATAAACCAGAAAAGGGTTGAAGTAATGCATGGACATACAGCTCCATTGTTCTCAGAGCTGCGAGGCAACGGGGGCAATTTCCCATTTTGCGAAGCTGAAATAAGATTAGAGAACACAAGTTACTCCAAGCTTCTTCACAGGCACATTAAGATCCAAAGAAGATTTCAACTCACCCTCTGATGCTACCTCAGCTGGTTGCAGGCTATTCAACAAATTCAAGATAAGATCCTGGCAAAGGAGTGGTTTATTTAGAACATCATTATTTCAACATATGTATTTGATGGTTTTGTGATTCTTTTGGAGTAACCGTGCTTTACCTGTTGAACTGACGTCTGTTGAAAAAGGTTTTGAAGGTGAGGCATGAGCACTGATGCAGGTAAATTGCTATGTACAGAACTGCTATTGATATCCTTAGGTGTAGGCTGCCAAACAGCCAAGAAAGAGTTCAGCATCGGAAATGGGTATGCATTAAGTTATACAAAGAGAAACTTAAGTAGGCTACAAACCATCTGTTTTGAATCAAATATCCAGTCCCCCACACTTGCAGACTTCCTCAGTGATGACTCCTAATTTACATGACAATGTATTAAATGAAAACTTGTACAAATTAGTCATTTGCAAATAAATGCAGATTTGGGTTCTTACCTGGGGAGAGCGTCGAGGAGCAGTACATAACGGAATATCCTGAAGTAATATTTGAGTTAGAACCGTAACTTAGAAGACCAATAACAAGACAAAGCACCATACCTTCACAAGATCAAGGTCTTCGGATGTCACAGAGAAACGTCCTTTTATTTGTACCAAGTTTGCTTTTGACTTGTCCTCCAAAGAATCTCTGTATCCTATGGAATCAAAATATACACTCTTAAATGTGATCCTTCTCATCTAACAGTCCACCAACAGTTAGCATATTGCAAGAACAGGCTTCACACTGCCCCTTCGCATACTGGTAAAACAAGGGTTTGCATTGATATTCAACAAAAAGCTATAATGAATACCTCCTGATGGTTTTATTGGAGCCGATAAACTGTTTCCTGAAGCTCGGTTCGGAAGGTTCAAAGGACCACTAAAGCTCGGAGCTCTCCTTACTTGATGATGCATTTTATCAACTGCATGCGAGCTTTCATTTTCACACCTGAAAATAAACAACCTAATTAGATAAATGTCCATGAAAATGGCACAAAATCAAACATACACACAAGCACATGCACAATACATAAGATACATGCACACATACATAAGCAAAGTTTGTGCATTCTTTGAGAGACCAAATATTGGTTTAAACAACAAAGAAAATTGTCAACCTTGACTTAGATTTGGAAATATAAAGTGATGGCTTCGTATCATTCATGGTGAAGAAAAATTAATAACTGCATAGGTTGTGATTTGCAATTGTTTTTTGTTTCTCCTCAGCATACCAAAGAAGTTCAGGTCTATTCCTTTTTCTCCTAAATCTTCCTCCTTTATTCATACTATTGGCATGGTATCGGAGAAAGGTTAAACCACCATGACAATCAGCCACGACAGTAGACTGCTACCACCACTGTTGGCTGCATTACCTTCCCTTGCCCACAGTTGGCACTGTCACCATCCACTGCACTGCGACCTACAGCCCCATCGCTCACTGCTAATATGTGCAGCAACTTCGGCAGTAGAAGTTGAGCCACTATCTCTGTCACTGCAATCAGAACCACCGTAGCTGATCCATCCTTTCAGTGTTGATGCTGGCTTACTGTTGCTACTGGTCGATTGCTTGCTGTTCTCGGTAATTGCTTTTTGCAGGTTTTGACATGGGGTATGTTCTTTTTGGGCATTGTCGGTTGTTGCTATGTTTGCTGGAGTGATTTGTTGAATGCAATTCAATTGTTGCCGTCATTTTCTCAGTGTCCATTGTGGTTCCTTTTAGGATGTCGTTACCATGGCCAGTGGAGAAGTTGTTAAAGTTGATGTACTACTGAATGAGAATTTTGCAAGGATCCCCAAACCTGACTTACTCCTACAGTCCTACCTAGTTCCCTCTTGATAAACAAAACCAAACATTCCTAGTATATCCCACCCGGAGGTAGGGCCTGGGGATAGGTTATACGAAGACCATTCCTCTATCCCAAGGAGTAGAGAGGTTCTGGTTGTCTCCATGAAGACACAGCTTGCAAGAAGAAGTGGGTCATGGGAGAAACAAAAAGTTCATCAAAAAATTGGTGAAAGTTTTGAAGAATCTGAAAAGAAACCAGAGGTCATGAGAATGAGAAAAACATAGTAGCAAAAGAGACCTAGTTCACTCTTGATGTCAAGAACAATTTCGTATGAGTGTAGTTGATGAAATATGCCATCATAACATGAATTGAAAAAGAATATCTTGATTATCTCCCAATTGGTTGTGCTGTAGGTGCAATAGTTAGCTGCACGAGACATTTTACATGTCAGAGCTAGATAGACAAGTAACAAATCTGCAGAGGCAATAAAGCGGGGAAACGAGGATTATTATGTACAGAGCCTGTTTAATCGAAGATGCTACATATTGGGGGTAGATACATGCTCAGTAATTCTGCAAAAGAGCAACGAGAAACGATTGTGGAAAAGAGGCATGGCCTAAAGAAGAATTCTGGTTGTATGCAGCAGGTCGAGAATAGGTGTCAGTTTATGCAACCAAATTATGTTCCACCAGATCTGCAGTAGTTTCGGATATACCTGGTAAGACTTTCATAACAGAAACCTGTAGTTGATAACGACCACTGTGGGAACTGGGAGTAAATGACGTACAAGGAACTGAAGAAAGCACTGCCGAAAACTGAACAAACCAGCAGAAAGGGGCATAGTAAGGGGGTAAGATACCATCCTCATCTCATGACCATAAGATGGAATTTAATACTCTATTTTGGTGTGACACCTACAGTATGTGCTGATCTTATTCCTTCCGGATAAGAGATCCAGTTTATTTGGCCTCCAAGTCTCATGGGTCTCAAGTCTTCACCCATATATAAGGCATATACAGTTCTTTGATGCCTTCTTTGAAGACACTCAAATTTTACAAATTGGGTAAAGCAAAGGTCTGCATACCTACCCCCCCCCCCAAAAAAAAACAAAAAACAAAAAACAAAAACTACTTCCAGGCGGGATATATTGGGTTTGTTTGGTTTGGTTTTACAATTCTTAATCCACTCTAACCTGGAAGGCTTCCCCTGCACAACATCCGGCACCCTTCATGAGGTAGTTCATCACCAGGAAACAAAAGATATTTAGTTTCCAAAATAAAGGCTTGTGAAGGAAACAAGATTATATCAAATTTCAGGATTAAGTCGAGCATGAGGTTCATTAGAAAGTCAGAGTAAGTCTCATTCATGTTTATGTAAATGATCACACAAAGCCTACTTCTTGAGATGTACAACTTAGAATGTGGCTGACATATCAGACCCAAATTCTCAAATAGATTATCCGGAGAGAAGTGTTAGAAATATTACTGGAAAGTACTCACAAAATTGAAAATATAGGTACATATATCCAAACTTCTACGACGTTAAAAATAGTTTCACAGAGGAGTGCATATGGAAGCGTAATGCAAGGGCATCTTTTCCAAGAAATACACACCAAATGATCAAGGCACATGCTATGCTGAAAAGTATCAAAACAGCATGAACCTTACTATCTACTCAACAGATTGATCATATTCATAACAATGCATATAAGCAACGAAAAAGAGAAGACAGTGATGAAACCTTTCTAAATTACGAGTTCTTTCAGACTTTGAATGATTTAAGACCACACCAGCCACAAGAGGTCCACTCTGGGTTTGGCGACTTCTTCCTGTTAGAATTCTACTTTTAGCCTGTACTGCATCTTTATCCGAGGTTGATGGTAGTTGCTCTGTCTTTGTTCTGCTTCTTTCCAGAGCAATGTTCCCTTTATTGTCAGATTCTGGCAAATTACTTTCCGGAGTATCTCCCGTATTACTCAGGCTTTCAGATGGAGCTACTTCATCACTGAAGAAAGTTCATGGAAAATTTAGGGTTAAAAGTTAACAGTTAATAAGGAAAAAGGACAAGAACATTAATAGATAAATGAAACTTGCAAAGAACACAGGTTTTGTAAATCAAACAATGTGCTACAAGCGTCAACAGCTCTCACTAGTTAGTAGTTACATAAGAGATATCTTGCAATATCCGTGCATGCACAAAGGGGACAGCAGTGAACCAGGTATCATCTTTGCCCCCATACCTTAATCATGAAGCATCTAATGTTTAGTTCATATGATATATCATAATCTAGTTCGAAGATCGGAAATGGTCTAACACCAAAATTTCATAATACGATAGTACATGTATCAAATACACCAAATAATCAAACGATCCAGAGTATGTCAATTGATTATTGTCTCAGTCGACTATTGTCATACAGTCGACCTCACAATGCCACTATCAGCCAGTGACTGATCCCGAAATGTCACACACAGAGTGACTAGCTCCAAAAGTTGAAAATATCAATACATTGTTAAACTGACTTCCTACAGTGTTCTTATAATTTCCCACAGAACACTGATAGGTTTCCACATCAAACTATATGTGAGACTTGATGAGTACCAATTGGGCCAAAGGTCAGTGTACTCTGTACCAAATGCATGTTAATTCAGATGGTAAACAAAAAAACAGCTCATGCCATGGAACTAGTTTTTATATAGTGCCAACATATGACGAGCAACAACTGTTTGATGGGCACAATTAGATTTGGAGGCGCATTGGAAGAAAGAAACACACACACATAAATACATATTATATACATACACACATACAAACATACATATATAGAGACACATATACACAAACAAATACTTAAGATCTGAACAACATCAGCACCTAAAGGATTTCTTTAGATAGATGATACTGCAAAAAAAGCCATAGATGCCGCAAAACATACATATATGCTTCAAATGAATATTTTCCTGGACCACTGACCTACAAACAATCTCGCTTGCAGAATATGGTTTGCCAATGGTAGCTTTTGAATTGGATGCATCCTGCAGGAGAGAAAGATATATTATTTTTGCTGTACATTCTAAAATTTGAAAGGGAGTATGTAGACATAGTTTAGATATAGGGGTCACAATCTAGCTTAATATTTCAGAGGTTGGATAATATTTTACTATTTAGAAACATCCTTACATTATAAACAAAAGACGTTGAATTTACATCTTCTTCCCTGATATCTTGAATTTCATCATCATCTTGCACCTGCAGTGAAAATGGACAATTCAATTATAGTCAATTCCGTTATACAGTTACCAAAGGAGAATGTCTGTTGAAAAAGGAACAAGATGTATAGAATGAATACCAAGGATGCTTTGAATTTCAAATCTTCGATGTCAAAGTTCCAGGCACTAACACCTCGCTGGTACTCACTCTGTATATCATCATAAGAAGGAAAAACAATTAGACAGACATGAAACTACATTTGGAAATAAAAACAAGCACATTAACTTCATCAACTTTTCCTCTTCGTTTTAGGTCACAGGCAAAGGCTTTGGAAGATTTACCATTGTTTCTTCAGATGATAGTATTCCCCAATTAGGCAGGTGAGGAAGACATGGATGGAATTATGGAATCACTGCATATTATGAAAAGATGGCAACTCATTCTGGTGTTTCCATTTGTTTGCTGGGGAAGAGTTGTTTTTTATGTCAATTAAGGGCAAGGTGATATATTTAAACCTGAGACCTAAGATAGCTTACAACACACGTACAGCCAATTTCGTGATAGGTTGGATTGTCACTAGATCATCTTGTTGGTCACTAGATCATCTTGTTGATGCACTAAAAGTGACATCAGAAGCAAAGACTACATCTGTTGGTTAGACCTCAAGAGTCGCATATAAAGTGTAGAAAGGACATAAACGCCATGAGGGCCATTGAGTATCATAAAATTGACTAGAATACTGCTAATAATTAGGTTGTCAAATGTCTTAAGTCCATGGCATAAGTTATCGTCTAACCATTAGCAGCAGTTAAGGAACATCCAGGATTTTATTCCAACCCCATGTACAAGCATATATTTTAATTACATGAGTTACAAAGCTGCGAATTAAACAAGTTATGAGCAGAAAAAACAAGAACTACAGCAGCTAGTCTGATCAACGTAAAATACACTTTAACCCAGTAGCTATGGAATAATGCCTCTAACCTGTGATATGGCTTCTTGTTCGGCTGAGGGCATTTTCTTCAGAGCTAGTTGGGCAGCATCTTTAAGCTGCAAATATTTTGCAATTCATATAAAAGCTGCACAGGCCAGCGAATTAAAGTTCTATGGACCATAACACTAGGACGTCATACCTGGAGGGCTTTCACGCGATTCCACAGAGGTGGCAACTCAGCAAAGAGTTTCTTCACAGAGAGCTCTGGAGGTTTAGCTTGCTTAAAGAAGGAATGTTTTAACAACTTCTCAGCAGTTGGCCTTTTTGTTTGATCTTTCACCAAGCACATTGCAACCACTTCTTTAAAAGACTGTTCACAACTGGAATTTCTTAGTTATCAATGTAAGAAGATACCAAAACATTAGCAAGTGTCCTACATGGCCTTTGATCGCTTAATAGACCAGGTAACATTGCATAAGTGACTTCTCATCTCAATTTCTCGTGTTTACATAACAATGTAACACATGAAATCCTACAAATAAAGAGAAAACAATACCTTAGAAAATCGTTTATCCCGGTCATAATCAAGTCCAGGGGGTGCATTTTGAATGGTCATCAAGAGGACCTGTGACACAAAAGGTAAGTAAAAAACCAGTGAAAAAAATATAAACTAATAACGGTCATTAGAGAAAATCCATCACCGGCATGAATATATTCATTACATTCATAGAATACTAACCTTCATTGGAGGATACTTTGAGAAAGGGGCATGGCCATGAGCTAACTCCAGTGCAGTAATGCCAAGTGACCATATGTCAGCCCTGTAAATGATCAGGACGAGATAAGAGACAAGATAGCATAGGAGTGGAAGACCAATATTACAGTGTTTTCTTGGTTACAATACCACCATAGTCATGACTATGGTGTTTTACTACCATAATGCAATTCCCTGTGCAGAATATCAATATATATATATATATAATTCAACCGTAAACAAAGTCTTTGAAAAGATCAACCACATTACAAATACTTAAATAGTTAACTGTTTCAAATAATAATCTCTATTTGGTTTCGCCAGAAGAGTATTCTGCACCCTTATATACGTAAAATGAGTTCCCTCCTTACTTTGGTCGTGGGATTTCTGTAATGAGTCTGTAGGATGTTGTACCAAAGTTACTGAAAACTCAAAAAACTCTAGAGGCTGAGTTACAAAGTTCAGGGGTGACTTGAGGTGAATTGAACAAACAAAAGTTCTAAGAGAAAAAATTTTGCAATACCCGAAATATAGGAGACAGACTGTATCAAAGGAGATACGTCAAGAAACAAAGACACGGCTGAAGGATCACTCACCCAGCCATGCACCTTCATTGTTTTCCTAATTAGTACACGCTGCAAAATATCTGCTTGGGGTTACAAAGTTCAGGGCTGAGGATGGCTGACTTCAGATAAATGGAGCAGACAAGAAAGCTAAGGTAGCGTTTGGTACACAGATATGATTGGAAAGGACTGGATTGAAAAGGAGATAACTCGACAGGACAAGAGGGTAGGACTGGACAGGACAGGACTGGACAGAACTAAACAAGTTGCCCCCAAAAGTTATTTTATGATTTTATGTATCATATAATAGTTATAATTAACACAAAGTAAATAATTTAATTTATAAACATTTTAACACAATTTCATATACATAAATACAAAATAGTACCAAATTTGGATGAAATTTTTTATATAATTGATGGTAGTTTGAAAAAAACCCAATTCATACAAAAGAGAAATTATGTTTTATTCAGTTTAGAAGATCCTTATCAATTGGTGAAGGCACGGTGAAGATTGTTGCAACAACAATGGTTGTGGAGGTAGAAGCATTGGTAATTGGTAGACGATGGTGGTTGTGGAGGACGTGAAGATGGTGGATAGTGGTGGCGGTGGTGGAGGTCAACAGTGGTGGAGGATGTAGTTTTGGCCTATGTGGTGGAGGTAGGTGTGATGGTGCGCTGTGGTGGTGGTTATGGTGGAGGTGGTGGTGACCGATGATACTAGTTGTGGTAGAGATGGACGGTGGTGGTTATGGAGGACGTGAATATGGTAGATAGTGGTACTGGTAGCCGATAGTGGTGGTCATTGGCCGACAGTGGTAGTGGTAGCCGGTGATGGTGGTGGGCAGTGGTGTTGGTTATGGTGGAAGTGAGGTGGCCCATGGTGGAGGGGATGAATGATGTTGGTTGGTGGCCGACGATGGTTGTGGAGGTGCTGGAGGAGGTTGTAGTAAAGGAGAAGGTGGCGGTGGCCAACAGTGGTAGTGGTGGTGGCAATGGCAGTGGTGGTTGATGGCTGACGATGGTTGTGGAGGTGGTGGAGGAGGTCGTTGTAGTAGAAGAGAAGGTGGAGATGGCCAAAGGTGGTAGTGACGATGGACAGTGGTGGTCGGTGGCCTATGGTGGTTATGAAGGTGGTGATAGACAGTCGTGGTCGGTGGTCAATGGTGGTTGTGGAGGTGGTGGAGGTGGCCGATGGTGGCTACTGGAGGTGGTGGCGGCCGCAACAGCGGTGGTGACCACTAAAACAAACACCATGTTAAGATTATATATCAAATGAGGTTTAATTAGTAATATTTTAGTTTCTGTCTCATTTTTGTCTCATACTCCCATCTTAAGAAAAGTCGTCCCACGTTGATCAAAATCTTGTTCCACTATTTTGGTGGAACAAGAAAAGTCGTCCCACGTTGTCCAAGTTCTTGTCCATGTCCCACGTCGCACCAAACGTGGGACAGTGAGTTATTGTCCTGTCCTATGTCGTGCCAAACATGGGACAGTTGTTCCGTCTGTTCAGTCCTGTCCCATGTACCAAACACAGCCTAAGAGAACCATATTTTGCAATACAAAATATTGAACACACTGTGTCGAGGAGAGATGTCAAGAAATATAAAAAAAATTGCTGAAGGATCACTACCTAACCATGCAACATTATAGTTTCCTAATTAGTACTCCCTCCGCCCCAAAATAAGTGTCTACATTTCTATTTAGTTTGTCGCAAAATAACTGTCMACTTTCAAGAATTATTGTCTATTTTCTCATTCTACCCCTAATTATGATATGGAGAAAATTCCTCTTTATTATCAAGGGTAAGTTGTCCTTTAATTAATTAAAAAGTGTAAAAGTTGCACATTTCTAAAAATTGTGTGCCTTTTTTGTGGACATTTATTTTTGGGATGGAAGGAGCAGTAGACACTAGAAAAAAATATCCTCGTGGTCGAACATGATTTCGTTATTGTTTGGTATGTACTACCCTCAATTACGGCTACCGTAGTCAATCTTGATTTCAATTCAAAATTTTGTCCCCTAATGATATGCCTTCCTTCTACTAAAACAATTTTGAATTACCAATTGTTTATCTTCTTATATGCCATTTCAATTGTTCCCGCCCAGCTTGGTTCATTAGCATTCCTAAGCAGGGGAGAATTCTTTTTGACAAACTTATCACATTAATTCCTAATCAAGGAGAAAACACTCACTTGAAATCGTATCCACTTCCTGGCTGCAGCACCTCTGGCGCCATCCTGTAAGCATTATTAAAATTATTAAGTCACAAGTGACCTGAAAGGCTGAAACAAACCAAAAATTATAAACAAGAGCGGCGAGGAAATTATTGCTTGACCATGTACTAACCAGCAAGGAGTTCCTACAAAAGTATTTCTGGAACGCTGTCTATCACCTCTATCGAACATACAAGCTGAGACACCGAAGTCCCCAAGCTTTATCACTCCATTAGTGTCAAGAAGTATATTTCCAGCCTGAACCATAATAATGTTGAGGGAAAGAACAGAATACTAAATCCACCTAAACGTCCAAAAATGGTACAAGAACTGAAGAAAGGATAAATAAACATCCCAAAGTGGCATAATAAAGGATCAATCATTTCACAATTTATAGAATAACGGTGTATCATGTATCAAGAATGAGATCTTAGAATCTACTGACCTTAACATCACGGTGGATGTGTCCATGTCGATGCAAGTACTCCAATGCCTTGAGAGTCTCTTTCAGAATAGAACCAATAGCCGACTCTTCAAACCCATCTGGATATGCTGTTTTCATGAGATGTAGACAAGAACCTTCAGCCATGAATGGCATAACCACCCAAAGGTTTTGGTTGACAACAAATGAACAAAATGCCCTTATCACATTAGGGTGATCTATCAAACTCATTGTTTGGGCCTCCCTTCGAATATCATCCTGTAACCAGTCCTTAGATAAGTTATTCATGACCAAATTAAGCCAATCACATCAGGTTGTAACTTGTAAGATAAATTCTTTGACCACTCAAGCACCCATAGATACTACTTGCATCACCTACTGCTCAGACACAGTAAAGTGACACTTTGCTGGCATCAAACAGCCAATGTTGTCAGTTCTGAATAAGTGCGAGCATCACATCATTACTGACAACCTAAGTAGACTGTTGCTATACTGTTGAAGCCTAGTCATGGATTCAGTGAATATGCTGTGTGTAGGGCCTCAATAACAAGTGAACTTCCATAACCTATTTTGTGAAAGAATGCCAGAAGCCTTGTCTAGCAAATCCACTATATTTGAATTTGCCCAAGATCTCTCACATTGTAACGTTTGTATTCAGATATAATGCTCCTGTTAGTTTGTGAAATTGTGCATCTGTAATAAATAAGAGTATAAAAGAAAAAATAAATAAAAAGAGAAATGCCAGCATTGACATATTCATATGCGCTCAAAGGTAAGAAATTAGTAGCAACACGCTATATCCTTTTTTGGATACCGGTACGTTCCTTTCTTTCTTTTTTCCTCCTTTTTCTTCAGTATTTACACATTCCGTCAAAGATGTGTAATTAATATATGCATTCAGTGCTTTAACAGGCAGAACCATTCAGGATTGCCTAATGCATGTGATTTGTGGAGAAATAAATACAAGTGCTTTAGTTAAGTCGTTTGGGAAAGGGAAAGAGGGTGTTATCTCAAGTTCGTAAAGCATTTAAAAAGTAGAAAAATGTTTGTCAACCCATAGCAAATATGTAATTGATGTTGGCATGACATGAATACAATTAAAGAGAATTGGATGACAACTATATTACTTCAATTGATGAAATTAACATTAATCATCTTCAGACATATGCCTAGGTATAACAGCTCCGCATTTAATAGATGAAGTACTTTTTGGCATTTTGCTTTACTGTCTTTTGCTTTTTTCAACAAAAAGATGGTATTGTTGTGTATCAACTATCTAGAAAGATCAAATCAGTAATGTCTAATAATTCAACATGCTTTTATATATCTATTGTGATTTGATGAAGAAGCATAGATACTTCTCATGGCCAATTTTTTAGAATCCTAGGTTTTTGTTATGACAACCAATATAGTTGCTATATGATGATAAATGGAATAGTAAGCCTTTTAGCCATATAAGCTACCTAAATTGATTTATGCTTGTTAGGTTATAGCAAGTAATCACAGTACATGATCAATTCTTTAAGACGATCAAAAGGCATTATGCAAGCATCAAAACAAAAACATGTGCCTTTCTCTGCTGATTGCACGCGTAGCACGACATCGGAACACCTACTAAAATCTTGGCAACATACCTGAATTTGGACTAAGTCGTGTTAGCAAGCCAAACTGGGATCAGCCAACGATTGTAAATGTAATCAAACTTTCTAAACCAAGTTCAACTCTAATTGTTAGCAAAACCCACATTCAAGAGACAAGAATTAGTTAGCACGTTCATCCTCAAACCACCAGAGCCTTATAGGGTGAATCACCTACAACCCTTGTCCTGTTAGCCCTAATTTTTTAATGCAATTAATGCTTCTGCACTCGAGTAAACTCAAAGGGCGAGTCTTTATAACTTGCACAACATGAAGAGGCCAAAAATAGACAGATAAAAGATAAGGTTTTGTAAACTTCACTGCTTTTTGATCTCAACTCTCACTAAAGCAAATCCAATCAATACAATTTTATGCAAACATTAGAACTTCCTCCCTTCCAAAAGAAAAGATGCACTTTGACTTCTGATGTCAAACTGGCCGAGTTTCAACTTCAAGATCGATGTTAGTTATGTAAGACTTTTCACGGTGATTACATTGAACTTCGTGAAAAATGTTCAACACATCGACATACGATGATGTTATATTCGTAAGAAGTCAATAACCATTTGTGCATTCGATCACGATAAAAACCAGAACCAAAAGCAAGTCCAATTTCAATTCAATTCAAGAAAAGGAACAAGAAATACCCTATTTTTCAGTTGGCAGTTGTTTAGCTGAATTAACCACTCAACAGAAGAATAAAATTAAACGAAACTATATAGCAACAAAAAGTAACGAGCAATGGAATTACCAGATTGCTGTTGCAGCGATCGAGATCCAAGCACTTAACGGCGACGACGTCATTGTTTGGAAGATAGATCGCTCTGTATACGGTGGCGCTGGCTCCGTAACCTACTTCTTCTAGAAGCTTGTAATCGTCTGGATTTGTGGTGTAGGTCTTCTGACCGCCTCCCATCCCACCGGAAAATCAGTTAGACGGTGTTCTGAAAAGAAGTTGACGGCATGGACTGTGAAGACTAAATCTTCTCGGTCGGTGTCGGAACTCCCACAAAAAGGTTGGGGCCAAGTTGGCGATATTAGATTTGATTTTTATGACCACACTCCGACCACCCCTTCCGTTTCAAACTCCCATTATTTCTATCATTTCTTTTTGTAACCGTGACTTGCCTTTGGTAATTTTGACCAATACGCTCGACTTTACTGTTACATACATACATATATATATATATATATATATATATATATAAATTAATTTTAAATTAATTTATATATTTTATTCTAAATATCAACTCTTTCTCTGTCTGCTTATTATGTGATTTGCAGTTTTTTTTCATTTTACTCTTGTGCGTGGTTGATATTTCTAAAAAAGGGTAAATGTTTATTTAATATTATGCTTTCGGGTGTGATATATCTGGTTTAATTTCATATGATTTGGTTTAATGTTATGATAAGGTAATCCTTTCGATTGATAAAGATATACACTGTTTCCTTTTGTGTTGTTTTCAAAAGCATGTTAAGTGATACGAATATAGTGCTTTAGGTTTATAGTCATCATTGATATCACCGAATCTACTATTTCGTCTTTCAACCAATTCAGATATCCATGCAATGCCTCCTCCATCTTGAGGGCTACGGGCTCCATTGTTATTTTAGTCATCTTGCGGGACAACCTCCAACATCATATCCATCCTATTCTATACAATGATTTTAACATTTTTTTTCCATTATTTGCATTGCAACTGCCTAAACAATTTGTTGCATCTTTTTTTAAACAACTGTTTGTATTATCTTCCTCATATTTGCCCCTATTAAAGAAGAAGCCTATACATACATATATATATATATATATATGTATCTTTTTTTCTTTTTTTATAGTTGAAAATAACCTGAGAGGGAGGACAAGTCTTTATCATCCAAATCTTGTTTCCCATAACTTTCAAAACCATGGGTATTACAAGCTCTTGGTGCACATAATGATTAGGATCATCCTTATATGCCTTCTCATTTTGTTCGTAAGTATCTTAGTCTCATCCTCTATCATTCACTTGAATTGGACAATTTTTTTCTGTATCATCACTATCTTCACGTTCTCAGTTGTTAAATCATCCCCCCCAACACACACACACATATATATATATGGGGTATAAATGAGAACATCTTCATTTTATAAAAACGTTGGAATGCCCTTATCACATGTGAGGGGACTTATTGATGTGCGGATGTCATGTCCTGCAACATAGGTTGCTCTAAAGGTTGTCTGCGTCTATGATTTAATATCACATGTGATTGCCTTGATGGATTACAGTATTATATTAATAACATCTATATCACATGTGATAGTACATGTGAGAGGACATAATGGTATAAAGGCGACTTGGCATGCAACTTAGATCGCGTCAAAAGTCGTTCATGTATCTAATTTAATATCATATATGATGGAATAATAGTATTATATGTAATTGTTTACAGTAAAAAAGTTTCTCACATTCTCATAAAATAAAGATGTTCTAGTTTGAATCCTTATGATCACTTGAGCTTTAACTATCAAACACAAATTCGTATGGTTCATATAGTTTTGTAATTAAGGAAAAGGCTAAAAAAAACTACTTAGAAATGAATTTGATTGAATGGATTGAATTTGGTCAATTTCCCTTTATACAATGTCAAAATCAAACCTCATTTTACATTTGATTTTGTGGATTTTTCATCATGATTCATGAGTAGAGTAGGATGTGATGGGCACTAAAAGAACCATATCAATAATTTTTTATTTTTTAATTTAAAAAAAAAAATGAAAACTTAGAAATTACAATTAAAAATATATACAAAATTGATGAGATCAAGGAACAAATTCAATTTACAACTACAGTAATCTCCTCCTCCGCAAACTCTTTGAGGAAGCTTTCGAGACCAAATACCCCACTCCCAAACACATCACCCATATCCCAACGTCCACCGCCCATCTCACCCCTTCCACCTCCACCTCCACCTCCACCTCACCACCGTTCTCCGCCTCTCCTCCGCCGCAATCACAACAACAACAACAAACACCCTCCTCCATCTCCACATCCTCCCCTTCACTCTGCTGCTCCGGTATCTCCTCCAATCTTTCAAAACACCTCCCTCTTTTCCTTCTCACCACCATCTCCACCGTCTCCCTCATCACCTCCACCTCACCCTCCACCGCCACACACACCTCCACCTTTTTCACCTCCACCACCATCTCCCCTTCTAACCCACACCTGCACTCCATCTTCCACTCACCTTCTTCGTCTTTTCTAAAACCACCCTTCACCACCTTCTCTTCCCTCAAGTACACCTCAAACCTCACCCCTTCACTCACCCTCACCCTCTCCCTGCTCCCATACATAACTGACCTCTTACCCAATCTGATATCATCATCGGAAACAACCCGATAAAGGGTGAGGAACGCCGGCGAATCTGGTCGGAAAACGGAATCGTTAATCTCCAAGGGACTGCCATTGATTCGAGGGAGATAGTGTAGAGTAAGGGAATCGGGCAAGTGTTTTGGGGTGTTGGAAAAGGATAATGAGAGATAAAAAGCTTTGATTTTTAAGAGACGATCCCTCTCGGTTTGTTGAAAGCCACGGCACATTTTGAATTGTTGATCTGGCTCATTTGGGTTGATGATGGTTTCTATATACAGAGAGTATTTGATGAAGAAATGAAACAAGGGGTGGCGAGCACACGGGTTTGACCAGTTTGGGTCTGCGCCAACAGGAATAAAAGGGTATTTCTACGTGGTGCGGCTGCAATTATGCAAGCGTATTCGACGTACTTGTCGTTTTTACGAGATTTACAACAAACCGTTAATACAACCGAAGGGATATAATTTTTCTAAATAAAAAATCAAAATCTATAAAAAGGAGGACAAATTACATGAAAATGTAATATATTTTAACTTGATTGGATAAAGTATTTTTAAAATTTTTATTTTGATACATAAGATGTAAAGTTTTAAATATTTAAATATATGAATTCTTCATTTATCTAAAAAAAAAACCATAAAATTAAAATTTCAAAAAAATACATTTACTTCAACAATTTATGTATTTTAAAGATTTTAATATTAATTATGTTATTAAAATATTTTATGAATTTATCAACCTAAAAGATATTTTAAAATGATTTTTATACCAATTAATAAAAACCCAATCTCCTTGATAATAATAAATAAATAAAAATTATTTCTCTCTTAGTAAAATAAGGAACAAATTCTCTGCTTAAGATGCTTTTAATTGTTCTTATCGATGACCCGGCTTCGTTGTTTTACGTGGGTCCATGATAGGCTTCAGTTGTTCTGACTTCTGCATTCTCTTCTAGTTGTTGTGAAGTATGGGCCATAGCCCACTATGGGTTGGGCCTTAACCCAAGGCTGTAGAAAACAACTTAAAAAGGACAGAGAATGAAAAGCCCAAAAAATGTAGCCTAAAAGAAAAAGCTGACCACTTTTACATTGATTCATCCAGCAGGGCCACAGTCTTAGCCAATACATATAAGAAAAAAAAAAAGTTTAGATATTCAGTGTTTGGCTTCAGTTGTATTTTCTGTAAGCTGGGAGTGTTATTTACCGAGCTCTTATCTAGTAAGGTGGCGTTTGTTTTTTAAGAAGTGCTGAAGTCTGAAGTCTGAATTCACTTCTGATTTTTAAGAGGTGGTGCTGAAGTCTGAAATCTGAATCAATCAGATTGTTTGTTTTTTGCGTCTGAAATCTGAAATTTGAAGATGAGAGATCAAGAGTTGATATGGATCGACAGTTGACAGAGTTGAGAGATGAGAGATCGAGACATAAGAGTTGATCCAGAGAAATCGAGCGTAAAGAGATCAGAGTAGGTAGGTGACGATTTGAAATAAGAGGTAATAAGAGATTTCTCAACCACTTAAATTTTCAGACTTAATAAGAGCTTTTAAGCTCTTAATTGAAAAAAAAAAAAACAAACACACTGAATCCTCTTATGTCTGACCGATTCAGACTTAAGAGGACATTAAGAGTTTTTTTATTAAAAACAAACAGCCCCTACGTGTTTACTGGACACCATTTACCTTATCAATAAGTACGACAAAGACAAATAATCTTACATGGTAAGAATTATAGCAAAGATTAACCTTATCCGGTAAATAAGGAACAAGACTTTTACTTGGTAAACGACGACCTGGTAAAAGACGCTTACCACAATTTATTTTGACGACAAAAGGGTATGTTTTAAAACATGATGACGTTTTCTTCTATTTTTCTCCTATTCAAAAAAATTAGTTTCTTTCTTATCTTAAGAACACAGATAAAAAAATTCGTTTTTTGTCTGGCTTCGTCTGTATACGAAGCAAATCAGATACATCTTATGCCAGATGATTATTTTATAATATAAAAAAGTAGAAATCTAATGATAAGATACAAAAATGGAATGGAAGAAAAATAGGTGTGAGAATATAAAAATAGAAACCACACTAGATGGGGTAACACATATTGGTATATATTCTTTAATTAAAAGCCAAGGTCCTTTTAGACTTTAGAGTGACGATCACCATCAAGGAACCAGAATTTTTGGTCACTTGTAATTTGTAACCATCCTCTTGGATAGTTGTGAGACTCCCAAGTCCACTATATTTATACATATATACATATATATATATATACCTTAATTGCAGATATTTTCGATTTCAATTTCTATCTCAGATTATATTCTAGATATTGTAATATCAATGTCATTGTCGGACATCTAGTAAAAAGAGCCACTCAGCCAATATAGAAAATGGATTCCACTTTTTGATACAAGGAAAGAAAAAGTAACACGAATGTTGTCAATAATTAAATACTTCATTTACGGAAAAAACATGCAAAAAAAATCATAATATTCATAGATGTTTGGAGTCGTGTAGGGCTTTGAAACTGTGTGATCGTTTAGGGATCTTTCTGGATAGGGGTGTCATATCTCAAAAATCAATAAACGATTATCGACACTTAAAGTATTTTGTTTATTTATTTTAAAATGATTAAATGACCATGTAGGTTTGAAAGTGGCGTAGTTGGGGGACTATTTTGGACCATTGTATCAAGTTGACTCATATGGGTGTCGCACCACCATGAATTATGGGCATCAAACAAATGAAAGAGATGCGAACCAACCCGTGACTCACACAACCCTATTTTCTTTTTTCAATTAAATTCTATATTTTATTTACCATTTATTAATCCTAAATTATGATTTTATTTTTATATGATTTATTAATAACTATAAAGGTACTCGTATAATACAACGAAATACATCTTTATTTTAATGTTTTGTTTTATTCCGTCACCGGTTGATGACATAATACAGTTTTACGTGGTTTTGAGAAAAATGATAAATTTTTTATTTTCGAATAAAATATAAATTTGAAGATATTTTAATTTTTTTTTAATATATAAATATTAGTAACAAATTAAATTTTTAAAAGTTCTTGTTGTGTTGTGTAATTTATTTAATTAAAATATTTTTATTATAATTCAATTTTTAATAACGAAGTAATTTTTTTTAATTTAATAATATATTTTTTTATAAAAATAATAATTAAGTAAATAGTTATAACACAGTGATTATCCTAATTATATTTTAGATTTTTTATATTTAAAATCAAACGTTTATCCAATATTTGATCATGTTTATCTGCAGTTAGTTACACGAATTCAAGCATGAAACTTTAATAAATTGCACTTATGCATTACTTACTTGTAATCTTGAATTTTAAGTAATATGCATCAATAAATAATACTTTATGTATAAAAAATGGGTTTTAAGAGTTTTTTTCAAATACTTTATAATATAGTATAAATTTCGATTTTCAATTTTCATGGTTTAAAAAGTGTCGTTTTAGTTCCTACAGTTTACAATCTATTGCTAATTTAAGTACAAGGAACCAAAATAATAAAGAACTGTAAATCATAAGGACCGAAACAACAATAAATTATAAACTATAAGAACAAAAATAATAATGAATTACGAAACATAGGGACAAGAATCACAATTTTCAAATCATAAAGATGAAATTGTAATCTTTAACAAACGATAGAGACGAAAACGTAACTTACTCTCTATACCATATTTTAATCGTACAACTTGTATACATAAAATACTGAAATCATATAAATATAAGTAAGACTCTGATTTCGATGATGGTAACGACAAAAGTGTTATTATTTTGGTATCCACAAGATCCAAAAAAGAAATTGATAAAAAACTAATAAATCAAACTGTAAATAATGCTAAGAAAAATAATGAATTGGTTGACCTAAATCTAAATGCGAGGGGCATAAAGGGAATAATAATTGGAGTGTGTAATGTATGTTCATGTGGATGTCAATTGGTTGCCATCGGAAAAGTCCAAAGAGGGTTGTCCTACACACAACAATAATTCAAGTATATAGACCCGAGGTGGGACCCAAATTTCTGGTATTTTTACCACTGGTTTATTTTTAACGTTATTTCATATTTTTATAAACTTAGATCGTTAGTGTTTACAAATCATCCAGAACAGAAAAAGGGTAAAACCTAAAGTTTGAATAATTTAAGAATTGCTAAAATTTATTAATTAAGAGGGTTGAAGACCCAATCGGTCTTGAATAGTAAACTTCAGACTATTATCATATCAGGTCGTTGTTTCTTTCGTTTCGAAAGGACGATATCTTGCTTGTAGTTGTTGTGTACTCAACGACGGACGATTCCCTTGGGTACAATTATGAAATTGCTGATTAAGAATTTGCTCGAAATTGGGTGATAAAAGTTGCCCCTGTATTAACTCTTTCATTCGTGGCCACTCCGTTATGGGACGCCTTCCCGTTCGTCGGCGTTGGTCTTGCATGTTTTCCCACCAAGCGTCGGCTCCGCCGCAAAGTTTGTACGCGACAATCTTCACGTGTTGTTGATCGGTATGTCCATGATGTCGAAAAATTTATCGACTTCATAAAGCCAATCTAGCACCGCCTTGAGATCGAGGTTTCCGTGAAAGTTTGGAATCTCGGCTTTGATGCAGTAGCCTTCATGAATTCGGTTTGGTCTTCTTTGGTATGATCGTTTTTCAAAATCTTCTTCCTTTTCTTCAATGGAAAAGACTTCGAATTGATCCAGTCTCCCATTATCTACTAGATTATAATTTGTTGATGTGTTGAGTGATGTGCTGAGTGATGGTATTATTTGTTGACATGGATATAATAATCTAAAATTAGTTTTTATGTATTGTGGTTCATTAGAAGAAAGAGCTAATGCTTCAACCGATTACCTGGTTACTTAAAGGTTTAAAATTTTATATTTTAATTACCAAAATAAAAATTTTAAAAGTACGTTACCTAAAATAAAAATTAAATTAAAATACGTTATTTTTCGTACAATTTATCCAAAATATAAAGGGAATTTAGTCCAACATAAGGAATATTATACATTATATTTCCAAAAGATTTTTAATGATCGGGAATATAATAACTTTTTACTGTTTTTATTTATCAAAAATGAAGTTTTATTAATCAATAAAATAATAATTTTTATTGTTTTATTTATCAAAAATGAAGTTTTATTAATTATTAAGTTTACATTTTGTTTTTTTAAGAGGTGTTGAAGTCTTATTTCACTTCTAATTAATAAGAGGTGGTGCTGAAGTCTTAAAATCTGAATCAATAAGATTGTTTGTTTTTGTTAACTGATACATGTCTGAATTTATTTAAATTGTCTATTTTATCCATTAGAAAATTATAATATTAAATTTATAGATAGATTTATACAATTTCACATATTTATTTATCATTATTACAAAATTTACATCTAAATTATATAATTAACATTGATTTAAATGAAAATATGTCATTAACGTTATTTAAAACGTTTAAATCTAATTAAAATAGATCAATTGAGACATGTTAGGATCAATTTGGTAAGGATCGATTGAGAGAAATGATCGATTTAGTTTAATCGATTGAGAAACGTCGTTGCTAAGAACTTGAAGAACAATAAGAGACACATAAAAAATTGGTTTACCTCTTATCAGATAAGAGATGAACAAGATAAAAATGCCTCTGAAAAATTGGAAAAAAACAAACCGTCACTAATCAGACATAAGGGACTAATAAAAGTTTTTTTTTTTGAAAAAAAAGCCTAAATATATATATATATATATATATATATTTATTTATTTATTTATTTATTAACCTGAATATTCAACCCGCTATGCGAGCCGACTAATATCAGAACGACCACCTACTTTGTAAATAGCTCGCAGTAACCGCATTGAATCTTTAATTACATTTAAAAAGATTAATGTCATTCAAGATGATCCATCATTCAAGTCTAACTAAAATACAACGCATAGGAAAAACTTTTGAATTTTTCTATTACATCTTGGAGTTTAGTATTTTAGTTATCATTGCCGGTAAGCAACGATAACAAATGATAATTTTTGGAAGAATCGTATGAAAAAATAATATATTTTAAAAAATAATGTATTTTAACTTGATTTTTATTTTGGATAATGTATTTTCAAAACTTCACTTTAGTATCTAAGATGTAAAATTTTAAATAATTAAGCATTCAGATAACCGGTTAAAAACTAATTTTAGATTAAAAAAAGACTAATTTTAGATTAAAAAAACTTCATGTCACTAACCATGTCAGCAAATACTACTGAGTTGGATACCACATCACTCGCCACATCAACCAGTTACCTGAGTACTTAAACGTTTAAAACTTTACATCTTAGGTACCAAAATGAAAGTTTGAAAAGTAAGTTACATGAAATATGAATCAAGTTAAAGTACGTTACTTTTTTCATGCAATCTGCCCATAACTTTTTAAAAATTTGTGCAAGTATACCACTCTAGAATCGTTTCAAGGGCTGATTTGCTTGATTTTTTTTGTGTGTGAATTTAAGTATATAAGTTTATTTAATTCAGATATCAAACAAGCTACTAAGAAAAAACTAATACGGTAAAAATCATGTTGTACGAAATCAAGAACCTCAATCTATCAAGTAAAGCAAAAAAAGAAAAATTAAATACAGGACTGGAGTTAACAGAAGAAAAGAAGTTTTATTATACCGGAAAAAAACAACAGATTACACTAGCTTCAGATGATGATAAATTAGTTCAGACTATTTTCTCCATAATTTTATATATAACATTTATTAAAAGATATATTTATAGATCCGTATAACTAAAAAATTTATATCCTAAAAATTTGCAGAAAAGGAAAAATTCAAAGTATATTATCTGAACAAATCAGATGGCTGAATAGAAGTAATTATTAAGAATAAAAAAATGCATTGAACGTGGAGCGGTAATGATAGTAAATATTCGAGACGCACTCATGAAAGACCAAATCACATCCTTGGAGAACCGGAACGAATCGACCGCCATACGCTGTTAACCCATTGTGAGGTCACCATTCTCCATGCGTCTTTTCATCCTTTTTTTTATTCTTATTATTTTCAAAATTCCATTACCTTTTGCATGATGGCCCTATTAATAAATATTATATATATATATATATAGTTAAAACTATATATATAATATTTATTTTAAAAAGATAACGTTTAATAAACGGGTATTTTACCGTCATATTCAAAATTTCCGAAAACAAAATGAAAGTATAAGATGCTTTAATCAAATGTTATGCTAATGAATTACGAGTTTCATTTTGAGGGGGTGGAATGTCACATTCCAACAAATGGAAGCATAGGGTGCCAAAGTGCAAAGTAACATGCTTCAAATACAACTTGTGTTTGTCAAAACAATGGTTGTAATTCTTCTGCTAGGCTTCAGATCAATTAAGAAAATAGATATACAGTTTGTGTAAGTAACATCAAGAGTGTGACTTCAACGGTATCAGATTGGCGGCGACTTTAAGGTCGTGTGCGAGTTGTGACGTGCAGCGTCTGTGTTATTGGAAAAAGAAATATAAGGTGAGAGAGATGATATAAATTAAGGGTATATTTGCATTCTTTTATGTGGTTTTAGTTGATAATCAAACTGTTGATGTAGAATCCATGATGAACACAGAAGTGAAGGAGAATGGAGAGATTGAAAGAGATAAGAGATCAGAGGATATGGAACAAGACAAGAAGGATGATGGTGACCGTCATCTTGAGGGTTCAAGGAGGCTGCAACCATGGACACAGCAGATTACGGTTCGTGGGGTTGTGGCAAGTGTTATTATCGGGAGCATTTATAGTATTATAGCCATGAAACTGAATCTTACGACTGGGATGACGCCTAATATGAACGTATCAGCTGCACTTCTTGCTTTTGTGTTCATGAGGAGTTGGACGAAGATGCTCCAAAAGTCTGGGGTTGCCTCTGCTCCATTTACAAGGCATGAAAATACCATGATTCAGACATGTTCAGTTGCCTGTTACAGCATCGCCATTGGAGGTTTTTAACCTTCTCAAACCTTAATGTTATCTTCTTCTTTTATGGTATCTGCTTCGTTAGTAAGCTAAGTTTTCTCTCAAGTCATTATGAACAATTAGACCCATGTTCTTCAAAAGCTGTTAGTTTGTTCTTGTTTTGATGGTTATGGGTGTACAAAAAACTCTCAATCCGCGAAACCTGCCTAACCCAACCCAATTAAACCCAACCCGTCTAACCGTCAAACTGTTAACCCGCCAATTAAGAGAGTTGAAATTGGATTGGGCCTAGCTCAAACTGTCCAACCACAGCTAATATATAATTTTTAAAAATTTATATGTATGTATATATGTTAATAATGTATACTTTTATATAATTTTTATTGATATAATGTTTGTATTTTATTTTATCTAAACGTATAGGTTACCAAAAGAGATTCACGATCAAAGAATGATGACAAATAATCTAATTAATAAGAGAAAAATTTTCTTGAATTTTTTTTGCAGCAATAATAAATTGATGTGTCAGAGAATATGAATGATATTGATATATATATTTGGTTGACGAATCCATCCATCTAAATACTCCGTCATTTTATGTTGTACTTTAGTGGAAAGAAAATGTTTAGTTATAGCATTTCGCTATAACAACATTAGATCTTATAGAATGTCTAAGCGTCCTAATATGATACTTTATAGGACGAAACAAGAAAAATGTCTTATCTGAAAGAGTTACAATATGTTTATAGGATAATTTTGGGCGTCTTAACAAATTTTATGACGCTTTTAAAATAAAGTGTCGTATTAGTTATTTTGTACGACACGACTTGAAAAATTGTCATATGAACATAGGCGTCTTATAGATAGATGAGTTTACGGGACACTTCTCAAAATATTTCTATAAAATAACTAATACGACATTTTATTTAACAATCATTCTAAAACACTTGTTGAAACGTCCAAAAATGTCCTATAAATCTATTGTAGCTTTTTTAGATATGACACTTTATAGTATGGTATATAAACTTAAGTTTTATGAATTATTTCATTCGTCAAATTTATGTAACTATGAACCCACCAACCCAACCCGCCTCAACCCGCAAGGATTGGGTTGGGTTATACTTTTAAATGGGTTGGGTTGGGTTGAGATTTTTCCAAACCGCCATAATTGGGTTGGGGTTGTAAAAATGTTGTAAACAACTCAACCCAACCCGCATACACCCTTATTGATAGTACTTGTTTCTTAAGAATTTCTCAAGTATTTTACCATTACTTATGGGGTTTTGGTGATGATCATATAGGTGGATATGGGTCTTATTTACTGGGATTGAACAAGAAAACTTATGAGTTGGCAGGAGGAGCAAATTCTCCAGGGACATACAAAGAACCTGGTGTTGGCTGGATGATGGGCTACTCATTCTTGGTCTGCTTTATCGGTCTTTTTGTACTGATTCCACTCCGAAAGGTACATTAAGCTTCTCTCTTTGCCTGTCTGATTACATGCTCACAATTTCTTTTAATTATCTTTCAATACTATCATCTCAGAATGAATGGTATTTCAAGAGTGCTTAATAGAGTTTCATTTGGCTTTCCACAGGTTTTGATTGTTGACTATAAGTTGGTATTTCCAAGTGGGATGGCAACCGCGGTTCTTATTAACGGATTCCATAGTCAGGGAGACGATATGGCAAAGTACTTGAATCAAACTTTTTAAATCCCTATTACGCACCAACACGTGATAATGTCAAAACTCACGAGCGTTCTTTGAATTTCTTTGCTGTTTGTAGGAAGCAAGTGAAGGGGTTTGCAAAGTACTTTTCAGCAAGTTTTTTGTGGGGATTTTTTCAGTGGTTCTTTACAGGAAAGGAAGAAGAATGTGGATTTGTTCAGTTTCCTACCTTTGGATTGAAAGCTTGGAAGAACACGTATGACTGTGTTTCATCACTCCTTGTAAAGCCCCCACCGATACTTCTTGATTCTGATCGATGACTGTGAATTTGGTTGTAGGTTTTACTTTGACTTTAGCATGACTTATGTGGGGACTGGGATGATTTGCCCTCACATTGTGAACTTGTCATTGCTGTTCGGAGCTGTGGTCTCGTGGGGGATAATGTGGCCCCTAATCGAAAAGAACAAGGGAGACTGGTTCCCTACTGGTTTGCCTGAAAGCAGCATGAAAAGTCTCAATGGTTACAAGGTGATGCTGGTTCAATATTTTATCTTCCCCCCTCTATTAAACACATTTGATTGCTATTTCTGTGCTCATCTCAGGTCAATGTTTCTTGGATTGGCAGGCCTTTATTTCTATTGCTCTAATCCTAGGTGATGGGCTATACAACTTCGTCAAGATACTATGTATCACATCTATGAGCGTGCATGGAAGATTCAAGACCAAAAATCTTAATCCAGGTTGTTAAGACAGCCTAGACTCGTTAAGTTTGTGTTTTTTTTTTGTCTGCTTAGTTACCTGAATATACCTTGTTTTCATTACAGTAGCTATCGAGAAGAAGGTTAACGAAGAGGAGCTAAAACAAAATGAGGTTTTCATCAGAGAAACTATACCCATGTCTATTGGAGCAATTGGATATATTATCTTTGCTATTATCGCTGTAATCGCTATACCTTACATGTTTCCCGAGGTCAAATGGTACTATGTGATTATTGCCTACATTTTTGCTCCTTCTTTGGCCTTCTGTAATGCTTATGGAGCTGGGCTGACTGACTTTAACATGGCGTATAATTATGGGAAAATTGGGCTTTTCATGATGGCAGCAATGGCTGGAAAAGAGCAAGGAGTGGTGGCCGGAATGGCTGGTTGTGGGCTGGTGAAGTCAGTTGTCTCAGTTTCTTGCATACTGATGCATGACCTGAAAACAGGCCAGCTCACTTTGACTTCTCCTAGAACTATGCTTCTTAGTCAGGCCATTGGCACTGCCATAGGCTGCATTGTGTCACCTTTGAGCTTCTTTCTCTTCTACAAGGCGTTTGATATCGGAAATCCTGATGGAGAATACAAGGCACCTTACGCAATAATTTACAGAAACTTGGCGATTCTTGGGGTCCAAGGGTTTTCCGCTTTGCCTAAGCATTGTTTAGAATTGTGTTACGGTTTCTTTGCCTTTGCTGTGGCAATCAACATGATCAAAGATATATTACCCAAAAAGATAGGCAAGTGGATGCCATTGCCAATATGCATGGCTGTTCCTTTTCTGGTTGGCGGCTATTTTGCTATTGATATGTGCATAGGAAGTTTGGTTGTGTTCATATGGCAAAAGGTTAATGCTAAGAAGGCTGATTCTATGGTTCCTGCGGTGGCTTCGGGTTTGATCTGTGGTGAAGGTATGTGGACACTACCCGCCTCGGTTCTTGCTTTGGCCAAAATAAATCCCCCAATCTGTATGAAGTTCTTAACCTCTTAAATTACAACTAAATTTTGTGATTAGTTTTGGAAAGATGCAATAATACAATCAACCATAGTTGCTGTGTCAAGAAGAGCTTTGGTTGCTCTCCATAATAGTCAGTTGACGTCGTTAGCCCATATGATTCAGGAATAGTCTATCATCATATCAATTATTTCAAATATCTTGTGCCATCTCTGTAACGGGTTCATGGTTCCGTCTAGTACATTTATAATTCACAGATCAAAGTGACCTGATGAAAGGGTGGGATGCCAAGTTAACATTATTGTTTCAGTCAGACACAAATCTATTTGTAGCAACACGACTATGCAATACAAAGTGGCAACAAATATATAGTCATGCATTTCTGTTGCCCAAGTGGTATCACCAATCCTATTTGTTAGCAGCTTAATGAGCTTAATGGAACTCACAGCTTATCAGTCAGCTACATATGGTTGTTTGGTAGTGGCTTAATAATTCCATCTATGAAAAAACCACCCCAAAAACAAACTTTCCCAATCTATACATATAGATTAATCCACACATACATCTTTATCCATACATGACTTAATGGAAAACTAACCAAACAACCCATAAGTAATGCACTTTTTATTCATTGTTCACCCCTCACACATGAAGTTAAGAGGTCATAATATTCACCAGCAGCTCACACATAGATATGGAAGAGGGGAAAAAGTATGTTGGGTGAACTTTATTCTATAACGATTGAATCATATACAAGAATCTTACAAGCAAGACCTAATCCTAACAAGTCATTTAAGACTGAATAAAAAAAATCATTTGCAATACAAACAAAACTCTATCCAGTTATTATGCCAGCTAGAACATCAGTCTTACCCCGTGCAAATATTGTGTAAACTAGCTGAATAGCATCAAGCCACGTGTCCAAATATTCCCATGAATCTGCAATCTGAGAAAAGAAAGCAGAACATAAAACTAAACATGTATACTTATCAGTATACAGCAAAAAGAAAATTACAAAAGTTTTCATTAAGCCTTCCTTCCAACAGAACATGAAAATATACGGAGTAGTAGATGTATATTTACATAATCGGCAAGAAGCACGTAAGATAAAGGTTAACAGGGTACATCTGTTAGATTGATATTTTTTGTGAAAACCACCATATATCCTAGGTTGCAGTCAACTCATCAATTTTCAGAAATTGTCAAACACAAAAACCTAGGAATTAAATGATGAATCCAATCATTGTTTGGTACATATTTCCAATACCTATGCATGTCCTGGAACCCTATGGATTTCAACTATTGATGATTTCTTTTGGGTTCTATTTAGAACTTGCCTATTCTAGTTTGGGATAAAAAGGTTGTTGATGTTGAATGTGGTAGCATGCTGACTAGTTTGACATTGAAAATTGTTAGAAACATAGAATCACTACATAAGAACCCTATCACCTAGTAAAATTAACTCATCATCAAAACTTTACTTGGACAATGATAAATTACAATTGAATGAATACTAATGACGGGTCATGTTTAGGAGAAAACCGTAACAAAATAAAAAACTGAGGAACACCTTGGTAACCATTCATTTAGACGGTATGCTTTTGTGCATATAAATAATTTTAAGCAATTTGTCCGGTACGCATATGTGCACAACATGCACACATGCAAAAAACCAAAAAACAACTTCAATTACTTGTATACATATGTGCATACCGTCCAAATGAATAGTTACAAGGGTGTTCATCAATTTTTCATTTTTTGGGAGGTTTTCCCCTGAACCTCCCTCTATTAATGATTTCCTTATTATGGTGTAAGAAAAAACTAAATCATGAACTTGATTCTTTGCTTTCAGTTTTTCTGCTGGTACTCATTACCACAAAAAGTTAAGTAACTAGTGCACCGCCACATGGTAATTCATATTATGGTTAGGGAGTGGATCTTTACCAAGTATCATTAAACCACTCTTACTGTTGTCACTACATCTCCATCTTCAAAAAGACTGAACGAATATGATAATACTAAATATATAGCGGGTAGTATCAATCATAATTAGCAAGAGAGGAGCCGGGAGTTACCAAGAATATTGGTCCACGAATCGTATCAATGAAGATGGAAGGACCAGGTGGTAAAGTCAGATCTGAGCATGTTGTTACTGATACAACGTCTGGAATATCAACTCTAATAGCTGGTCTGACGTTAGTTGTTTTATCTCCAGATATGGAGGGAATACCCTTTGCCATCTGTTTTTGCTCATCATCATGGATCTACGATAATTGAAAGCTAAATCATTATGTGACGTGTGATCGCATTGAACATTATCAGAAACATGAAATTTTCCAAAAATCATCGCAACGGTTTCTACCCCACTTCCCTCCTTCGCTAGCACTAGTAACCAGAATTCAGCGAGGTTAATATGGCGACCCAATAGATTTACATTTCTAACAACCGATCCTCCTTTCTTGAAAAGATGTGAAAAAGGTAATGTTTCTCATATAAGGCTTGTAGTGTAAATTGTGTACACATGCATATATAGATGTGAAATTGTACACTATCCACCTATTCGAGGACATGTGAAGATCAAAATCATACCTGTACAAGTCCTTCATGATTCAAAACAAATTGAAAGCGTTTCCAATCGCTATGTGGGGCAACTGGATTTAGCACCGGTGGCGTTGTAAGATATCCAACCTTTAAAAAGGGTAAAGGAAGCTGCAAAGCAAAGTAGCCAATAGAAATATGAAAAGAACTTTTTAAGCTATTGAGATTGGAAAGGACAAAGCAAAATAATAAAAGGGATTCCCCTTTGGTTTGGTAAGTGGGCAAGGAAACATTCCACGATTATGAATATCCCATCTTTTCTACTTCTTCTCATCAGATAGGTTTTCATCTCGGTTGTGATTGGAATACACTTTACCAACAATGGTGGTAGTGCACAAAAGAGATTCACAAAAAAAGGCTTTCAATTGACTCATTAAAATTCAGTTGAAAGTACAACTAATAAATGAAATAACAATAGGTGACTTGTTTATGAATGTTGATTATCACCAATCATCATTCTCCGATCAAGTTTGTAAATATAAGATGGAATAGAAACTATAGATCGTAATATATACTGACCATGGACCGCACAAGATTCAAGGCACTGCTGTAAACCTGCAATTGATAAAACCTCTAGATTACATTTAAATCATGCACAGATAGTAGGTACACATACTTCCTCTAAGAAAGACACGGGAAAGATTATTACGACAAATATTTACTTCTTATACAGTTTTTTGCAACCTGTTTCTATTTATTTACCATTATATAAACTTGATACTTCAACTTAATTTGAGTACATTTGAACAGTTGTGCCTACTTGAATCAATTACCACTTTCTACTAGTAAAAGTTTTTCAAAGCAAAATAATGCATTTATATCATTGTCAGGGAAGCTTCAGATTATTTTGAAACTCTAGATGACAATAGAGGAATAAAAGATACTAACTGAGTAATTTGGTTTCAAAGCATGAGCAGCAGCAATATAGATAGCACATTGACTGTATAATTCACTGGAGGAAACCGCGTGCCCAACAACTGGTACTCCAGTTCTTGATGTGTCTTCTGCTAATCCATACTACAGAAGCAAGATTAATGATAAGCTCATTTCAGATTTGCAAAGGAGTATACAACATTGTCCTATCCATATAAGCAAACAAGATACTGTAAACTGACCAGAACAGTGCCGAGGTTGTAAATTGCTCTATGGAAATCAAATTGCAACTGTATTGCTGCACGAAACTTCACAGAAAACAAAGGTCATTAGGAGACCATGCATGATGAAAGATTATAAGATCCAGCAGAACTACAATAACAAGGCAAGGCGACACTCTTTTTGCCCAAATGATAATATTTGATACCTTACTGATTGCACTTCTTACTATTGTCTGTTTTTCTCGTGCAGGAACAATTGTACTCAATTCCTGCAACACCCATTCTTGATGTTAATATATCAAATGTTTAGGAAATATATGAGAAGATTTTAAATCAGAGAACATATCATATTTCCAGACAAGTGTTTGCAGGTAGAAGCACCTGTAAAGCAAGTCCCCAGTTGTTGAGAGCCTGAAAATGCATTGTGTCACAAAGTCATAAGCAAGGAGCAAGTATTGCACTATATCTTTGCAAGTAAATATGACAGAAAGCATCAATGCATCACCAAATGACAAGCAAGTGATTAAATACACAAAGCTATATGATACAAAGGTAAACATGTTCCATGGTTACCTGGGGACTGTTCCAATTTAGTTGAACGGCTTTTTCATACTTCTTTGTTGCCTGCAAGATCAAGAGAAGAAAATATGCATTGCTTCCACTTTCAAGTTTTCATATATTGTCTACGATAAAAGTGCAACTGTGGAACTTATAGCATCAGAAAAAAGTGTGGTTTGGAGGCCTAACCTGCTTCCATAGTTCTTCAGCTTCCTTTGTACGGCCATGCAATTTGGCTCTATCAGATATGGCAATAGCCCAGTTATAATAAGCCTGCAGTTGGACAACAGGTAAATACTGGCACATGATAAGAAGGAAAGTGTAATCATAATCATATCATCATCAAGGGTCGTCCTAGGGAATGTGAGAAAAAGTAAATCAAATAATAATGAATAACGTTCAATATATGGTGAACTTTCCTAATGAAGCATGATTTTTCAATCAAATGTCAATTAAACAACACACCTATCCTTGCTATAACTTACAAGGACCAGAATACTTGAAACTCATGACATTCCAGTGCCCACACACATTCCATATACACAATTGGACACAACCATGCAGCATTGAGGAGAAAATTAGTTCATTTATGGATACACATAAAACACCTAACTAAGTTTTGGAGTAAAAAAGTTTTATAAAACTTGGTGGAAAAAAATGTGTATGAGGAGAGACAATCTTTCATGAGAGAGGGACGAGCGAGTGAGAGATTTGGAAAAAAAAAAAAGATTACATGCTAGAGGTGTAATTACATTAAGATCAATTTAATACTAAGGATAGAGATGCATACATCATGAAGTGCAGGGTTCAAACGGGTAGCCTCATCATACTTTTTGCAAGCTTCTTCAAGCAAAGAATCTTTGGATGGTGAATTAGTATCTGAATTAACATTATCTGCACTTTCCTGTAGATGGAACCGGAATATGAGAATAGTTGAATAATCGAGGTCTTGATACCATGTACCAAAACCTATAGATACTCATATCCCGTTTAAGAGTGAAAGGATAATATAGGAGGTGGTAACAAGATAGTTTCAACACATGAACTATATGCTGCCATAAGTGACGGAAGAAAAAAGTTGGTCATTCTATATAGTTTTTCTTTTCTAATCAACATAACCTCCAAGAATGGATCGTACAGAATAAATTCTTTTTGAAGTTCAACAAGAATCTCAATATAATCACATGATGAACATTATAATGCACTTGTAATTATTGCAAACGCGTAGTTCAGCTAAACTGGCTACTTGAAAACGACAACTTATTTAGCTGCAGAAGTACACAGAAATAGACCTGAAGAACCAGTGCCCAATTATAAAGCGCATCATAATCATCTGGATTTCTCTCTATTGCACTAGCATACCTGAAATAAATACAAGTTGCTAGTAATCATACAAAAGTAAGGGATCAAACACTAAAGAGCCCAAATGAATATCTTTATATGAGAAACACACACATGCACACAAAGAGAAGTGTTATGGAAATAACAAGAAAAAAGAAATAATATCCTTTAGATTAGATAATTATAAAGATATGATTCTCTCAAACCATGTTCAACTAGATATTTATTGTAGGTATAATGTACACTACAGATTTGGATTTTTAGTTCAACCCTTATCGTACTCTACAAGATGTATGGTGATTGTTAGATTTATATTTCATGAAATGTAAGTAAGAAGTCTCTTGCTCTAGTCAAGAGGACTTAGTCTAAGAAGCAGCCGGGAACAAGAGCTCGGATGCAGAGATCGCGCTGATTGAGAGATACTCGGACACAGAAGGTGTCCCTCGCATATAGAGCCCGTGCCAAGTAAAGGAAGATCAAGTCGTAGCATCGAAAAGCTTAAAGACTTGATGCAGAGCCTCATTCCAGACATAGAGCCTCTTCACTATACATGCAGAACCTCTGGGTCTCTTTCACCCTTAGCTGGCGCACAAAGTTTTCGGCACATATCACAAGTGTTTCAATCAGAGACCGACATGTGTAAGAAACGGTTCCAACTTTCAAGGATCGTGAAGGCTAATGATTCTGGATGAGTTAACAGAGTTTCAAGCCTAAATTATCGAAAATTCTGTTTTGATGGCATATAAAAGAATGTTTTCTCTAAGGAAACATATATTCTGAGAATTGCCAAATTTGAAGACGCTCCTGCTAGAGAATACACTTATGAGATTTGGATAGTTGTTGAAAGTTTTTTTGTAAGTTTCTTTAATTAATCAAAAAAGCCGACTTGTTCCACACTTAAATTTCATTTGTGTTCTTGTAACGGACCTATAGTTTGTTCGAGACGAGAAACATTTGTCATTGACTCAGCTCTCAATACTGCAATGGATGAGGAACTTCATCCAGAGCAGGTGCAGAGGTTGATGACTTTGCATGGGCCATGTTGAGTTTTAGCTCTTCCAAGGATCACAGCACAGAGGTGGCGAAAGTTTGGAACTCAACACTAGAAATGAACAAAATACAAATGAAATTAAAATGTTAAACAAGTCAGTTGTGTTGATTAATTAAAGAAAGTTACAAGAAAACTGTCAACAACTATCTAAATCTCACAAGTGTATTTTCTCTAGTAGGAGCGTCTTCAAATTTGGCAATTATCAGAACATATGTTTCCTTAGAGGAAACATTCTTTTATATGCCATCGAAACAGAATCTTCGAAAACTTGGGCTTAAAACTCTGTTAACGCATCCAAAATCATTAGCCTTCACGATCCTTGAAAGTTGGAATCGTTTTCGTACACGTGTTGGTCTCTGATTGGAACACTTGTGATATGCGCCGGAAACTTTGTGCGCCAGCTAAGGATGAAAGTGACCCAGAGGTTCTACATGTATAGTGTAGAGGCTCTGCATCAAGTCTTCAAACTTTTCGACACTACGGCTTGATCTTCCTTTGCTTGGCACGGGTTTTGTATGCGAGGGACACCTTCTGTGTCCGAGTATCTCTCAGTCAACACGGTCTCCATCTGAGCTCTATATACGAACTCCGCATCCGAGCTCTTGTTCCCGTCTGCTTCCTAGACTAAGTTCTATTGACTAGAGCAAGAGGCTTCTTATTTACACTTCATGAAATATAAATCTAATCCTATAGGCTTCTTTGAGCTGGATATGATCATATGGCAATTGCAAAGACTTGTTTGTTAATGTGAAAACCAATCAAAAGTGGAAGATATGTATACGTCTCCAAATATATATGCATGTCTCCACATATATATGTATGTATCTGTGTTAGTATAATTGATGTGTGTTTGGCAAAACGAGGAACAGAGAGATGGGCAGGGAGATCAATTCATGCATAACTACAATAGATCGTTACAGTTAATACCGAGTATATAGTCCCATATTCATATCTGACTCCCACATCAAGGATATTGTTTAGTGCCAATAACGGATATAGTGTCTGGTTGTAGTTCAATTGGAGGTAAACTTTACTAGCAAGCATCATTGAAAAGTACAAATGCTTATTAGCCAACACAATGGCTGTTTGAAATAAATAAATAAGTAAATAAGAGAAGTGGGAGGGAGGGAGAATGGGGGAGAAAATTGAAATGTTTGCTGATGTATGATATAAGAAGATGGAGAACTAAATACCCATTGTAAGATTGAATATAGTTACCAGCTTAGCTTCTAAAGAGTAAAGTACATATAACACAACTATACCTCTTTGCAGCAAACTTAAGCATTCGATGCCTTGACTGTCCTTCATCAGATCCCCCGATATTGTTGATCAAGGCCATGGCAACACTGCTTTGTTCTCTATGATGTTTGATTTCTTTACTGAAGCAGGTTGAGTGCATGAAAAAGAGAAGATGATCAATCAATTTGAATTCTTGCTCAAGAGAAATATATCTACCAATACAAGAGGCAAAGAGGGCAAAACTTTCCCAAAAATAGAGCAGGACATATGTTGATTCACAAATTACAGATAGTTAACAGAGCTGTTTTTTATGGAAGAAAGAAGCCTCAATAAGTTTGATCCACAGTAACAAAAATGCAAAATGATTTTAAATTGGAAAAAGGCCAAGAGAAACACGCACCAAAACAATAACAGTGCTAAGAACACAAGTCCGTAAAATGATCTTCTTTTTACTTGCTTCCTTCTTAAGTCTCCACAAGCTTTTGAGCAATAACGAGGATAACCTACATGAGGGTGGCAAAGCTTAAAATAAAACCGAACCCCAACAAAGGATGTCACAAGTGATTAGAGTTCTCAGTGGTTGGTAGCACGACTACATACGATGGTCATAGTTGCACGAAGAAAATTCTTGTGGGCTTTCTTAATGACAGCTTCTAGATATTCTATGGCTCATCAAATCCCATAGATTGATCTTCACCTCCAATATATATATATCTTCAAGAAGTTTAGGATTCTAAAGTTCAAGTAGGAGGATGCACATATCATTACTAGTCAAGGCAAGACGTGATTCACCATTTTCTCCTTGCCATAGGGGTGGCACATATTGATAAGGAAAAAGAAAACTAATCATAGCTGGCGTATGTGGATAGACTATTAAGTCTAACTTTTAAGGTGAATACAAGAATGCTGGAGATTAAAAATAGTTACCTAGAGCAGCACAAGAATCATTCTTTTCTAATTTACACGTTTTGTCTATGAAACTTTCTGCTTTTGTTATTTGTAATGGACCTACACAACCATACTTTATATCGCTAAACCATGCTCATCCACCATACATCTCCCTCTAAATACCATTGCGTATTCCCCATAAGACCATAATTAATCAGATCTCAGCCCTAACTTTCAAGAAGCAAATGATACAGGATTATCATAATCTACACTCCACCACAATTTTCTAGATGGAAAAAGACTTGTCACTACTAAAGATGATGCATTATATTTCTTTACTGCATAACCTTCGCATTGTAGAATTAAATCTGAAGATCTTAATGATCTACAACAGTTCATTTTGGATAGATTTTTTAAAATTTGAAGTCATCCGTGGACCAAATTATTGGCTTTACATTAATCATAACTCTCCCTAACCCTAAGCTCTACTCATACAACATCATAGTAATCTTTATACCATGAATACAATTATACAAACACATAATTATAACTAATAACTACTAAAACCGGAAGAACCAGTCATAATGATCAAGAATTAGGTTTTTACGATTGATTATAACACAAAAATTTCTTTGTAGTCGGAAATTACAACCGTAAAAAATAAATCAAATTCGGCAAAAAGTCTGACCTATGGACAAGGGCGGCTGAAGATTCTCCATTCTTCAATTCACTCAACAATTCTCTCATAGTGACAATGGGTCTCCCGTGGTCTTTCTGTAGCGCAGTAATAGTTGGTTCTTTTGGGGGTTCTTGTTTATGTGTCGGATCAACAATGGTGGAATCAATATGATTAACATTGGAGAGGACGGATTGGTTGAGTTTGGAAGAGTGATCCACATTGTCGTGAGGTGATGATCCATCCATTGATTGGATGGAATCATCTTCGCCTGGATAAAATTTGGAATCTGGATTTCGTAGTTGCGACGGGTCACCATTGGTAGACATTGTTGAATCAGCAAATAGTTGATGAAAAATAAACAAAGAAACAATTGAATCTGAAAGAACGCTTTGAATCTCAGAAATCCTTTGGATTACGTTATACTCCCATTTATGGGTTTACAATAGCAGCATGTTTCAAAATCAAAATAGCAGACTTATGGAGTCTGGATGTTGTTACGTATCATGAAGCTTCCAAAATGAGTCGAAATTCCTTCTGCAGATCCAAATAGGAGGGTTATTATACAAACACATAACTATAACTAGAGTAAATTATAGATTTGGTCCCTAAAGTATATCAAATTTTATGAATTTGATCCTTTATTTTCATTTTATTACAATAGAACCCTCTACGTATGCAGCTTTTTACAGATTTTGTCCCTGATACTAACTTCGTCCACTATCTCTGTTAAGTATGAGAGCAAATTGGTCTTTTTAACAATTTTTATTTAAATTACTATTTTTTCATACCAAAAAGGACCAAATTTATAGTTTAATCAAATCTATATTGAAACGGAGATGAATGTTGAAATCCAGAACGCTAAAACCACGGGATGTTTGAAATTGCTTATTTAAAATAATTTTATGTTTTTTTAAAGTGTTTATAGATCGAAGCTTTATAATAATTGTTTTGGATTATCTTATAATGGTACCAAAAGATAATAAGCTTATAAATTGTTTTTTAGTATTTGATAAATTTTGCTTATACATATAATATAAAATGACCAAAAACGTTAATTTTTTAATATTATTGACTTTTTTGTTTTTTTAAGATGTAATGGTTTTATTTTTCATCAATTGGGGCCATTTTCTTGATTGATGAAGGCTTCTGTTGAAGCAATTGAAGTGGGTTTTGGGGATTTGGAGGTGAATCGAGAAAAGGAGTTTTGGGGATTTGGAAGTTGGATTGAATGATTCCCGGGTTGTTATTTGGGTTGTGTGGCATTGAAATTTGTTGTTCTAATGGAAGAAGATTTGAGGTTTTACGTCAAATGGGTGGATTTGAGATGGATTCAATTGCGAAAAAATCGGGGTTTTGGAGGTACGAAAGCTTGTGGTTATGACTTATGGTGGTCGCCGCCGAATATCTCTGCCTGCAACAGTGAAGCATTTTGGTTTAAACCCATCGACGGGTCTTCTACATCCCCCATGATCCACGGAGAATAGATTGTTCTTGACCAGATTCCGGCAGCACACTCTCCCAATCCTTCACTTCGCCGCATTTCTGTTCACCGCCGGCGATATCTTGAGACTTTTCCGGTAACTGAAGATGTTGATAGGTTTCAAAAACTCCCACATTGGAGCTGTTGGTTTCTTGATTTTTCTGCCCAAAGAAGAAGACAGGGTTGAAGTGAAAGTCGGAAGAAAAAAGTTAACTTTCCACATACCCCCCCCCCCCCCCCCCCCTTCTCCTATAGAAGCTGACTGCATAAGCTGCTAGCAAACATACAGTAAGTTGCATACCAACATTCTACATTGAAATGTATAAGTTTTGTATTCAGGAATAACGACATGGATATGTTGAAGAGGGCAACGAAAAGCTTGTTTATAAAGGATTAGTTTTAGGAAAAAGCCACCATCACCCGGGATGAGTGCGGGCAAAAATATCCGTAACTTATTTGAAACGAGATACAGATGCAATATCGAAAATCAACATAAACATCCCCTCACTCAACATACTAAACCAGCAGCAGACGCGACGACGCGGTGAATGGATCGGACCCAAAAGAAACAAATTTTAAAAAAAGCACCTCATGATAATCAACTCCTAAATCTTGTCATGGAGAGTTACCACCAAGTCATGTGCATCATCCAGCAGTTTCCACACATCCAGATGCCCAGCCATGCTATTACATTCCCTCAGTATTTCATCCATGCTGCTATACTTCTCTATGATTTGCTTCCTTCTCTGCAATACACAAGCCGCTATTGCGTACAGCAGCAGGTCGTCCGTTGGCGGGGCTCTCATTCTCATCCTCCCCCAAGCGGATTTCGTGATTCCTGCCCGTATGGCGGTTTGATCTGCCCACATCACTTCCCATAGGCAGAGTGTCTGTTCAAAGTTCAGCTCCCTCCTGAACAAAACCACCACCATCCTGTACACGAAGAAACAATCCTCCGCTTGCAGCTCTTCCAGGTGCCGGTAAAGATGAGAGTCCTTTCCCTTGATGATTTTCGATACTATGTTTAACTGCCGCCTTATCCCCACTTCATCCAGTCGGAAATTATGTCGTGCTTTCTTCATGAAACCCACAAAGCACCTGAAGGCTTCACTGTCGTCCTCTACCACTGAGATGATGGGAGAGAGTAGATCGCTCATTCCTTGGCAGTAACCAATCTCTGGGTCAAATAATGCGTATGCCTCAAGAATTGAAACTAAACGTGCAGCGTGGAAAATCCTGCACGCCTCCAGGTGATTGTACTCCTTTAAACACACACTCTCCGCTGACCGATGTGCCTTGATCAAAGACACTGCTGCCTGAGATGGCGTGTAGACGATCCATTCGTCGTTTGCACGGATGGCGTCCAGCCGTATAATTCGCTGCCATGTAGAGAAACTTTCAGACCTGTATGGAATTGGGTTTTTACCTCCCGTGTCACTGTCATCCTTCAGATGTCTGTTGATATCGGTTTCATCCGTGACTTTTTCAGGTGTGGGAGAGGGATGCATGTCATCAGCTTCTTCGGAAGAGTCGGAATCAGAAGACTCGCTTTCAGCACCAGTGTCACTTTTGCAAGTGATTTCACTTCCATCACCACCAGGATCTTCTGCTTGATTCTGACCAGCTGAACGATCTGCCTCAGGAGAGACAGAATTCCTGCTACTGTCAGTATTGCCTACAGCAGAAGAATCTAGGACTTGACTTCCATCTTTGCTGTCCTCGTTGCTGCTGCTTCTAGAGATATCCTTTATCTGTGTGCTCTTATCAATTCGTATGTAAGTTTGTTGGCACTGTTTCCTAAGCTTCTCATATTCTTTCCTGTAAGAAAAAAATTGAAACATAAAATTGTTAATAGAACATCTCCTTTCCTTTTTCAAAGACAAAAACACTCTAGATGGGGAAATGGCAGGTACTTGGAGTTGGAATCAGATACCTATTCTTAGTTTTAACAGCATCTCGTTCTTCTTTCGAACTTTTAAGATCATAGCTGCAAAAAAAGAAGCATGCTTTCAGATAACAAAATGAGTCTCTTGTATGCATTATAAATGCATGTGAAGTGTAGAAGCACATGTGGGTCAACTGTATAACCAAAACGGGTGCTCAGCTAGGCTAATGAACTTTTGAGTGAACTCTAAAAATTACAGAAAAATAACGAACTTTGGTGTCCATTTCGTCTATTTGAAGCTTGAGGAGCCAAACTTAGAACAACCAAAGAATTGAGTGAGGAAAAGATGACATTCCTAGGTTGATCATATTTTAGATTGAAACAAAAACCATGAACAACCAAAGCATTGAGTGAGAAAGAGATGGCATTCCTAGGTTGATCGTATTTTAGATTGAAATGAAAACCATAAAAACAAAGTGGCATCACCTAATCTGCTAGATATACAATTTATAATCCCCTAGCTTGCATATCCGAAACTCAGTTGCACGGCTTGCGCCTACTGTAAGAAAACACAAAACATATGAGGCTCCCATTCCCACATGTATACAGCAACCAGGAGTAGTGGAAATGCTCTTGTTACTCTTCACAGCAACAACAACCAGAGGTCAAAAACTGGCACCACGGCGCTTGTTCATTTATCTTACATTTTATAGTTTAATGTCTCATCAAAAGAAATACAGCTTGTAGTATCATTTAAATTTGATCTGCTCCTTGTACCAACATGAGAGATACAGCACCCTTCTTGACCTCTGAGGTACCATAATTATAGACTACCGTCCAATCCTAAAACTCACACCATAAGAGGTGAAGGATCATGTGAGAATGGAAGTTAAGGTGAAAAGCGTAATATCACTTTTAATCTCATGCCCACCCATGAATTGCGCTTTAGAAGGGAATTGATCCGGTGCATCATGGTGCACCTCATTAGCGTTGACATTCAATTAAAATTGATCCAATGGTGGAGATCTCTTCATACGCTTCTCACCGGAACCCAACCCCACCATAAGAAGGATTATATGATCCTATACATGAATATTAGCAATATGCGTAACAATCAGCCAAAACTGGTCAGTGATAAAGAACTTACCCAATTAACCCCCCTACCCATGTCATATCCCCCAGCAGCAGCATACAAGGATGAATCTTAACACAACGATGGAGAGAAGGCCTTTCTGATCTAGTCCAAGAAGATTCAATGAGAGAAATTACAACCATATAGTTCTATAAATACTATCAGTATTGAACTCTGTTTATGTCAGATGAAGCAACCTAGATCTAGTGTATATGTTATGTATTGGTTCGCTATCATTCACTTTAAAATAGGTGGCACCTGCCACATGATGACTGTTCAGCCATCCTTCAACCGTGGTTCATACAAGAGCCAACTTTGTTCAAAAGCACCAATATCTTCACTCAATTTGCTGATCCATGTTCAATGGAGAAAAATATACCTTTGTCATTTTAAGAAAATGTAGATTAGGGCTATAAAATCTAGTGATGAACCAGGCGCTTCATAGACATTTTAATGCATTTCATGTGTAGCATGTTCAGATCAGGATCAAGAAATTAATGTTTCCCCTTTAATTTGTAAAAGGAAAAATGTTAGTAGGTTGTCCTCACTCGTATATCTACACAAATGTGGAGCTCTAAAAGCTGTGCCACAAGATAATAAATGTGAGAAGAGACAGAAGGGAGATATGACAAAAATGCATAATGAATGAACTGATATTGGGAGATTGCATCCATGCATTAAGCTATTTTCTCCTAATTAAATTGTGCTTTTAGGTAACATATATAACTACGATATAATATCCACTTTTTGTAGAACCTAAATGCAACGAAAAATCAATTAGGATACAGATGCATGATAGGAAAGATTTCAACCACTTAACATCACCTGGCCTCATAAAGAAAGCTAGAGGTGTTTGGAGAACCCAACTATACGCTTCCCTATTCAAGAAAATCCATTACTTCCTTTAATCTTATTGTATATTGCTATATCTTGACTAGAAAAACCAATCACTTGCTCTATTTGCACCTTGACTTCTCATTGTTTTCAAAGAAGTAACAAATAAGTGCAAATGTGGCATCAAGAGTTGGTCTGATAGTATTACAATTGATAACAAACTGTACTTGTTAACTAGATATATGTAATAAAAATAAAACTACAAACAGCTTATCAGATTGCAGACCTAGTCAACTGAATTTTTCCTGCACCACTTGCAACCCAGTCTCCCATTGTGAACTTAGTTATTCAATAGTACAGCTCATCAAGGTTTTAAAACATTCATATATGCACTCTCTGAAGAGAAGCCTTCACTCTCGTTTGCTACACATCAACCTATGGCATGCTATGACTAAACAAGCCCATTTACAATGCAAGCACATAGTTCCTTCAGTGGGCACACGGATTTCATAATTATTTGTCTTTAGTAGCTCAACTTTCATACTGAAGAAAACAAAATAAAATTAATATAGGAAAGGAAAGTGTTAATTTGCAAGGAGACAAAGCCCAACTGTTAGTGACTAACACAATTACATACAAAGTGCTGATATAGGCAGTAATATTGCAGAAATGCATGAGCTATAAAAGGGAAATGTTACCATGCAACCAACAAAGGCCTATATAAATGTTAAGGAAACAATACTTGAAAGGGCCAATAACTGCAAACCAAGACAGTCAGGAAAAGTAGATCTCTCTAGAAGCATTTCAATGTAAAGAGTGAAAGAAAAAGAAAGAACGCCTTTATAGCACAAATAAAGAAACATCAGGCAATAAAATGCACTAATCATACAGTCTTAAGAGTAAGATGTAAAGAAGTTCATGCACCTAATGTCAATGCAAAATGCATATGTTCTGACAAGTTATAACTATACATGAAGATATGATTGGTCTTAGGTCTTAGGTACTTACACTCCAAGAAGGAACGGCCAAACTTCTGCTCTTATACTAGGATGAACACCCTGCATAAAACATATATTGCATAACATAATCAAATAACAGAAGCAACCATGAGCACACCAAAAAAGCATTTGAAAGGCATTAAAACTGAAATTTAACTAAAAGCCAAACATAAAACACATTCATGTGTGTTTACGTCAAGGTAATAACATACTCCACTTCTAGCCTTCTTCAAGAACTTCACTCCACCGTCACATAGTTTTCCATCTTCATCAAATAAACTTCTCCATTGTTTTGGCTGAAGAGCATTTTTTCTTCTCCTTCTTGACCAAGGTGATTGAAGGTGACCCCTACAGCACAATAACAAAAAAATTACCCATTATAGGAAACCACAAATCGAATGAAGTAATAAAGAACTGCAGATGGTATGAAAGACTTCAGAATCCCCTAGTGTGCAGTAATAACCAATGACAAAAGTAGTCTGGAAAGAGACAGCTTATGCGGTTCTCGTATAAGTGTAAAACTCAATGGTCTATTTTGAACTTGAAAAAGATTTTAATATTATTAGTTTAACAGAAGATTGATAAATTCGTGATGGCCCATATCGAAGAGCATTAACATTTCTTACACTCGAGTGATAGAAATAGAGCAGAGGTCAAGTATTTTGGTAAAAAAACATGTCATCGCCTTCCCCCTCCTCTCTCTTCTCTACAAGTTTACAATTATACTGAAACAATCTGCTTAAGCAAAATCTGTATACAACAAAACCGTAAGGCATTTAAGGAGAAAAAACTAATACAACTCCAAGGTGGAGCAACGAGGTTCCTCTCTAAAATCTTTAAGAGAGTCAATATAGCACCGAAGCTACAGTGTTGGAATAACTCGAAACAGTTCAGGAAAAATGACAGACTTCTTCCTATACAAGGACAAAGAAAAGGAAATAAATTATACCAGTTTGAATGATTCTTCCCCTAAAAACTTGAAGAAATTAAAGAATACAATATCTGGTTAAAGGTAGGTGTCTTGACTACAGAAGTAAAAATCCTACAACAGATCGGCTAAGCAAGTAGAGAAACAAGAGATCAGTGCACTTTTTGGAGTAAAAGATGCTAGTTCGAGATCGAGATCTGGAAAACGAAGGAAAGATGAATGAGGAACTGACCTAGTAGTAGAAATTGGTGAGGATGATGACGAGGAAGCAACGACTAATAGAACTGATCGCAAATGAATCCACGATGACGACGAGGATGACGATGTCGGAGACGACGAATTCGAAGATGATTGTGGCGACGAAGTGTGACTCCGCCGGAGTGCTCTCAATACATGTTGTTTCTGTTGTGAGGCCAACATCTTTCCTCTCTTTTTTTTTTCTAGTAAATCTATATGTATACTAACTATATCTATAACCTATGTGACCCTAGAGAATGAAATTAGGAATTTAGGGTTCTGATTGATCTAATTCGAATTGGATGCTTGATTGAAGTAATTGTAAATGTTCTCTTCTTTTTTACCTATTAGAGTAAACGAGGGTGGCGGCCACGGCGATACCAGCCATGACCGTCACGGCGATAGCTATTCCGACATTAGATGGGGAGCCATATCCACCATTAGCACCAACACCACCGCCGGTAATCCAGAAAATCGCACCAGCACCTCCGTCGATCTTTCCAACGGCACCTTGAACAAAAGCAAAACCTGTCCGACGACCATCACCACCGGAGAAGACGTCGAACATCAATGAGAAAAGCAACAGCGGCAGGAGTGAAATCAGAATCTCAACCTTACTCCTCCTCGTGGTGGTTGGGCCCAATTTCCTCCACACCATAACCTCTTTAAAACACCACCCCTGGCCCCCCCTCAACGCCCAAGTGCCCCTTTTCCCAAAGCGGGGTGTTGTTTCTGCTGTATTGATTAATTGTCAGTGCACAATACTCGAATCTATTTAAGTATCCTCATGGTAAGATGATAAATGATGATGATGATGACGACGACGAAGACGATTGCATCTCCATTTTCTCTCTCACACACACACTCACATCAGCAATCTTTGTGTGCCTTGTCGAATGGTAGTTATCAATGCTTTTCCTTTTTAACAGGCCCAAACTCTAGGCCCAACAATTCTTATATACAACCTCAATAACCGATTTTAAACCAATAAAAATTGAGATTTTTGGTTTGTTTTTTATTCCACATATTTTATATTGAAAAATTAAATAGAAAAAGTATAAGAGAGATTAAAAATCTTTTTAATAATTAACTTGATATTGATATCGATATCGATATATTTTTTTTAATTTTTTATGATACCTTCAAATTTATATTTTATTCAAAAATAAAAATATTATTTTCTTCTCAAAACCAAATAAAATCGTATTATAGCATTGATAGAGACAAAATAAAATAAAACATTAAAATTGAGATGTATCTCGTTGCATTTCGTGAATACCCTTATAATTATCATGGACATAAAACTCTGAAATTCAATTTTTAGAGAGATAGAAAAAATTGGTTGAAGTTGAATGTATTTTTGTTTTAGAGATTTTGAAGTTTCATCTCCTTTTTAGAGAAAATTCTGTTGAAATTATTAGAGATACTCTAATAAGATTGAATATTAAAAAAAACTGTTTGATTATATATATAATATAATGAAGTTATTTTCATTGGTACAATTCTTCATTTCAAGTTAAATTACGGGAACTGAGATTTCATTCTTAATTTTATTACATGTCATTTTCATTTCCATTCTAATCTTCGTTTATCTGTCTGAAACAAACATCCCTTGAGAGATCCATTCGAAGAATATAAAGATTAATTGAAATAATGAGTCTGACTCTTCATCCTCAATAGATTCTTTAAGATAAAAAATTACAGATATTGAATTAAATTTTTTGTTTTAACAAAATTTTCAAAACTTCTTCTAAAATAGAAAAAAATACAAGAAAGAAAGTGTACAAAATTTAAAAATAGCTGCTTAAAATAAATAAATATTATTTTTATCAATAAAAATTCCTGAAATTAAAGATTTAAAGTATAGAAATAATATTTGTATTAAATATGTTTTTAATCTTAAGATATATTAACTATCACAGTTAAATAAAATTTTGAAAAATTTATTACAATATTCTAAATTTAGGGATCAATTACCAAACACTTACTCCAGTAAGCGTTTACCGATAAAATTTAACACTACCACATACTTATTGGGTAAGACTTTAGTTCACGAAAACGGCATCGTATGCAACAATTTACCCAGTAAGCGCTTAATGTGGTAAGAGTCATCGCCCTCACTTACCAGATAAAAACTCTTGGTCCTTGTCTCGCTATTACTATGTAAAATTTTTAGTCCTTACCATATTCATCCAGTAAGATAATGTGACTTAACAAACACTTACCCAGATAAGCGTTTAATAAACGGACCCTTAATAATTCTTTTTGTTCTCTATTTTATCTATAGACATTGAGTAAATCTATAAATATAAATATCAAAGATTTTTATCAGATATTTTCAAAAGCAAAAGGTGGTGGGCAACTTTGAAATAAATATAACTTTTCAAAAATGGTAAATAAACTTATATATTAATATTTGTAAAAATAAAAGAAATTTAAATTTACATCCTAAAAAATAAAAATTGCTTGGAAAAAACATACCAAATAATTAGTTAGTTTGTTACAATACAAAAATATAATTATAGTATTTTTTTTGGGTACCTCAAAACCATTCGTTTTTGAATCGTGTACTGTATTAAAAAACATATTTATCTATATCAAAATCAGATAAAGCAGATTCATGATTCCAACCAACTCCACTACCAAGGTTTTCATTACTATAATTGGATTAACACAAACTATCGTCACAAGATATCTTAAACATTGTATTCAGTATTTTCAACAATTTCATCGATAACATATCTATATAAAAAAAAGGTAATAAAAGGCAAGTTGGATAAGAATGGGGAGAATATTAAGGGAGTTTGCACATGCCAACTTTTTTTAAGCATGGGGACAAGACAACTCCATAGATGCATTCATCCACATGGATTCCAAATGCATATCACATGAGATTTTGTAGATTTTTATTAATATGAAACATATGAGTTAATTAACCAAAACCTTGGTCATAATTGCACATATGAGTTCATTAATTAAGATCTTGATTACAAGTACAAGTGCAAGTTTTATTACAATATTAGTGATTCAGTTGTTGATCATAATCGTAAATCAAATCCAGTTATTGTTGTTGTATATGGTTAATCACTGTATGAAATCATTCATGATTGTATGATTAAGGATACGGGTTATACCTTTTTTTTAGCATGATCCGATCCCCATTCAATGTTTTGTTATTAGTATTGCGACAACTTAAATATTCAACTTTATACCAATGTTTTTGGAGGAAAATGGCAGGGTGATAACAAAGATCGTGCATAGAGTGTTGTCATTAATCAATCGAGTTTCTTGAGGAGTTATTCTGTTCAAAGACCTCCTAGAGAATGTGAGAGGATAGACGGGGTCGGTTTAGAAGATGAAGCTAAAGGCTCCATACAACCATTTTTCAAGGGTTTTACATGTGTGTAAGTTATGCTATAGAGGTAATTGTATTCATATGTTGAGAAACATAAGGTGGATAAAAATGACAATATCGGTGCCTATTGAGATGAGCACAAAAAATGTTAATAATCTGAATATATATATATATATATATAT
>NC_037542.1:18442667-18453874 GCF_001531365.2 Cynara cardunculus var. scolymus | reverse complement strand
AGCTAATGTTCATATATCTAGGGTTCACATGGTGTAGCTAATGTTCATATATCTAGGGTTCAKACGGTGTAGCTAATGTTCATATATCTAGGGTTCACACCATAGGGTTCACATGAATGTTCATACCTTGATATAGGCACGAAGATGAACGATTGTTCAAACACATATTAATTAATACAAATTTTTGACCAATTTATCCTTTGAACAATTGTTCATACACATATTAATTAATATATTAATTAAATTATTGTTTATTTAATMTYATTTAATRRYAACCGTTAGATGAGAAAATGAACGATTAAGATGGGTTAGCATAGTTTGCACAAAATATTGRGTTAGTATTTGAACCAGCCCCTATATATATATATATATAAATATATATATATATACACGGGTACGGGGTGGGCGGAGAGTGTGATACCCGTCCCTGAGACCCGGTTTAACGGGGAATCCCCGTCCCCGACGGGTCGGGGCCAATTCCCATGCCTAATATTAACCTTTTAGTTTACTTAAGAAATATTCTTAAATATCTCAAACGAGTGGTTTACATTGGATCTCACGATTACCACAAACTAATCAGTTCTTGAATGGGCACATATGGGCTCAGCTCGGGACTGACGTGGAACCGATTGGGATCAGTTTGGGACCGCCAGTTAAGAACCGATTACACTTTTTATCCAAAAACAAGACCCGAAAGGACCAGTTTGGGACCGGCTAGGGTCTGGCCCAAGACCGACCCAATTTTTTCAAAAGATGTTACGTGTTTTTATGGCCGTTGGAATGGTCATATGACCGTATTTTTTCAATTTTTGATCATTTTTTTTGTCCTAGTGATCCTATATACACAATATATAAGTGATACAGTGTATGTAATAAGATGTTAACTCACAAATGTAAAAAAACGTTCATAATTCTCACTATAATTCGTGATTTCAGCTCGTATTCAATTTCGTTTTAACAAATTATAATAAAACGTATCTTTAAGTGTATTTTATTGATCGGATTGCATATTTTAAAGTGTATTAGATAACATCTTTTAATTCTTTAAAAAAATCAAAAAATATTATATACAAAAAATCGACTTTTGTTTTTAAAGTGAGACCGATTTGAGCCCGGCCTGGAACCGGGACTAGTTCTCATAATGGGTTATGCTAAACCTTAACCGGGCATTGGATTTTTGGTCGGGACTGGATACAGGAGTAGTATTTGAGATTGAGACATATTTTTTACCATCTCTACCAGAAAGTCCCTTTTCAGTCACATGCTCGTGAATGAAGAGTCAAATAAAAAAATGTATATAACAAATCGAGTACACGCTCTTTTCTTTAATAGAGAGTATGTCATTATCGTATTCCAAGTTTTTTTAGTTGGTTGAAATAAACATAAGTTATGTGTGAATTATGTTTACGTTCCTTATTAATCACGATTAGATGATGACTCAAACCCTAAATTTCTTCTATTCTTTCGATTCTACTGACTCTAAGTTATAAAGTTAATTACTAAAACATACTAAAAAAAAGACGAATGATCGTGTGGGAAAATGAGTTAAACCCTAAACTTCTTCTATTCTTTCGATTCTACTAGCTTGTACTCTTGGATTTTAAGTAATATGCATCAATAAGCAGTACTTCATGCATAAAAAATAGTTTTTAAGAGTTTTTATCAAATACTTTATAATATAATATATATAATTGATTTTATTATTATTATTTATATTTTATTTTTGTTTCTTTGTATTAATCTTTAATATTTAAGATAAAAATAATATGTTTTTAAACAATAATACAAATATAAATAATAATTAAAACCAAATTGTGATAATTTTTTTACGAAAAAGTCATCTGAATTTTTAAAGAATGATAAATAATTAATAGATTATTATTTGAATATTTAAAAACTTAAATAAGAAGATAATAAGTTATTTTATGAATTTCTAAAGTTGAGGAATGATCGATGATATATTCTATGAGAATACAGATAAAATAAAAAAAATATTGGTTATTATTAGAAATTTTTGATTTGATTTATTTATGACAAACCATACGACTGTATATATATTATTGAAGTTGCAAAATAAATGATATATTATTATTAATAAAAAACAAGACATATTTTTTTTAGTTAATTTTTTTTATGTATGATATAAATAAAATAATAATTATATACACTAATTATTATTATAAAAGGAAAACAAAGAGAGAGATATAACAAAAAAAAAAAAAACACCTGATGTTAATTTTATATATACTCAAACCAATTCATTTAGAAGAAAAATATATGAAGTAAATAACGGTGTAATTTGCTTCCGGTTAATCGATATGGCAAAAAAAAAAACAATCGAAACCGAAACTTACTTGTTAATTTCAAAAATTACACCAAATATAATTTAAGGTTGGTTTGTGAAACTTTTACAATTAAAGATCGATCTGTTTGAGATGAACATGTTTAAACAATAAAAAGTAAAGGGCACTATATAATTGGTGATACGAAAAACCCCGTCGAGGGTAAAATCCAGGACAATGGGAGATATCGTTGATGCACTATAGACGCCAATCAGGGACGTCCGCCTTATAAATAACAAACGCTATTACAAGACTTGGAAGATGTAAAATAAACGTAAGTAAATTGATGCGACGAAGATAATCATAAATGATTGTCGTAAGAGTGGTCTAAAGTGCTTCTAGGTAATTCCTATTGTATCTTGTACTTACCGTCCTTGTGATCGAATACAACTTTGGTTTATATATTAGCACATTAATAGATGTTTTAATATCTATTAATGACTGTATCAGTCGGATTTTTTAATGCGTCTTGAATCTTGGTATTCGCTTATAATTTGCATCATAAATAATTGAAACTGATCTTTAATCCTGAAACTAAAGGCAAATATAACGTATATAGTGGTTAGCAATAGTAACGAGCATCATGAGTATAACGTGAATAACTACGGTCGTAGGTCGAGGATGACATAACTGTGGATATTCTGGTCGTACATGTCTTGGTCGTAGATATTATTTCCAATGGTCGATCTTATGGAATTTTCAACAAAACATTACCCTGTTTGGTTAATTGAACCCTTTAACCAACGAAAGGATAACTCGTAACCATTTTGGTTCCGATGAGTTATTCGATTTTAGAACTTTTTTATACGTTAAAGTCTCAATTACATAACTTTTTAGACCTGCCGCTGATTTCAAACATAATTTTTGCAATCTTGATGCTATTTTGTACCACTGAATAGCTAAAGTTGTATAGAATAATGTATTTTAAGCGACATTTTGCCTTTGATATATAATTTTTTTCCTTTATTTGTGATTTAAATAATATATATTTCTTAATAATGTTTTTATATGATAAAAACATGCAAGTTTATCAAAATGGCTAATCCTCTTAACAAAATTCACTTTTTAACCATTTCTGATGTTAAGTTTTCATTTTAATCAAAACCCACGTATTTGCTTAAAGTCTAATTTTAGACTAAAAAAGAATAATTCTTTATATAAACTCCTTACGTAAATGAGGATCCTTACATAATAAGATACTTATTTAGAATTAGGGGTCGTTTATCAAACACTTACCCAGTAAGTATTTACTGGTAAAATTTAATACTATTATTCACTTACCGAGTAAGATTTTAGTCCACAAAAACGACATCGTATGCAACAATTTACCCGGTAAGCGCTTACTGTGGTAAGAGTAATCACCCTCACTTACTGGGTAAGACTTTTGGTCCTTGTCTCACACTTACCGGATAAGACTCTTGGTCCTTATCTCGCACTTATCGGATAAGATTATTGGTTCTTACCATATTCATCCGGTGGGGTAATGTTACTTGGTAAATGCTTATCTAGGTAAGCGTTTGATAAACAGACCCTTACCTAATTTACGTCATGATTTTTTTTAATATGAAAAAGGATTCACGTAAATACGTAAATTCTCACTAGAATAAGAATTTAATTAAAATATTTGGTAAAAAAGTAAACTTGATTAAAAAAAATTGACTAAAAGATTGTTTGTTTACCTCTTAATGATTATATCAAGAGACAATATCTAAATTGTTAAGAGATGAATCTTGTTTGGTAAAAAATAAGTCTACATTTTAATGGTTCTAAAACACTTTGAATGATTGTATATATTGGATCTCTCTTAATTATTCAACGCCATAATTTAATGCTGAATAATTACCAAACAATTATATTTCATTTTGCACTATATCATAAAAGCCTCTTAATAACCACAAAGGTGGTGCCTGATTGGTTTGAGCTTGTCTCCAAAGATCAAAAGTATCAGGAGGTCTCAGATTCAAATTTAAGGAGGAATAAAACCCCTCTTGTGGCCACGGAGGTTCAAATGCGATGACTCCGAGCTATCTGCAAAGCATATGGTTGTTCTGAAATTAGTCGACTCGCATTACAAGTTGGATATCCATGTTAATATAAAAAAAACACCGCTAATTTGATATTTTCGAATTTTTTTTAATAAGTGTAAAAACGTTTATCACCTGTAAAATTCAGTGGCATATACAGTCCCAAGTCCCAACTAATGATAATTCCAGGGATCCTGGGAGATTTGATGGACACACGATTTCTCGGGATCGTACAATAATGGCGAAAGTAGCTCCTCAGCTCACACAGTCACTACTCGCAAATCCTCCGATCCGCAGGCAATCGCGCGTCAGAGTGCGTGCTACCATGGCCACCACGAAGGCTGATCAATTCAAAGACCACCACCCTTCGTTGGAAGTCTTGGGCGGAGCTCGTGATTCCTTCTGTCCGGTTATCAAGACTCATTTGGACCGTCCCTACAATCCGTTTCCAGTCTTCGGTTCAAATCGCCACCTGGAGACAATATTCGCAGCTTTCTTCCGAAATATACCCGATGTGAGGTTGAAGCGCGAGTGCCTCAGGACCCAAGACGACGGAACCGTCGCTCTCGATTGGGTCTCCGGCGATGCCGGCAACTTGCCGGGGAACTCCCCTATCCTACTCTTACTCGTCAGTATAGATTTTCCCCCTTGAAATTTTGAATTCTAGTTGAATACCCACCATTAATTTCATTCCCATTTACACTAAAAATTAGGTTAAAACTTTACTTTCCCTTATGATTTTATCTTCTATGAGATAGCAAAATTATACTCTTGCAGCCTGGTTTGTCCGGAGGAAGCGATGATGCATATGTAAGGCATATGTTGGTGAGGGCAAGAAATAAAGGGTGGCGCGTGGTGGTGTTCAACAGCCGTGGCTGTGCTGATAGCCCTGTTACCACACCTCAGGTTTCCCTGAATGGAATTATTATAAATAAATGCTTGTTTAATTTGTTCAGAATTTTAATCTCTCTGATTAATCATACCAAATATGGTCCGTTTTGTCCGTACACTTGAGGTTCATAAGAGCTCACAAATCCCATTTTCTATCCATGTGGGACAAGTTGTTTCAAGAACCAAGTGGGTTTATTTAAAGATTGCAGTATTGATGAACCCATTGCTGTTTATATTAAGATTTTATGCTTATGCAGATGTATTCAGCTTCATTTTTAGGAGATCTTGATGAAGTAGTGAAACATGTTGGTAGCAGGTATCCCAAAGCCAATCTATATGGGGTTGGTTGGTCCATGGGAGCCAACATTCTTGTTCAATATTTGGGGAAGGTAGTAGAAATGCATCTCCATTTTATGGGTTTTCTGAAAATATATTGAAAAATCTACTTAAAAAGCTTATGATTTTGTGTTATTGCAGGAGCCTGGTTCTCGCCGATTTTCTGGTGCAGCTTCTTTGTGTAATCCTTTCGATTTGGTTATGTCTGATGAGGACTTATGCAAGGGGTTCAACCGAATTTATAATAGATCTCTTGGCAAGGCTTTGAGTGGCATTCTAAAGAAGTACTGCTCCATTTTTAATCATCTTGATTGCTTCTTGAATACTATATTTGTAGGCATCTTCATATTTATGAGATTTCATATCATTCTTTGTAGGCATCTTCTTCTGTTCGAAGACATTGGAGGTGAGTACAATATCCCATTGGCTGCCAATGCCAATATTATCCGGGATTATGATGAAGGACTGACCCGAGGTACATATATCCGTTCATGACTAATGAAAATGCACATATACCCGTGAACGGTTATACCAACAATCTTTTGGGAATCATGCAGTTTCGTTTGGTTTCAAGTCAGTCGATGAGTACTTGCAGAACTCATGCAGTGCAAATTACATTAAGCATGTTAGCACGCCTTTACTTTGCATACAGGCAATACCTCTTTACCCTTTTTTTCCCCCATCAAGTTCTGAATGCATTAGATTATATGTCTAGATAAGTATGTCCGATTGAGGGACGAGAGACCGGTGGGTTTGAGGGAGGCAAAAAGGGAGGATTGGATAATTTCTAATGCATTTCTGGCATTAATTGTTTGAGGTGGCTTAACGGGGACAAGTGAGGGGTTGCTTATTCCATATAGCAATTTTGGCTTAATGGCTAAATGATTAAGCCATGAAGAAACACTCATTTATGGCTGAGCCATTAGGCCGTGCAAAGTCCAAACCATTAAGCTCATTAAGCTGTAAGTAAACAGCCCTTGTTAATGGAGTATCAAGATTTCTTGAAATGTATTTACAGGCGAAAAATGATCCAATTGCACCCGATAGAGCAATACCTCGTGAAGATATAAAGGTATGCAGCACAAAAATGTCGTTTATAATTTACCCGAATGGTCCACAGAGACACAGAAATGTCGTTCATTATTCATGAACTCCCTTTCTTAAGTTGCATCCTTTCATTTCTACAGGCGAACCCGAATTGTTTGCTGATAGTTACGCCTAAAGGAGGGCATTTAGGGTGGGTTGCAGGCGAGAATGCTCCCACAGGATGCCCGTGGACTGATCCGATGGTGATGGATTTCCTCCAACATCTCGAAAATGAAAAATCGGGCACACCACAAGATGCCACCAATTTGCTGCAGTCAGTAGAAGTGTAGACTATATTCATTTGTACTTGGTTGATTTAACTGCCCATTTTGGGTAGATTATGGGAAAACAATGTGATACAATAGTTCCCATTTGATATTTAACCATTCTAGCATCTCTTAAATCCTTTTCTTCTAGCTTAAACCTTTACTCAATACCTTATGAAGCAACGGATCGACGAAAGAATGCGGTTGAACGACAAAATGACAATCTTTATCAGGTTTTGAATCTAATCAAAGGATCATTGGCTCAACTGTATTTGGATTACTAGTATAGTCAAGCCCTCTCAGGAGGTCAATGATGAGTAGTGTGTTTGAGTATTTGTTGTTTATGAATTAGTTTTAAATTTGGAAACATCAACTATTTGGTAATGAATATATAATTATATATAAAAACGTGTGTTTAAGATCGAAAGAAATACGTATGGATTTTTTAGAGTTGATTTAGTCTAGACTGCTTAGGAAAACGTTCAAACCATAGACTAGACTGGACCACGTGATTTGACTATTTTTCAAACCAATCCAATTTGATTTGGTTCGTTCGGTCTAACGGTTCTTATGGACGCCCTTACCCTCATCCACCGAGTAAAACCCTCGGTCTTTTTTACTGCTCTGTCAAATAAAATTCTAAATTCTTATCATGTTAGTTCGATAAAATAAATGACCCAAAAGACTTATCGGCTCCTTCATCTGTGGTCATAATCGCCAACTACCATACACCTTGTCTCTTGCTTCGCCTAACAAAAAAATGACAACAATTTGGTGGGTATCCGAATTCGATGTGGGTCCGTCGATACCAAAATACACATCATTCTCTTATTTATCACATGTCGGCCTATCAAAGTTAAAAAAACATAAAAATGAATAATTTTTATGTATTTGCGATTTACTTGATATTTAATAATAGGTTGTTTAACAGTTGTTGAATGATTTAATACAAAATGATTAAGTGATCATAATCATTAAAAGACTTTCATGATATAGTGCAAAAAAATATATAATTGTTTGCTAATTATTTACAAGGAAATTAGGACGCTGAATGGTTAAGGAATATATAAGATACCAAATTATTCAGAGAGTTTTAAAACCATGAAGATGCAGATTTTTTATTTACCAAACAAGATTCACCTCTTAACGATTCAGAAATTGATTCTTAATGAAACTACTAAAAGTTAAATAAACAACCCCTAAGATTAATACGCATAATTTTCAAGTTATGCTAAAGCTTAACTTTTTTTTTTGTTAGGTTTAACTATCACACTTAATTTATTCCAATATGCTTTGATTTATTCCTACGGCTACTAAAAATTGCTTTTTGTTTGTGTTAATTTTTAATTAATAATTGAATTAAATAAGTTACCATATTTTTGCTATTCATGTTAAATTATATAATTACAAATATATATTTAAATAAAAAACCTGGTCCAACATGAAATCCGATATTTAATCGAGTTGTACGATTTTCAAACCGTAGGTATTAGATTATTATTATTTGAACCCCAACTCAACCCGATGAACCCGATATCCTTTTATTTCTTGGATTTACAATGATTGTTGAATTTCTATTAATATATACGTTAGACAATTACACTATCACGTTATCACGTACGCTCTTTATAAACATATATTTTCAATCCATTCACATCTTTATATAACTCATTTGTATATATGTTCAGTAACTATAAACATATATATGTAAATTGAGAAAATTAACTGAATATGATATACGTAAAAAAATATTGATAAGTTGTATCAAATGGTTGGTGATGAAAAATAAATTATGATTAGAGAAATAACATATTCAAGATTAAAAGAATATTTTAATGTACCAAACTATCAACCCGACCAACCCGTACGGTTTGGGTTGGGTTAGGTTGCACTTTGGTTTAAGTTGAGTTGGGTTAAAAAATTTCAAACCTTAAATATTAAATTAAGTTATTCAAATATCTTCAATCTGATGAAACTAACTCATGACCTTTCCTAGTTACATGGTCACCAAATTTGGAATAAGTTGACAATATTTTGTTTTTTAGAATTTTTCTAAACGTTTAGATTTTATGGAATGGCGATTTAATTTACTTTTTTTACGATATTGTGATTTTTTTGTTTTATTTTTGATAGATAGTAGATTTTATAATTTTTTTAAAAGAAAATCGAAGTTTAAAAAAGAGTTATTTTTTTGGAAGGAAATTTATTATTATTTTTCTTCTTTTCCTTTTGAAAAGTTTTAGGAAGTTTCTTCTGTTTCCTCTTATAGTTTTATAATGCTATTTTGTCACTTCAATTTTAGACCCACATTAAGACTTTGTTAATTAACAATTACAGTGAAATTCTTTAAATTTGAATTTTTCTTTAAAAAAATACTATAAAAAAGAAATATATTTTTATTATATTCTTACTTATGAACAACCATAAAATGAAATGTTCATATTAAAAAATAATATTTTATTATATATATAAAAAAATTTATAATATAGTTGACGGGTTAGGTTATAATGAAAATAAAAGTAACGACAAAAATGGTAATAAATGATATTCATCGTTGGATCAATCCTAATTGAAAATTAACAATAATCAGATGCATCAAAATGTACCGGATCAGTTTAGTTAAGAAGCACAATTATTACGGTAGTATAAAATTAATAATATCAAGGATTCAAATATTTTTCATATTTTTCATGCTAAATCCTATTGTTACACGATCATTTAATTTTATTATAATCTTTAAAATAAAAAATTTGTTTGAGTTAGATTATAGAAGCCCCAATTTTTTTTTTTGACTTATCTTACCGGTCAACAAAAACCAAAGGGTACCGGAAGGGATAAACTCGACGATTGCGGCTTGGCCTGAGTTGCCAGAAAATCTGTGTGGTGGTGTAACATAGCCATGCTAGCAAACACCTGTTCTTCACTCCTTATATACCCATTACTCCCTTTTTCAATTCCACCACCGTAACTCGCTACACCGCCATCGCTGCAACCATGTCCGCCACTCCTCAACCTCACTGTTCAATCCATGTCAGCGGCGGTGCTCTAGATTCATTCCTTCCGGCTTTCAACACTCTGGACCGTCCTTATGATTCCTATCCGCTGGTTTGTTCCAATAATCACCTGGAAACTATCTTTGCCTTTTTCTTTCGATCAACACCAGATGTGAGGTTTCAACGTGAGTGTCTCAGGACCAAAGACAACGACACCGTCACCCTTGATTGGGTCGCCGGTGACGATCGCAGCTTGTTCCCCAATTCTCCTACCCTCATTTTTCTGGTAAATATTATTCCCCTTTCCAAATCCCAATTTTACATCATAAACTTGAAACGAATTGATTAATTTTATTATAGCATTTACTTTAACATAGCTGTTAAATATACTATAAAACATCAAAAATAGATATTTGTGTAAGAATTTTATTATTCTATTTTTTTAATTCAACGTCAAAAACAAGAATATATACTATATCATAAATCATTTGATAGAAACTCCTAAAAACCATTTTATGCATAAAATACTGTTTATTGATATATATTACTTAAAATTTCAGATTACAAGTAATTTTGAGTAAGTATATAACTTGTTAAAGTTTTATTTTTAAATTCGTGTAACTAATTTTAAATAAACATAATCAAATACAAGATAAATGTTCATCTTAAATATAAATAATCTAAATTATAATTAGGATAATCATTGAGTTCTAACAGAAAGATCAATTATTATCAAAAAATAAATAAAGAAATTGATTTTTTAAATTTAAATTATTTTATTTCTTATAAGTTATTACAAATCAATAATTTAATCAACATAATTGTTTAATTATTCTTATAGTTTATTTGTCTTTTTTAATAAAAGTATAAGTATACTTACACAATGCAGCAAGATATATCTCGATTTTAGTGTTTTATTTTTTTCTTAGTCAATATTATAATACATTTTTATATAGTTTTGAGAAAACGATAATGTTTTTATTTTTAAATAAAATATAAATATAAAGATATTATAAAAATATATATTGATATTAGTACCAAACTAACTATTTAAAAGTTCTCTTTTTTGTGTATTTCTTTAATTTATTAAATTATTTTTATTTTAATAATATAATTTTTTATAAAGATAATAATTAAATATTTTATTAGAATTCAATGATTATCCTAATTATATACTAGAAGAGTACTCGCGCAATGCAGCGAGATACATCGTGTTTTTAATATTTCATTTTATTATTTATCTCAGTCGATGTTATAATATGACTTTAT
>NC_037542.1:18433271-18440892 GCF_001531365.2 Cynara cardunculus var. scolymus | reverse complement strand
AGATTTTTTATATTTAAAATAAGATGTTTATCCTGTATTTGATTGTGTTTATCTGCAGTTAGTTATACGAATTCAGTTATGGGATGAAATCGGATAGGGATGAACGGGTTTAAGAGTTTTAAGAGTTTAAGAGTTTTTAAGAGTTTTAGTCAAATGCATTATAATATAGTATAGATTAGTACCAAACTAATTATTTAAATGATTTTTTTTAAGAGTAATATGTATAGATTATTAGAAACTAGTTTTATAAGTAAAATCTATATATGTAGTATAACAATAATAAAAAAATATAATTAATATTAAATAATTATTTTTCAAACAAAATGAAAATAAGTGGTTCCTGTCTTCCGGTTAGAGCAGCAAGACATACTTAAAAATGCCATTCAACCGGTCGAGCCCATGGCGCAGTGAGGTACCGGAATGGATCAACTCCATGATTGCGGCTTGGCCTGAGCTACCAGATTGTAGGGTAACATAGCCATGGCCAAAGTCTCCATTGCCGGCCTTGCTACCAACCGTCTATTCTTTCCTCCTTATATACCGCTCGCTTCCTCTCAAACAACCAACCCCTTTTCCACAACTGTAACTCGCTACACCACCATGGCTGCCACTCCTCTCAACCCCCAACCTCACCCTTCTCTCCATGTCAGCGGCGGAGCTCTAGATTCATTCCTTCCAGCTTTCAAGACTCTGGACCATCCCTACGATTCCTATCCCCTGGTTGCTTCCAATCGCCACATCGAAACTATCTTCGCCTCTAAGTTCCGATCAGTCCCAGATGTGAGGTTCCGACGTGAGTGTCTCAGGACCAAAGATAACGGCACCGTCGCCCTTGATTGGGTCGCCGGTGACGATCGCAGCTTGTCCCCCAATTCCCCTACCCTCATTTTGCTGGTAATTTATTCCCCTCTTCAGATCCCAAACCCCGTACATGATTAAGACGAATTGATTACTTTTTGAATTTCTTTAATCGAATGTCTAATTATACAATAAACAAGTATAGCACATAATAATGGATGGTTGCAGCCGGGTTTGACAGGTGGAAGTGGGGATTCATACGTAAGGCATATGCTGCTGAGAGCAAGAAGAAAGGGGTGGCGAGTTGTGGTGTTCAACAGCCGTGGTTGTGGTAATAGCCCTGTCACAACACCACAGGTATCAAAATCAACTCTCCTCCATGCTTCCAGGGAACATCATTCATCATATTTCTGCATATTATATACTTAAATAAACATTTAGGGGTTGTTTTGTTGGTTTTCCATATGCATAAAGTCATCTCTGTCTCTGTGGATTAATCTGTCAATAGTGTTGGAGATGATTTTTGTTCGGGAGGGTTATTTCATAGATGGAAGGAGCATGTTTTTTAATTTGGAGGGCCGTGTTCGGAGAAAGTTTCTGCATAAAGCTCCCCCTAGAAGCGTACTGTTTCTATATCATTAAGCCACTAGAAAACAGTCATATATAGCGGACCAAATAAGATGCGAGTCCCATTAAGTTCATTAAGCTGCTAACAAACAGGCCCATAGTATACTAATCAAATACTCCTTAAAAGACCAAAATCAAATGACATTGATTAATAACCTGCAACTTTTTCACTATCTGGTACCTTAAAAGACCAAAACCAAATGACATTGCTAACTTCTTGGCATCTTTCTTTATAATGTTACATGTCCAACCGCCTTCTATGATTGCAAATCAAGTACAAGCTGAATTTGGATTGGAATCTTGCATTATTTTGCACCCCAAAATGTAAAAGTTGGTATCTTTTTGGGGATGGAGGGAGTGCAATTTAGGAAATGGTTTATGTAGTCTATTTTCAAGAAAAGGGGATGTTTGTTGTGTGCATTTAATAAACTTGTTTTATCTTTTTCACAGTTCTATTCGGCATCATTTTTGGGAGATATTGGTCAAGTAGTAGCACATGTTTCCTCTCGATACCCAGATGCAAATTTATATGCTGCTGGTTGGTCTCTTGGAGCAAACATTCTTGTTCGGTATTTGGCTCAGGTAATACATTCAACATCCATCATACTCATCTATGCTTCTCTACCATGGATTGGATTCTGCTTATCGATTAGTCTGTGATTTCAATAAAACTGTTATTTTTGGCACTGTCTTCTTAGCAAACAAAGCTAGGATCAGAAAACAAGTGAAAAGTTAATTTAGTTGACTAGAAATTTGAAAGTAACAAAAAATTTAGCAGATTGCTATTCAGATAACTCCATTGGTTCACTTACAATTCTACATGTAATTGCAGGAATCTGATAGTTGTCTCCTTTCTGGTGCTGTGTCTTTGTGTAATCCTTTTAATTTGGTCATTGCTGATGAGGACTTCCACAAGGGTTTTAACATAGTTTATGACAGAGCTCTTTCAGCTTCACTGCGCAGAATCTTCTCAAGGTAGGTTTTTTACTGTTTTACAGTCAAGTGAGTCATCTTCCCGTTCCACTGTTCTTTCTCTCTAAGAGCAAAATAAACGACGTTTTTTGGCATTTACATTTGTTGATAAGCTAGTCTTTGCAAACTTGATTAGTTTATCGGCTAGCTTATTAGCCAACAGCTAGCTTATCAACTAGTTTGCCAAAAACTAAAGTGCACCTCTTTTTCAGTATGGTCATGGTTGCATTTCCGCTTGGCATGATCTTTAAATACGATTAATTCTTTTGTTCGACTTCCTCTTTCTACCTTCTTTAATCTAGCATGACATCATTGTCACTACTATGACTTTTATTTGTAGACATGCTCCTCTATTTGAAGAAATTAATGGCGATTATAACATCCCAGCAGCTGCCAATTGCAAATCCGTTAGGGAATTCGATGAAGCATTGACACGAGGTACACATGTTTCTCCTATTGAAACAGGACGATATGCAAGACCATTTCTTACAGTACTATTTGCATATTTTGCAGTCTCTTTTGGTTTTAAGTCGGTGGATGAATACTACCAAAAATCAAGCAGCTCGGATTCTATAAAGAATGTAACTACACCTTTGCTTTGCATCCAGGTAATACTCGCCAACCACTAAAAAAGACGTAAACTTTTATGGTTATTAAAGTTTCTGAAGCATAACCCATGATTTTACAGGCAGCAAATGACCCCATCGCCCCTGCTAGAGGAATCCCTTGCGAAGATATCAGGGTATGTTAACATAAACAAGTATTTCAAGATAAAAAGAAACAAGAAATTGACATTTTTGGTACTTGATGTTGGTTCAGGAGAACTCAAACTGTATGTTGATAGTTACACCTGAAGGTGGGCATTTAGGGTGGATTGCAGGCAATGAGGCACCTTTTGGAGCTCCTTGGACAGATCCTGTGGTGATGGATTTTCTGGAACATCTAGTAAGAACAAAATCCATCTCTGTTTCTTATTCTTCAAAATCTAAGGAAAATAAGCACACATTGCCAACAAGTGTAAAGTAAAGATGGCATCTTTTATCAAGAAAATACATACATTCTTGACTTGGATCCGAGGACATTGAGGGCACAATCTAATACGGTAAAATGATCGCTGTCGTCGTGATATGTTTTGCCAATATAATTAAGTTCATGGGATTTATTTGGAACTTTTTGTTTGAAGTGATTTTAATATGGTCTTGGTTGAATATGCATACAATCTCGGTGAGCTTAGCATTTGGTGGTACATACTATATATACTATATAAGGTGTAACTGATACCAAACAACTCGTGAGCTACTTAAGCTTGTCTCGGTCAACACTTGACTTGAACTTGAGCTCAGCTCGACTCGACATATTAACGAGTCGAGTCGAGCTACACAATACTCGACTCCAGAAGCTCGTAAGATATGATAAAATTTGTAAAATAATAATAATTTGTAAAATATGATATAATAAAATCTAGGGGCATTTGAGTCTTTTTTTTAAACTTTGTTTGTAAAATATATTATTCAAAAGTTCTAGTAAAAACGATTTAAATAACAGAAAAGTATAAAGTTTATTAATTTTCCGTTTTATTTTATATATGTTCTATGTTGTTTTTTATTATTAATATTTTATAAATTAGACAAGTTAATCAAAATATAGAAAACGTATAAAAATTATATTTTGAGGACAGTGAATTGAAATTTAAAAAATAATAAATAAAATTTAAAAAATGAGCAAAATGTATAGAGGGTTATGTATATGATGTTTTAGAAGAAAATTAACTTTTATATTGAGGGTAATAAAATATAGACTTGTTTCACCTTGTTCCATAGCTGAAACAAGTCTGTTCAACTTTGTTCATGCCTATTTCACATATCAAACTTGGAATAATGATTCATGTTCTATCATGTTTAGATGGTGTTTGTTTTTTGAAAAAAACTCTTATTTTACCACTTATGTCTGATTCGGTCAGACATAAGGCAATTCAGACTGTTTGTTTTTCTTTTTCTTTCAGAGCCACTTATCACTTATTTTCCTCTTAAAAATTAAGTGATAACMTAGCCACTTATTTTYCTCTTAATCCTAAAAACTATCCAGAGAACCGATTTCTACTTCATCATTCGATCGACTTCACCCTCTCAATCGATCGACTTCACCCTCCTTACCGTCTCAATCGATCGACTTCACCCTCCATCGCCTCTGGTGGCTTCAAATCGACCCAAATCAGATCCAAATCAAGAGGGTTTTCTTCTCTGTGGGTTTTCGCCACTGTGTGTTTTCATTCCTGTGCAAACCAGTAGTTGTGCACCTTTATCCTCGTGAATCAAGGTATTTTCGTCCCTGTAGTTTTCATCATGATGGAGATTTGCTTCGATTTTAGAGGTGGATTTGGGCGTTCGATTTTAGAGAAGGAGTGGTGGTGGACGGTGGTTGATGGTGGTGGGATGAGGGTGGAGATTGAGGATGGAAGACTTGATGTGGAGGAGAAGGAAGAATTAAAGGAATATTGGGAACGTAAACAGAAGTGAAATCAGAAATTATACATATTCATATGTTTTGTTGGTTACAAAAGCAAACTATTGATTCAGATTTCAGACTTCAGACATTTGTCAGTTTACAAAAACAAACAGTCTGACTGATTTGGATTTCAGACTTCAGCAGCACCTCTTAAAAATCAGAAGTGAAATCAGACTTCAGACTTCAGCATCTCTTAAAAAACAAACGACACCTTAGTTTACCAAACGCACCATAACCCCTAAGGTCTGATCCTATTTAGTCGATTTGTTGCCCGAAGCTCAAGCATCACATGAATAATTTGGTCATAACCGATCTCTTAACCAATTATTTGATAACTTGCCATTAAGAAAATACCAAATTATATAAAAATGAAATGTATTTTGTTTCAATGTCTGTTTTATAGGACGTACTTTCAGATTCAGAATACGTATTTAGATAGGGTCTATGACATAGCTTTGTATGAGCCCGATCCCTATCTGGATCCGGGCCTTAAGCGGCATTCGGGCCTTCATCCCACATTTTACAAAGTTGTTGTAGTTTTGGGCTTGGTATCTTTTATGTAGAAAATTTTGGACTTCAAAAATATTATTTCAGGTTTAGGTTTTCTTTAATTCAATTTCAAAACATTTTAAAGTAACTACAAATTTTTCAGACAACTCGACAAGAAAATTTCAAAAAATACTTCATCATTTAGACATTTTTTATAGATTAAATGCATTATATTGAAAAATAATAACATAAAATTCATAACATTTTTAATTGATTGCGGAAATTAATGAATAAACGAACCTTCTCTGTTAATAGATTAAATTGATTTGTTGAAATGAAATGAAATCATGGATCAAGAAAAGTTTGAGATTCACATAAAAGTGAAATGACATTCAAGAATTATAAGAAAACATGTGAAAATAGAGGACAAACATATTTAAAATAAGACATATTACTACTATATGTTTGAAAACCTATAAAATTATGATAATCTTAAGAATTAGTGTATCATATGCAATTTCATATGATTTTTTTTTTTCATTTAAGATTAGGATTTAGAATATTAATTAATATATATTTGTTTTATAATGTGTTTATTTCACTATGTGACCCTTTTTTATCCTGTTTGTGAAACAAAATATATAAAAGAATTCCATATTGTGAATCGCAAACACATTAAACAAAGAGACTATAAAACAAATATATGTTTATCAATACATTAAATTGTAGTATTACATGAGAAAAAAAACATGTAAAACTAATACCGTAAAATTAAAGTTCTCGCGGTTACCATAATATATGAAGTTCTCAAATGGTTACCATAAAATTGTATAATATTATGATTTATAAAAATCATTGTAACAAAAAACAATATGGGTCAAATTTATAAATGACTAATAAATATAAGAGAAAGAATATATATATATATATATATATATATATATAATATGAATTGCGTTCCGATAAGAAGAGAAGTTATAGTGAAAAACGTAAGAAAATATATTCACCCTTGGATCAATTGGTAATCAATATTAATAAGTTGCACCAGTATGCACCAGATCAATTCTCTTCTTAAACGCAATTCATTGGTGGACATGAAATTAAAAATGTTCAAGGGTTTAGATCTTTTTTTACGCTTCTCATCATAATTTTCTTTGATCTCTTCTCAAACGATCCTTTGCACGCGTGCATGCATACACACACACACACAATATATATGTATGTGTGTGTGTGTGTGTGTGTATATATATATATATATATATATATATAGTATATTTACTTTGCAAACCACGTTATTTGTACAAACCTCATTCAACCAAACATAATTTTTTTTTGTTCATTTTTATGTAAATATGAGAGTTTGATTAATCATTTTTATTGTGAAGGGTGTTAATCATGGATATTATCATTCTCATTATTTTAATTTTAGAGAAATACATGAAACAACTTCATTAAGTATTATATGAAACAATTTCATAACCATATATGAAAACAACTTCATCAAAAAAAGTATTATATGAAACAATTTTATGAATTTTTTTAATCAGATTAAACAATGAAATCGACAGATGAGGGTGGTTTGCACGGTTTGTACAATTAGATGATTTGAATTTGATCGATCATCTATATATATAGAGGTTGGTTATTATACAACCCTTGACATTTGTGCAACCAATACAACCCAATCTTAACCGTCCATTTTATTTGATTAATATGTGATTTCATAGAAATTTTGATTGTTTCCTAATATAAAGTATTGATCATAATTAATGAACCATATTTATCTTTCATAAATATTCAAATCATAATAAATGAACTCTCATCATTTTCATAAATATATCAATTTATTGGATTGCATTGGTTGTACAAATACAACGGGTTGTATTTGAAACAAACACTCTCTCTCTCTCTCTATATATATATATATATTATACATATATATATGACAAAAATAAGGAATATACATATAATTATTGTCTTAAAAAGTATATAATGGATTAGTATGTAACATTTAAACAATTTTAATGTAAGAAATTATACAAATGATTAGAGACGGTCTTCACAAACACAATGCAATATAAATTCTCAAAACAACACCTTTTCTTTCATCGCCTTTTTTAACTTCGCACCAAAACTCATAAAATTCATCACTAACTAAAATTCAAGTAACTGCTATACTTATATATATAATATATATATATATATACATATATATATATGTATATATATA
>NC_037542.1:18406509-18433171 GCF_001531365.2 Cynara cardunculus var. scolymus | reverse complement strand
GGATAAACGGGTTTAAGAGTTTTTAAGAGTTTTAAGAGTTTTTAAGAGTTTAAGAGTTTTAAGAGTTTTTAAGAGTTTTTAAGAGTTTAAGAGTTTTAAGAGTTTTTAAGAGTTTCAGCCAAATGTTTTATAATATAGTATAGATATAGATATAGATAAACATTTATCCGATAAACATTTATCTGATAAACATTTAGTAAACAACCCTTGCGTTATTTGAGAAATATGTGACCCATTACTATTGGTTACCGAATTTATTTAACTAATTTTGGGACCATCATGATTACAATTGAAAATCAAATTAAGAGATTTGTAGAATAATATTTGAGAAATTGATGTTTTCCGTAATAAGAGAAGGGGGTGGGCCCAAGGACCACTGGGCCCAATGGAAGACTTGTCGCACGTCCTCGTACTAATGGGCCTACCTTCAATTAGCTGGCAGATTGCCCGTCGTTGAATTCCTTTCCATGACCATTATGCCCTACTTTACTTTTTACAATTCTACCCCTTTTGGACACAATCTTTCCTTATTATTATTTTATTGTAACTATTTCTTTTTGAATCGTCGATTTCATCACATTTTTTTCACCTTTTTGTGATTGGGTGGCACTGGAAAAAAAAAATATTTTTATGAGAAAATGAGAAAAGGTTCAGTGTTTCAGATCATACGAAAGTTACTATTGACCTTCACATGCTATGAAGTAATATTCAAAGAGTCTCATATCTTTCTTTGTCGGTTCAAGCCAGCTGATAATTTTCGACAAGTCTTTCCAAGTTTTTAGTGATAGAAGCGGAACTACAGGTATGAAATAAATTGTTTTTCTCATGATTACGTCCAACAACCCACTTGAGCAATTTTCTTTTTCTCGCATTGATTCCTTGTCACGTCTGTTTACGAAGACAAAAGTCTCTCATATGATACTGACTTTATATAGGAAACGTATGTATATGTATTTCATATATGAGACACATTTACATGTGACATCATCCTGTATATACACAGACAAATAACTAAGCATGTGATAATATAAAAATATTTTCTAGATAGAGGAAGAAAGAGAATGTACAAAAATCTCTAAAATGGTAGAACTCGGTGAAATTAAATGTTGAGTAGGGAGAATAAACATTTCCCCACCAAAAGACTTTGGCCTAGCGGTATGTGAGTCATTGGCCTTCTACCTAGGAGGTCAAGGGATCAAACCTCACCAAAGGTGAGGATGTTGTGTGAGTTTATTTGTTCTATTCGCCTCCTCCCGCGTCTTTTTCTCGTAGTCACTCCTTCATCGTCCCCACCCCATCCCTCCCTCTTCCATGTTCTTTTCTTTTTCTAGCCATCGTTGTGAGCAGCTGGCCAGGAATACCATCAAAGATGAGAACGATTGATCTTCGAGATCCACATTGTTTCCAAATAAAGATGAGAACAATGCCATCTTTTAGATCCACATTGTTTCCAAACAAAGAGGAGAACGATGCAAATTTGAGATGCTCGTCAAGCCTACCACCAAATTAATCACTAGTGACTCTCGTGTTAATCACATATGATATTTGTATTAGATTATTAATCTACACATTATCACATTTGATATTTATATTATATTCATATGTTTTACAATTACTACAATCACATGCTAGATAAGACAAAAAGGACGACGATATGAAAAAGATAAAAACAAAAACAGATGAATAAATAAAAATATATTGATGTCAAATTAAATATAATTAAATGCCTATTTTTCAGCTATGATTTATTTGTCTCCAATTTTGGTGATATTTCGTTGATTTTCAATTATAAAATATTTATTTTAACTTTTCACATGACAATATAGAGAGGTTCAAAGAAAACTCTCTAAAAATGAAAAAATTGAAGAACATTTTGAAAACCATTTATCTTAACAGTATAAACATATACATACAAGTAATTAAAGTTGCATATTTGGTTTTTATGCATGTGTGCATATATATATATATATATATATATATATATATATATATATATAGNATTTTTATTGTGGAGGGTGTTAATCATGGATATTATCATATTCGTTATTTTAATTTTAGAGAAATACATGAAACAGTTTCATTAAAATTTCATTAAGTAGTATATGAAACAACTTCATCAAAAAAACTATTATATGACACAATTTCACAAGATTAACAATTTCATGAAAAAATTTCATAAGATTAACGATGAATGAGAGTAGTTTTTACGGTTTTTACAAATTGGAGTGGTTTTCATTGGATCGCTCCTATATATATATAGGGTCAGGTTCAAATGTTAACCAACGTTTTTGTGTTAACTTTTTTAACTGATCTTAGCCATTCAATCTTTCAATAAACGGTTGTGATTAATCATGATAAAAACTTATTTTTTTAAATTTAAAATTTTATAAAGATAAGTGAACAAAGTTGAAAAGAGTATTTAGGTAATTTTTTATGTAACTCCCATATCATTAATTGGGAGTTACAAAATCAAAAAATCCTATGATTTTTTTTTTAAATTTATTTTTGTTAATGTAAGAACCATATGAACACAACTATATATATATATATATATATATATATATATGAACCATTGTGTCAAATACRAACAAAAAATTGACATATATATGAACTTGGACTGCATAGCATTTATGAACACAATAAGAATAACTGCTATACGAAAGAAAATAAATAAAATAACAAGTATGAACACAATATGAACAGCTTGCAAACAATAGTTCCTTCATTATGAACACATTCAGGAGCGATCTTTTGTCAATTGGAGTTTTATACATGCATTGCATCCACACCGTTTAAGGTTCACCTCTTGTTCATATGTGTTTATGGTCTTATGTGGTTCTTCACCCTTTGTTCATATCGTGTTCATCCCTTGTTCATATCATATAAAATATATGAACACATAACCTCGACGCTATAAACACCGGGTGCAAACACTAACACAAATATAAAATATGGTATCAAGCTTAAAAAATAACACTTGTATTCATATGATAGAAGTAACATGAACACAATGGTTCATGATTCATAAAAGTCGGTTATATGACAATATGAAAATGGGTCGTGCATGTACTTCCATTTGAACATGTGAATTAGAGACGTATTAATAATTAAAGAAAATTGTTATCAACGCAATATGAACTACAAAAAACACAACACATCATAATGAACATAATTTCGATTAAAACGAGTCTAATAAAATATTAWTCCATTACCAAGACATTCGCTTTGGTTAATTTCTTCACTTCCCGAACATGAACTCTGATTGTCACCATAAACCATTTTAATCTTCTCAATGTTCTCAATTTCTTTTCCAATGCGTTTATCCATAATAGCTTGAATAATACCGAAGATTTTACTACCGTGTTTTCTCCACGAATCAAAAACTCATAAAACAATAAAAATGGATGATGAAGATTAAAAAAAATAAAACTATCAATATTATAAATTCATATTTTCAGGGATTTTATGATTTTGTMACTCCCCATTAATGGTATGGGAGTTACATAGCAAATGAAATTACTYAATTACCCTCGACATTAAATTGTGAACATAATAGAAACCTAATAGAAGAATGAATTGTGATTGGTTAACATGGTTTGCAAAGTTAACACAAAAACTTTGGTTAACATTTGATCTTGACCATATATATATATAAAATTAAAAATAAAGTTGTCATGACATGACCGTTGTATGAATCTCTACCAAATTATATCATTATGTCAAACCAATAATGCCATTGCAAGCCATTGCAAGAGGAATTATTGGTACACTCTTTTGTCGAATGTCTAGTAAAAGAGAATGCTTTTGATACAAGCTCTAGACCTCCTAACAAATAAATGTAACACAAACCTAACCCATTTTTATCGCTCTATAAGTGCTTACCAGGTAACAGTCATCATCCACAACTTATCCTATAGGACTTTCAATCCTTGCATTCTACCTTATCGGGTAAGATTTGTGGTCATTCCTATACTCACCCGATAAGATAATTGACCGGTTAAACATGTGAGAATATAATTTAATGTGAGAAAAATAAGAAGAGATTTAGACCATTGATCAGTTTTAATTTCGTCCCCACCTCTTGAATTGCACTTATCACTGGAATTGATCCGGTGCATCTTGGTACACCGAATTAGTATTGATTTTCAATTAGGATTGTCTAAGAGTGGAGATCCATTCTTACATTTTTCACAATAACTTTCAATAACCCAACTCCTATGCTCCATATAGACCCAAAAAGTAAGGTTGAATTCAATGGAAATATACTTATTGGTTTGTAAAGTTCTTAATAAAAGCTTTGTCATGATATATTACACACTTAAAATGGAGTTCAAATATATAAGAAACTGACCATCAAAATGAGTTCATAAGTGATTCTTTGGTTAGACTGAGTAAGAGTTATAGGAGGAAATGCTCTCACCAAGGGGTATAGAACTATGACGAATTGGCTATCGACATATTTTTAAACTTCTGGTACTACTTAGTAATACATAATCCCTTAAATTTCAAATTTACGAATAAATATCGTATATGTACAATATAGGGTTGTAAACGAGTTGAGTCGAGTAGTAGGTTTATCGAGTTGGGCTGGAAAAATAATACCAGGGTCGAGCTTGACTCGAGCTCGAATAACTTTTTCAATGTAGGGTTCAGACTCGATACTCGTTTATGGGTTCGAAGTTGCGATCAAATAACTTGTTTATCAACTCAAGCTTTATATATTTTTATATATTTATTGTATGATTAATCAATATAAAACATGTTTGGCTCGAAAAAACCGTATGGTAGAATAGCTCGACTTGATTTAACTTGACTCGAGTTAAACGAGTTTCATTTTGTGTTTGAGCTCGACTCGAACTCAACAATTATTAAATTCAAGCTCAAGTAACTTGCTACGAGCTCGAATCATTTACTTCCCTATGTACATTAAGACTATATTTGGATTGTCCAAGCATTTAATGTTTTGATTAGAGGTGTAAATGATGTGAGTCGAGTTCAAGTATCAATATATTCGACTCGAACTCAATAGTCATTTCTCAAGCTCGAACTTTTACTCGAATTAAGCTTACTCGACGAAATTTAAGAAAACGGTAGGGTTTTCTCTTATAAATTATAAAATTTATAAGTATTCTCTTAAATTTTAAAACACTTAAAGGGATGCACTTCAAATTTCATCATAAAAAAGATAAAGTTACAAACTTTATTCACCTCACACTATTTTTATAACACCTCTCCGTCCTTCTTTTACAATCTATCTTCCAATATGGGACAATGCCACCAGATACTTCTATAGTTTTTTTGTCTTTTTTTTAAGTTTTGATTTTATTAAAAAAAAATTATCGATTAGTATTTATATTTAAAAATGCACAATATTGTTCAAATATCTTAAAATATAACACATTTTTATCACATTATATTATACATATTATATTATAAGACTGATTATATTTTAAAACTAATTATATAAAAAATATCGAGTATCTTACGAGCTTTTCGAGTCGAGTATTGGGTGGTTCGACTCAATTTCGAGTCGAGTTCGAGTTTAAACCGAACATATTCGAGTCGAGTTGACCGGGTTTTGACCGAGTCGATCTCAAATAGCTTGCAAACTGTCTCGTACCATTTACACCCTTAGTTTTATCATTCAAAATACCTAAATTCTAAGTTGTTTATCATTTAAGAACATGCTAACAGTTATATTAAAATAGTAATTTTGGAGATCTATGAGTTGTTATTTGGTCTAATTCTATACTAAAATGTATGATAAAACCAAAGGGCTTTTGGCCTAGCGGTATGTGAGTCATTGGCCTTCTAAGAGGTCAAGAGTTCAAATCTCACCAAAGGTGAGGAGGGTGTATGAGTTTTTTTGTTCTATTTGCCGTATATAAATATTATATACTTCAAAAAAATGTATGATAAAAATAGAGAAAATATAAATGTTGAGAAAACTTTAAACCCTAGACCATAGACCTTAAGTCTAAACGTACCATGTCGTTTTTAAATTAAACAGAATTACCAAAAACGTTTTTGGTGTATATAATATATAATATATAATATATAATATATAATAAATGAATGATGCATATCCTCGTTTATCATCCTTTCATATTTATGTTCATATCAAAAGAACACAAAAGGGTATGCCTCACATTTCCTTTTTTTTTTTATTGAATTATTTATTTTAACTAGCTCTACCAACAGCATATGCTAATTTTTTATTACAATTTTTTAATTCGCATGTAACATGTCTTAACAATTAATTTATTTGTAACTTGCATATCTTTATAACATACACTACACATAGTTTTATGTTACGAAAGTAAATGGAAACTCAGTATACAGTTATAAAAATGTAAATATTAATGACAAGATAATTAGTTCGATATATTTTGGTGAATACGGACTTAATTGAGAATTGTGTGAAGAAAAAACTATATATATATATATATATGTATGTATGTAAGGTATATTTCAAATGCAACTATGCACATTTATACAACCAATACAACCCAATTAATTGAGATATTTATAGAAATGATGGAAGTTCATTTATTATGATTTGAATATTTATGAAAGATGAATATGATTCATTAATTATGATTGATACTTTATATTATGAAACAATCAAAACTTATATGAAATCACATATTCATCAAACTAAATGAACGGTTGATATTGGGTTGTATTGGTTGTACAAATATAAAAGGTTGTATAATAACTGTAAATGTATAGAGAGAGAATAATGATCATGGGAGAAATAGAGAAATTTCAGTATCATATGTGATTGCACTCATTTGGGTGAGTTTTAATCATATATGATTAAACGTTTATATGTTAGTCAATACAACATGTGTTTAATCATATATGGTTAAACTTGTATATCATGCGTATAATCATATATGATATTGAAACTTCTCTGCTTCTCGCAAAAATGTTTAATTTTAAGATGGACAGTTAAAATTGATTTGTATGGTTTGTAACATTTCCATGGTTTGTATTTGATTGAGACTCTCTCTCTCTCTCTCTCTCTCTATATATATATATATATATATATATATATATATGTGTGAGAGAGAGAGGGAGAGAGAGCTTGTTCTTTTGTTAACTCAATAGTAGGTGTTAATGATTTGAACCAATCTTAACCCTTAAACCTTGAAATCTATGGATTAAATTAATCATGACATATTAGTAAGAAATGAAAAACTGAACAAAAATAAACATTGGTGAACATTTTTGAACAAAGGTATGTGTGGAAAAGATCGTATCATATGAACACTTACCAACAATTTTATTGAAAACCATATAGTTATGAGCACATTCTTATGAAGACCTCATGGTTATGAACATATTCTTATTAACACATATAAACATCAGACTTAGACACACACACACATACACACACACACACACACACACACATATATATATATATATAGGGATTGAGTTCTAGTGAAAAGTCTAAGAAGATATCTCCACCCTTTGATCACGTCTAATTGAATGTTAGCACTAATGTGGTGCACTGAGATGCACCTGATGAATTTCTTTTTAAAACGCAATTCATGGTTGAGCATGAGATTAAAAGTGATCAAGGATTTAGATCTTCTCTTACGTTTCTCACTTTATGTATATATAGGACAAATTAAATTCAAACCATTGAAATGTTACAGACCAATCAATTATGATATTTTATGAAAATGATAAAGGTTCATTTATTATTATTTGAATATTTATGGAATATGATTAGATTTAATTAATTATGATCAACGTTTTATATCAGGAAACAAACGATAAATTTATGAAACCATATATTGATTAGACGATGGACGATTGAGATTGATTTGTATGATTTTTATTTAATTTGTTTTATATATAGGCGCCTAATCAAATGAGAACTCGACAATTTATGATAATCGTGAGATCTAATGTAAGCCAATCAACTTGATATATTAATTCTATTTGTTTAATTAATAGGTAAATGTGTATTAGTAATTTGATTAATTACAATTTAGATATTAATTTTTTTAACAGTTATATTGTTTACTTATTTTTCTCAAGAAGATTGATATTGAAGTTCATTATTTTGAAACCATAATCTCTCTTATCTATGTTCTCCTTGTTTCTATAACCATGGTGGAGAAGACGATAATGATATCCTCACTAGAGTCAACCACCTGGTTGGAAGAAAGGTGGTTTAGGGGTGGCGGAGTACGGTGAGTCCTGGTTTTCTTGTTTGAAGCTCCATAGGTTCAGGTGGCGCGATGGTGTTTTAGGAGGGGAAGATGACAGTAAAACATCATCACAATCATTGTTGAAAAATGTGAGAAGGTGATGGCGTCGTCGGAACATAGTCAAACTCCAATAAGAAATTGGATGTATCATATTGTCCACACTGTACCGGAGGTGGCGGTGATTACAGTGGTTTTCACAGTAGGTATGTGTGGTCTAAAGTCCAGATTAAATCTGGTTTCAACCAATATAGAAGGGTATTACAGTGGGTTTGTGTTTTAATGTTTAGAAGTTTTTGGGTATTACAGTGTATATCACAAGTGGTTTGTCTCTATCTGTTTTTAAGTTCTTGGGTATAATAATCAGTATCACAGTTGGCTTGTATCTTTCTGTTTTGGAGTTCTTGGGTATCACGGTCGGTTTGTGCCTTTCTATTTGGAGTTCTTGGTTACCACAGTCGGTTTGTGTCTTTCTGTTTTGAAGTTCTTGAGTATCACAGTTTGCTTATATCTTATCGTTTAGTTGTTCTTGAGTATCACAGTGGTGTATGCCGAAATAAATTTGGCCAGGGTAAGGTTCACCGAAGAGAAAAGAGAGGAGAAAGAAATTTACAAAAGACTAATTTTCCCCTAAATATTATCCATAAATTTAAATTTTTAGGAAATTTAATAGATAATTACCAAAATTAATATTTTTAATAATAGTCATTGATTATTAGTAACGTGTGATTGAGATCGGACGTCACGATTATTACAAACAACCGAATTATTTTTGAATGGCTTCGTATATTTATATTTATATTTATTATTATAGAAGGTACTCGCGCAATGTAACGAGATATATCTCGATTTTAATGTTTCATTTTATTTTTGTGGTATATATCGATGTTATAATACGGATTTATAAGGTTTTGAACAAATAACAATGTTTTTTTTAATAAAATATAAATTTGAAGATATTATAAAAATTACTTATATATATATATATATATATTCTATTTTTTGTGTAATTTATTTAATCAATTTTTTTTATTATAATTTAATGTAGGTTTAATGGCGAATTAATTTATTTTTGGTTTTATAATACAATTTTTAAAAAGATAGTAACTAAGTATTCTTTTAGAACTCAATAATTATCTTAAATATATTTTAGATTTTATAAGAGAACTTTATCTTATATTTGATTATATTTATATATAGTTAGTTGCACAAATTTTAAACATTGAGCTTAATAAGTTGTACTTTATGCATAATTTTGTAATCCTGAATTTCAAGTAATAAACAATACTTCATATATAAAAAAATAGTTTTTAAAAGTTTTTATCAAATATTATATAATATAAGATAGATATATATATGAGTTTAGTAATTTTCAAAACTTCAAGACATAAAAAACCAGAAGATTTATCCTTACCAGCTTATTTTAATTAAATTGTTTATTATTTAATTAATAATAAAGGCGTAAACTTTGTATTTTTGTGATTTAATAACTATAGCATAATTATTTATTGTTTTTTTATGTATTAAAATAATATTGAAATAAAAATTTCATTTATGACATATTTTAAAGATGGTTATTATATAATTTATTGTGGTTATAATTTAATTCGGAAATTGGTAATTATGATCCCGGACCAATAAGAGAAGTACATCGCAATCAACTTTTTTGATTGGTACGATGCAAAAGACAAACATATCAACACTATCGTTGCAAAGTAGGATTCTTTTTTCGAAAATAAGATATTTAATTATATATTTATAAATTATGTGTTTTTATTCATTTTCCTTATTAATTTTAATTTTTTGAAATATATAATATTTATATACGACAAATACACTCATATATCTTTCTTATTTTTAATGATGATTGAACTCATGACCTTGTAGGAGGCTAAGATTACAATACCGATATGCCAAAAACCCTTTAATGATTTAAAAATTTTAAGATCTGTAAATTCTATTATAAGCCACTAATTTAAAATAATTATATTATTACTTAATGAGATATGATCGGTATTTATTTAAATAAAATTAATGTATTTTTTAGGAATTTCGGTACATATTTTTTTTTCTCTCCTTGCTCTATAACATACACAAGTACAAAGTAAACAGACTTTAATATTTTCTTACAAGATTCACATGGATTTCACAAATGATAGAATTAGATTTAGATTTTGTTAATTTAGTTGGTGTTCACAATGTGTTTACAAGTTATATAAGATCTTTTAGATTTAGAGTGTGTTCAGAAACTATAATAATATTTCTAAGAAAATGTTTACAAAGTGTTCATCTTTTGTACATATTAAATCATGTGTGTACGTGTATGTTATGGAGAGAAGAGAAAAAAGATGAGAGATTTTTTAATTTATTTTAGATTTTATTTTCAACTAATTTAAAAAATAATAAAAAATGAAGACTTTGGGGACATAAAAGATATGGTAAAAATCTCCAAAATGAACAATTCCTAATATAAATGATTTTTATATTATTCACATCGATAAAAATCATTGAAATTAAATATATAAAATCGAGAAATATTGTTTTATTAAGTGTTCTGAATATTTTCATATAAAATTGATATTATAACATTTAAAATGAAGTAAGTCTTTGAGTTGAGAGATGAAATGGGGTTTTGTTTATGAAGTCTTGATTTGACTGAATCTTTATATGTTTCGAGATTGTAACTGGTTTAACAACACAGAAACACGGAGTTTTTAACCAAACCACAGATGGTTCAAATATTCTTCATTTTGAGAGGTTACACCCTGGGCTTTGGTTGGATTTGGATAAGTTCTAATCGTTGTAAATGATTTTGGAAATCATTGTTTTAATCCAATTAATCATTTTGGTTTGGGTTGGTTTGTCTACAAAATTCGATGTTGAGAAGTTGAAGAATTGATTTCTGATTTTGGTTTTGGACAGAGCCATAGGCGACGTAAGCCGTTAGTGTAGTAGCGTAACAACTCGCGAGAAGAGTCATACAAGTTTCATGACTAGCGCCGCAACCAACTTCACGGATCAAGTAGCATAACCCTCAGTTTTGGGGTTTTCATCTTTTGGCCAAACCTCTAGTTTATGGCCTTATTTAAGGTCATTATTAAGAGATAAAAAGGAAGAAACTATTTCGTGATTAATGTGAGTTTCACATCTTAAGTAATTCTATTATTCAGGTGTGGATTTGTTGAACAATTAGTCTTGTGGGTCCGATTCAAACATAGACTTGGACCATACGTGGTTTTATGAAAATGTCTTAATTATAAATTGCACAACAGTAGTAGGGTACCACAATTATGGGAGTGATTATTCTTCGTGTGCACATGAATGTGTTTCATGTTGACACAAGAGTTCTTACAGTGTCAGAGGAGTTAGGTTAATGGGGTAATAAGTGAGCGTCATTGTTGTATGTGACCACTATGTATATAAGTGAGCGTCATTGTTGTATGTGACCATGATGTATAATTAGCCGCGACGGGATGTTGATTTTGCAAGTATACATTCATTTTAACCATATTTTTATTGAAATGATTTTGAAACTTATATTTGTTTTACTACTGTGCATGGTTTACAAAGAATACACCATATATTTTAGTATAACCAATGTTTTCAAAATATTTTTTAGGCATGATCAAGTGGAGAGTACTAGAAAGAGGAATGGTAAGTGATGAACCTCGGGTGGAAGATTGCTCACTTATCGAACTGCTAGTTAGTAATTTTTTTATGTTATAAGGTAACTTTTTTTCATACTAGAAGGGTCATCGCGTAATGCAGCGAGATACATCTTGATTTTAGGGGGTGTTTGTGAGTGCTTATGAAACCTGTTTTTTAACTTATTTCAGTCTGACACTGGTGATAAGCTGTTTTTTAGTGTTTGGGTAAGGGAAAAAAAAACTGCTTATACCGGTGCCAAACCGGTAATAAGCAGTTTTTGATAAGTTAATCATTCATGACTTATGAAAATCAACTTACTACCAGTTTACCATTTTAACCATGTGTAAACACCCTTTCTCCAATATTGTACGTACATCATCAATGATATCTCTTCTCCCATGACAGATACCTCTCATCGTCTCTTCTCCAACAGATACATCTCATCGTTTCTTCTCCAACAGATATATCTCATCGTCTCTTCTCCAACGAACACCCCCATCATCATCGCCTCTTCTCCAATCGATATACCTTCCTCTAGATATCTCTTCTCCTCCACCCCCATCATCGTCTACCCTAACCCTAGAGATCGATACCCTAACAGATACGCTTCTCACTGCCTGTGAAATCATCGATCAAGGATCCGTTCAATTCGTCTCATCGTCGCCAGAAAACTTCCCCTGCGTTTTCCTTCGTTTTCCCACAATTTATTTCCCAATTTTGGGTTGTTGATAAATAGGTTATTCTTGATTTCTTCGCGTTGTTGGGTTATCCATTCATCTGTAAGTAGCTGTGTGTAAATGAGGATTCATGTTGAAGAAATTTCTGTTAAATTACTTAAATCTTGTATTTGTTGTTCATTCAATGCTTTCTGTTTTACCAATATATTCTAGTGAGGAAGAAGAGAGGTGAAAAGGGACTGTGGCTGCTTGAACAAATGGCCTTCTAAAGAACTTGCCTAGTTTCCTCTTCTTCCATAAGTTTAGTGTGGGTGATATTTGTTAATGGTATAATGCTGGAGATGTTGATATGTATATACATGAAGGAATATATATAGCATTCCTAGTTATGATATTCTGTCGAATGGATAAGCTATAGATCATTATTTAGGCAGGATTATAAATTTCCTTGATTTTGGTGGACTAAAATTTTGCCCGGTAAGTAAGGACTAAAATCTTATCCGGTAAGTAAGGATAATGTTTGAACTTAAAATCGACAAAATTAAGTTTTTATATATTAAAAAATCAAATAAGTTAATAAGCAATCCCAAACACTCTCATAAGTCAATAATATGGAAGACTGTTTTTTTTTGTCATTTTACAGATATAAGCAAAATTTGCCAAACACTAAAAAATAACTTATCAGCTTATTGCAGTTTGGTACCGCTATAAGCTAATTCAAACACTTTTTATAAAACTCCGATTTAAAACCACATAAGTTAATAAACACTTTTACAAAAAAGCATAAGTTGTTTTAAATAAGCAATCCCAAACACCCTCTTAATGTTTTGTTTTATATTTTTTGTCTATCAATATTATGATGTTATAAGCAATATTAGTATTAAATTAAATATTTAAAAGTTCTCGTTTTTGTATAATTTCTTTGATTCAATTTTTTATTATAATTTAATTGAAATTTAAAAACGAATTAATTTATATTTGGTTTAATAATATAATTTTTTATAAAGATAATTATTAATTATTTTGTTAGAATTCAATAATTATCCTAATTATATTTTAGATTTTTTATATTTTAAAATAAAATGTTTATCCTCTATTTGATTATGTTTATCCGCAGTTAGTTACATGAACTCAAATGGAGCTTTAATAAGTTGTATTTATGCACAATTTACTTGTAATCTTGAATTTTAAGTAATATGCATCAATAAACAGTACTTCATGCATAAAAAACGGTTTTTAAATTTTTTTGTCAAATGCTTTATAATATAGTATAGATAATATTTGTTTTATATAATATAATATAATTAAGAATTAAATATTTAGTCGGATTTAAATAGTATAATAATACAATTTTGTTAAAACTTATTGCACAAATAACATTAATGTTGGGGAATAATGTGTAAAGTTAATCCAATATAAGGGTGCAATAGAAAATTCATATAAATAATAAATAAAAAAAGAATATACTTAGAATATTATGTTTTATAGTAAAACGATGTAAAAAAACAAACATTTTTTAACCAAACAAAATTACTAGTATATTTTCTTACACTAGTTTATTTAAAAAAAATAACGCCACAACAATATAATATTTCATGTTCATTAAAATGATACAAACGTGATAATGCTTATAAAGAGAAATGATATAAAAAAATAAGTTTGTTAATTATAAATATGATATGCTTATTGGATAAGCTCTAAGCATGGACGAACCTAGAGTAGAGAATACGGTGGCACGTGCCACCATATTATTCCTTCGTCGTAGGGTAAATTTATTTAGGTTCGTGAAAGGTGCAACCGTATTAATTTGTTGTGTTACTGTATGTATTTTGAAACTACAATGAGAATAAGTTTTATTTGGTAGAGTTGGTTTGCAAGACTTTTATTCCATCCCAGACCCAAGTTTGAATCCTGTTAATGTCATTTTCTTAATCAAATGGTGTCACCGTTTGAAAAAAAAACTTTGTACATTTGTTTCTTATAGTCAAATGATGTCATTGTTTGAATTTTTTTCTCTATATCTTTTTCTTATAATCAAACGGTACCACCATTTGAAAAAAAATTATGAGTCTGTCCCTGGCTCTAAGTAGAAAATAACCGTTATTAGTATTATTTATTTAAGTTCGATCTATAATTACATACTAGAAGATTAATGTGTCTTATTAACTGTCTTCACAAATTTATGAGTCACATGTTATTTTTAAAAGACGAAAAGTCTTGAATTAAATTCCGTCACTATTACAACCATTTTTCCAAGTGATGTTTCTTTATATAAAAGTTTATTTATTCAGATGTATATAAAATTAATAATGAATCAGAATTTATAAATCTAGTCAAATAAAAATAATATAATAAAATTAACTCTTTATTAAAAAAAAAGCTACGAATTAAATAGCGTACCAACTATCAAACTACCCCTTTGTCCCTTATACCATATGTTTGTTTAGATCTTGATTTGAATGCGGATCTCTCCTGCATGTTTCCAAAAACCCGCATTGTGTTCATAACATTAGACTACAAGGACTGATTTTGTACTTTTCTAAAGTATATGTCGGTTTTTGGAAATTTGATAAAAGTTTGGCAACTTTTCAATAAAACGTGACTAATTTGTTTCCAGAGGCATTTAAAAGGTCAAGAATGGGCGTGGTCTCCCTTGCATCACACAGACCACATCTCTCTCTGGTTCTCTCTCCCTCTGAAACACACACTCGAGCGTGTTGTGTGTGCAAAAATGGGGAGAGCACCTTGCTGTTCGAAGGTAGGTTTACACAGGGGAGCATGGTCTGATGAAGAAGATAAACTTCTTACCGACTACATTCAAACTCACGGTGAAGGTCAATGGCGATCCTTGCCTTCCAAAGCCGGTATGTGTACTTTTTTATGCCGATCCGACTGGATTGGATGCTATCTGTCTGTACTCATATACTGTTTTTTTTGGCTTATCTGTGACTATTTGAAAACTTCAATCGTTGTCTGTTTAACAATTGGAGAAACTATTTTGCAAACAAAAGCTAGACAACGGTCTGAAACTACGATATTCAGGAGATATTAGAATGAAATTAGTCAAATAGCGTTTAGCGAAATGATTGATGGATTGCAGGTATGTTTGTGATGTACAGATGAATGATTGTTATGTTTTAATGGATGCAGGATTGCTTAGATGTGGAAAGAGTTGTAGGCTGAGATGGATGAATTATCTCCGGCCAGGTATCAAGAGAGGAAACTTCACTGCCGATGAAAATGACATCATCATCCGGCTTCATTCTGTCCATGGCAACCGATGGTCATTCATAGCCACGGAACTTCCAGGTCGAACTGACAATGAGATTAAGAACCACTGGAACTCGCATCTTAAACGAAAAGAGATCGACGACGGTGGTGTCGAGAAGGAGGCGGACGCTTCCAAAAACAATAAAAAACCGAGGAAGAAGAAGAGGAAAACGGATCACAAGTCCACGAAGGTGAAATCAGCAGAAAAATCAGGTGAGGAGCCTGTTCCTGATCAGCCTTCTAATTCTTCCTTGTCTTCTTCACAATCGGCATCGTTAAATTGGGGAAAAGAGAGCTCGGATAACGGAATAATGAGCGGTGCATCATCGTCAAACTGCACAATTGATGAGGGAGAAGGTGATTTACTAGCGTCAGACTTCTGCTGGCCAAATTGGACTCCATTGTTTGATATGGAAGTCGCAGGAAGCATAGAGGGTGAGAACGATATACCATTGGAGTTGGAGGTGTGTGATTTACTCATTTCCAATAATGATGACAGTCAACTGCTAGAGAAGCTTTATTGCGAATACCTAAATCTGCTTGAAGATGGAGACTCGTTGTAATTATACTTTCAGTTCCTCTTGTATTATTATTCAACTTTTATGAGTGAAAACTAAAATAAAACAAGTTGTTTAATCGTCGAGTTACAAGTCAAGGCTATTTGTCACTTATTGAATCGCTTAATGCAGTTAAATGATCAGAACAATTTAGTAACTTATGGTGTAAGATGAAATACAAATGCTTGATAATTCTTCTTAATAAACCGTTTGAATGAGAATAAATTACTCTAGACAAAAGAAAAAAACGGTTCAAATGGTTTTGGAATCATTCAGGGTTCTTAAGACGTTGTCTCTTATTTTACATCGTTTCTTAATTTATCAACTAATTTTATGATATATAAAAAAAGTTTTTAATAGCAAAATTTGATTCATATTAACTCCAACGTATCCTACCCAGAGACGGAAGTGAGAATGGTCCATCCTAAATCCCTGATTAGTCTGAGACACTACTACCATTTAAGACACATTAATTTGGTCCACTCTTACAATAATCTTTTTCTTTTTTTTAAATACTAATAATTTAATTTCATTACTTAAAGTAATTAATAATCAAATTAATTTCACCAAATTGATCACGTTTAAACAAGAAATACATTTTTTGAAGTAATAAAAAATTAAAAATCATAAACATTGATAAATGTAAAAAATGGTACAAGGCGAAGGTAACGTAATAACCCATCCATTGACAACCAACGTGACACGGATGAAGAGATTAAACACACAAATCGAATTGTATTTATACAAAACAAAATATTATAAAATTATATATAAATAATAAAAGAAAAAATAAATAAATAAATACAATTAGCCGAAGACTTGCTTCCATTTAAATATTGAATTCTGATATTGATATTTTTAGATCCCTTTTTAAGAACAATTTATTCATTTAATATAATAAAATAAAAAAAAAGCGGAGGTTTTGGTGACGTTTCACGTGGCGTTGCTAATAATAAACAATCCCCCACAATAACATCACTCGGTAGCCATCATCACCAACTGGCGTTGCATTTTACTTTCTATATTAAGAATTAATGATCTTACGTTAATCTCTATTATTTAATTAAAATATATTATAATTTAATATAACAAGTGAACAAAAATGTCGTGTAGGGTAATTATGATTTATGATGCTGAAAAGATGAGCGATAATGGGAAGTAGTGGGATTAAATAAGTGTTGGATTTGGGTGACGTATCACGTGCTCTTGCTACTAAACAACTCACGGAACCTTTATAGCCATCACCAACTTGCCCTTGTATTTTATTTACTTTTTGTTATAATCAAATAATTTGATAACACTTTCCCATTTTGTCATGATATATGAAGGTTTAATCATTTGAAAACTTTAAATACTGTGATAATTTTTATTTTAAGGTACTGTTTTGCATTATTTTTTTCTCCTTTTAAAGCTAACATTTAATGTATTGACGAATATGTATTTGTTTGATTCATATGTATGATGTGAAATTGGCAGCCTATCAATAAACACCAGTTGTTAGAAAGGTGCTTGTACTCAATGTGAATTGGTCGATGAATTACTCAATCGATAGTATTGAAAGTAGAAATTTGGTCTTATAAAGAGCGGTTAGAGAACAGGAAATGTGAATATCAAACCAACTGCTAACAATATGCTAAATAGAGAACGGATGTGAATCAACTAACACGACTAGGATAATCTGCATGATTCAACTACATGAGAAACTAAAAAAACGAAAAAGACTCCAACTACTCTTGAAAATAAGGCACTCCGATTACCAGGTCAAGTTTGACATGTTTTCTTCATATCCTTCCTTAACTTGAGTATGTTGTAAGCATCTTAGTTTAAATCTTCAATTTCTTGAACTCCTAGCATGATGCGCAACTTTAGAAAAGCATCTAGTTTCAGCGGCTTGGTCATGATGTGTACAATCTGGTCCACTGTTCCACAATGTAATAGCTCGAATTCTTCTTCTCTTACCAAGTCATGCAAAAAATGGAACCTCAGTTTGATGCGTTTCGTCCTCTTATGAAGCACAGGGTTCCTTGAGAGTTCAATTGAAGAAGCGTTGTCACAGAGATTAGTAACACCTTTAATCTAATCTTGATTCAAGCTAAGAAACTAACTAAGATCTCACTCATTCAAATGCTCTGACATGCACAAGCAACTACAACAACATATTTAGCCTCGGTGGTTGAAAAAGTAGCCACAAGTTGCTTCTTGGAACTCCATGACACATCTGCATTGCTCATTAAAAGCATATACCCTGAAGTACTTCTTCCACTATCGGCATCACCTGCAAAATCACTATCTGCGTAAGCCTTTAAAGTGTTAGCTTCATTTTATCAATAAAACATAAAATGTACCTTTCATCACTTCTAGAGTTTGGCATGATGAGACCATCAAAATATGTGTAAACCAGCTGAAGCTTCTCTGTTGCTTTCCACTTTCTTTCATTTGGAATCGGTTCATGATGTTGCTTACCTTAGCACAGACTTAACACACATAACTTGTTCTCGAAATTTGAGGGAGACCCGTCATCATTCCTTTCTTTGATAAAAGATGCAAATCATGTTGGTTTAGATGATCGTACCTCTGGTGCCAGAGAGTTGAATTTGTCTTTTGGGGTGATTTGTAGGCAAGTTAAAAGTGGAACTTCAATTGGAAGAACAAACATCTGGTTTGAAGTTATTTAAGATTGCATAATTAAACCCCATTCTTCATGAAAAGTTTTGTAGCTTTCATTCTTGATCAGTATCGTTAAACCCCTTTCTTGTAGTTGTCTCAGACTCAACTGCTTTATGGCTATATTAGATAAATAGTACATGTTGCTCACAACATGTTTTCTTCCTCTAATAGATAACTTTACATCTCCTTTTCCTTTAACTATCATCCTTGTGTTATTATCGGGTTTTGCCAAATGTGTGAATCTTTTATTTAAGGTCACAAACCATCTCTTATCCTTGATCATGTGATTTGAGCATCTGGAGTCAAGAACCCATGCTCTATTTGTATGTACTTCTTGTTTACTACTAGCCATAAGCAATATCTCTTATGTCTCGTCCATTTCAGCATAGTTTGTGTTTCTCCAACTAGGACATTCGAATTGAAGATGCCTTAGTTTGTGACCGTAGCCTGATAGTTTCTGCCTCTGCCACAGTCTCCTCGAAAGCCTCCCACATCCTCATCTCATCCCCATCCTCCTACACCCCTTTTATTGCTTGAGACTTTGAGAACCTATTTCTCCTCAATGTTCTCTTTCATCCGTTGCTCATGGACTAGCAGACTACTTTGCAATTCATCCAAAGTGAGTGTGTGTAGATTGTTTCCTTCCTCACTTGAGCACACAACATAGTTGAACTTAGAAGTCATGGACCTCAAAACCTTCTCAATAATTACATTTTCTTTGATATCCTCTCCATAATCTTTCATCTCTTAGCTATTCTTGAAAATAGCTATTCACAAACTCCCCTACCCTCATGTTCAAAGTTTTGTACTCCTAACATAAAGCTTGTGGTTGATCGCTTCACCTTGATTGATCCTTGGTATTTCTTCTTCATGAGAATCTCCATATCAATTGATTGTTACAGAAAGTTCTTGAGCTTCAAAACTCATGGTGTCTGTTCATTAATCACCTTTTGCTATGTTTCGATGGATACAACTCCTCCATGTTCGTTGATCTTGTTCTCAATGAGATCCCAACATTTTTTCGATCAAATGAAATTCTCTATTAGCTTTGCCCTATAACTAAGGCACTTCGATTACCAGAGTAGAAAACGATAAACGGGAACACAAAACAAATAGAGCCACCAAAAAATAACAATAACAAAAGAGTCATAACGTTTGGCTTCTCAATCCACGACCCCTATTGAATGGATCATTTCTTTAATCTTTCGGAAACTCATTAAAAAACGCAAACTTACAGATTCATGTGTTTGTCATGATAAATTAACTAACACCTATTAAAATTGAAGTATATTTAAATATGGTTGAATTAAGTGGACACTTTACAAATGAAAACACATGAATTTACATGAGAATGGGTATAATAATTTTGAAGTAAGATTATTGACTAAACCAATGTTGGTATTTATAGTCAAAGAATAGAAAGGAAAAAACAAAATTTAGGTGGAAAGTTAGCTTTTTTTTTATAAATAATGTGTTGAAAATTTAAAGGGATTAGGTGTTAGGAGAGTATGATTTGATTTGTTCCTCTCAATTTCAAATTAGTTTTATATTTATTTTAAATGTGTAAAATAAAAATATAGCATTTTCCTTTTGGCTCTATTTTTACTATTTATAATCACTTGTTCATTGTTTTTATGTCATAACTTTATTATTATCATACTTAATTTAACAATAAATTTTCTTTAATTAATTACGTATTGACTTAGGATCGTCTAAAGATAAAATTTATACCTAAAATTTTCTACAACTTCTTATCTTTTAACCAATCAAAATCGATTTTATAATTTGGTCTGTATGGTTTTTTATTGGATAAATGATAAAAAGAAACAATAAAAAACGTTGTTTTTGACAATCACATGGACCAAATTTGTAGTTTACCCTTCCAATTTTATTCATTGGCTTATTTTTATTATATACACCGAAAATATAACAAAATCATGTATACGAAAGTGATTGAAAACATGTAGAACTTCGTGAAACAAACATAAAAGTTGATAGAAGTAGTTGAAGGTTAAGGGCTGCTTTACAGTTATCGAATGATTTGACGCAGAATGATTTAAGAGGTTCTCATGATATAGTGCAAAATAAAATATAAGTGTTCGGTAATTGTTTACAATGGAATTAGGACGCTGAATGGTTTAGAGAGGCCTTGACACAAAATCATTCAAATGATTTTAAAATCATTAAAAGACAGATTTTTTTTTTACCAAACAAAATTCATTTCTTAGAAATTCCGAGGTTGACTCTTAATAAAATTATTAAAAGGTAAATAAACAATCACTTAATTTTTTAATCAACAAAATCTTTTTAATCTTTAAATTAAAAAAATCAACTCATTTAACGATTCAAATGTACTTTTTAATTTTTACCACAACTTTTATTATCATCGTTGATTTAAAAGCGATGGACATATGATGAGACACATATGACAAAAACAATTATTATTATTATTAAAATAATTCTGGGTTATATTTTCTTTATATATATTATCTTATCGTGTATCATATCTTGCATTGTTCCCGGACTTCTAGATATCAAATCCAATACTACGGTGTCAACGTGCAACCCCAGTTCATTTTTTTATTTTATTAATACTGCAAAATGTCGAATAATTAATTATTAATTTATATATATATATATATATATATATATATATATAGAGAGAGAGAGAGAGTTGGGTTCACGTGAGACCAAAGGTTTTTCGTGAGACCCGTAAGACCAATTTATATTCATTGATCAAATTTACGAATTAATGATCTAATGGTTGCAAAGTTGCAAGGTGACAATTTCGTAATTAGTGAGAAGTCTCGTGGTGTTTATAAATGATCAGATCTGACGATTGTAAATCTAATCTAAGGGTTGAAAATTGGTCTTACGGATCTCACAAAAAACCATTGGTCTCACATGATTCCAAGTCTATATATATATATATATATATATTTACAAATCAGGAACTTCCCGCAAAAAATGGAGTGGAAGTAATTAAATAATACCCCATAACATTCATGCCATTACCTCGTTTTTCTGATTTCATTTGTTATATTTCTATTATTTTTTTCATTATCTAATTATGTAAACAAATTTTATACTAGAAAAAACAAAAACCTTCTAATTTAGTTATATTTTTAGAAAAGTTGTTTTGTTTTTGATTTCTGTATGCACAAATTAATGAGTTAACGTCGATGTCTTCGTAATTTATTGCAAGATAATCTAAAAAATTTAAGATCGTTTAATTGTATGATTATCATAAACATTATTAATATTGTAAAATTGAATTTACTTCCGAACACGTTTATGGTATTGTTTGTTATGCAAAGAGACCAAATTGGTTTCTCACTCCTTGCCTGTAACCTCTAATGTGTCTCCTACATCGTCAAATGAATAGAGTTTTTATATGCTAATTAGTGTATTGTTGTAATGACCCGAATTCCAGAAAGTGTCTCAATTACAAAAAAAGATCATCAAAAGTATTTTACAGTTGAATTTTAGAACTTTGATCATGAATGTATATAGAAATTTGAAGTCCGGGTCTCCAAAATACAGATGTTAAACTAAAAGTTATCACAAACAGTAATCAAATCTTGAACACCACATCTGAATGAATCCCAGATCCCAACGATATTTTTTTTATTAAAATAATAGTAGACTTAATGGTAAAAAGAGTTTCACAGTTTTAGTTTAAGTTGATGTAAACAGTAAAATAATGATTGAATAATCATGAATATAACATCTATTAACGAAGCATGCACAGTTGTCAAAACACTTTAACTCCTATGTAATGAAGAAAGGTCGCAAAACATCATAGGCATGTGACAAACTTACAAGAAACATATTCATGTCATTCTATACAAGATAGGTGCCATGAAACTCATTATTTCTCATATGAAAATTCCCATATGGACCATTACGGTCACATGACATTTCCCACTCTCACTGTGTGACTATCCCGACCATGCAAAACCAGCGTGCAACAAAACATGTTCATTCATTTGTATTAACATTAATCAAGTACCATATCATCACTTAACAACGTCAACAAATCAAAACATCATAACAGATCATTTCACTGTCATCAATCCAGATATAAACCAACACACTAAACTCATGTGGAAGCATGCTTGTACAAAAAACCGACCTCACTCTTGCTAGATAAGCGAAAACAGATAAATGTAACAAGATTGTTTCTAAGATTCGTATGACGAATTCTTGAATACAATGCAATATGGTATTAACAAAGGGGTCTAATTCAAATATGGTCATCTGGCCAACATTTCCTTCAAGTCAAGAATTCCCTAACGTTGACCAACTCGACCTTGTATTCACAACAAATAATGACAATCGTCAAGTCAGGCCCCTCGTACGTTTGTCTCATTTCATTTAATTCATTGAAGACCTGTATACTTTTATTCCAAATCATTAATCTGAGCATATTTCGGTAGAAGTTGCTTATTAATTTTTTTCGTTTGTAGTAAAATGACATAAAGTTTAGTTTCTCGAAAGCCATCAAACAATTTGTTTTTTCCTCATTTTATGGTTTTTAATTCGTTTATTTTTATTTTATTAATGAAAACAAAACGAAGAAAAAACAAAAAAAATAATATAAATGAAAGACTATTTATTATATATTAAAAAAAGTCATTTAATGACCAAATTATTGATTGATTGTTTTCAAGTTGGGTTTGAATTTCTAATGGAAACATGAATTATTTCTGTAAAAGTCATTATTATATATTTATAAAATATCAAAAGAAGCTACCACTTATTATTAACTATAAAAATCATATATTATAATAATTAAAAATAATATAAGTTTAGCTTAAACCATATAATGAAGATGTTAATTCTTTGTCGTGTAACGTGTGGAATTTGTTGTTGAAATAATTATTATGGCCTTCCAATAATTGTTGCTTCCAATATTTTATTGTATATATAATTGATTGAAATCACATTAATTATATTAAATAGTAATTAAAAATTAATTTCAAGATTTTAAATACAATTAATTTTAAGTTTGTGACATAATAATAATAATCATATATAAAACAAATCCGATTTTTTTACAAAATGTCGGGTTCCAATTTATTTTGTGTAATAATTGAATACGGTAAATTGGTTCTCGATTGATTGTCCTTGGGTGGCTTTTTTTGGTCATGTTTTAATCATTTGTTTTGTTTTTGTCCAAATCTCTCTTATTGCTTGTTGTTTTCAAATGACATATGCTTTCGTTTGTGGTGATATCTGCATTTTATATAAAATGTTGGTTAGATGCATTTTTTGTTTTTACAATAATAATTACAATCTTTCGAAAGAATTATATATGATAAGTTAAAACCGTTAGTTTAGATCAAGATTCAAGAAAAGACATGTAAGATTATGTAACTAATGGCAAAGATTTTGTGGTTGATGTTATGTGTTCATGGTGGTTGTTTGGAAATTTAAATATATATATATAATTTTTTGTATATATATATAATGGCGATTAAATATGACCACATGAGATTCACGATTTTTACTCAATCAAAAAACTTAGATTTATTTTTTATTTTATGTATTTATTATATTATCATATATTTTATATATATATATATATATATATATATATGGTTCAAATGTTAACCAAAATTATTGTGTTAATTTTATTAACCAAGCTCAACCAATGAAAATTAATCTTTTCTTTAGGTTCATATACATCTCATATGTTAATGACAAGGATAAATAAATAATTTTACCATTTTATGTAACTCCTATATCAATAATTGCGAGTTACAAAATCTAAAAATCTCATAATTGATGATGATTTAATATTGATCTTGTTTTTCAAATTGTGAGTGTTTTTTAAATTTGATTTATCTATCTATAATGTTATTGAATTTGTGATTATTAAAGAATTTCCGATAGTAAAGTTTCGATATCGTCCAAGCTAATATAGATATAACCATTGGAAAACAGATCGACAACAATGAGAATGAGAAGGTTAAAATGGTTTATGATGACAATCGGTCTTCGAGTTCCGGAAGACAATGGTCAAAGCGTTTGTATTGGTTATGGATTAATATGATATTGCATTCATTTTAATCGACAGTTCTCACCTTTGACAGTTCTCACTTATCTTGCAAAAAAGGTTACAGCAGCTGACCTGTTGAACATCTTCTGTATATTTAGGATCTGACTATGTTGAGAGATTCAGTTAGTTTATAGGTGAAGACAAATGAAGTTAACACACAGTGCATTAGATGCTCATATGAAGACATATAAAGACATAGAGACACACACAGACATATGAAGACATATGAACACATCAGAAATCACACAGCCTTAGATGCCGTGATTCATAAGTGTTCATGTCTATTCAAGTCACTAGATGTTCATATGAATCTATATATACACACACAGAGAACATGTGAAGACATGTGAGCACGTATGAAAACACACAACTCTAGATGACTTGGTTCATACGTGTTCATGTATATACAACAGAGTTGACTCCTAAAGATACAAAAGATGTTCATACGATTCACATATTGTTCATATGTTATATATATATATATATGTGTGTGTGTGTGTGTGTGTTCATATGGTTCTTACATTAACAAAAATAATGAGATTTTTTGATTTTATAACTCCCAATTAATGATATGGGAGTTACATAAAAAAGAAAATTACCTAAATATCATTTTCCCCTTTGTTCACATCTGTTTTTTGAAATTGTAAATTTAAAAAATTTATTTTTTATCATGATTAATCACAACTGTTTATCATAAGAATCAATAACCAAGATTGATTAACAAAGTTAATACAATAATCTTGGTTAACATTTGAACCAACTCCTATATATATATATATATATATAATTGTATATTAAATAAAATATATTTCTTTTTCAATTATATTATGATATATAATAATTATTATGAAATTAGTTTTAGTATATACGATTTCAATTGTTATAGTTATTTATTTATTATTTATATATAATCCTTTTTTATTTACACTTTTATCATATTAATATACATAATCAATATTAATTAAACTACATTAAAAGAGCGTTTTTTTTACAAATTACATATTTAGAATAGTTTTATCGATAATTTCTAGACAAACTCAATATTGAATTTTTTTTAAAATTAAGTATAATATTAATCATCATAAATACACAAGCATTTTTTCACATGATTTCAACACTTCACATTTTGTACTTATATGGTTATTTAAAGAAGAGAAAAATTCAGAAATGTTTCCCATTTTAAATAATAAGTCTTTTAAAATATTTTAAATAAATAAAATAATTGATTTTTTTTAATTCGTAAATTCCTTCAAAACAATTCACTATTAAATATTTTTATGTTCATTTATATTATTAAATATCAAAATCACATGAAAATTTATTTTTAGGTCGTAATCGTGAATGTTTTGATCTATTAGATTCATAATATCATAAATTTTATTTATTTTCAATAACGTTTTTTATTTTACAAAATAATTAGTGATCATGATTTTAAAAATTAGTACACTTTTAATAAAATAATAATCATAAAGATTATCTTTTATTTGTTTCTAAGAATTTCCACAAAACCACTTAATTTATTAAAAACACGAATTCCACTAAAATACTTAATTA
>NC_037542.1:18398672-18406405 GCF_001531365.2 Cynara cardunculus var. scolymus | reverse complement strand
TTATTGATTAACAATAATATGCTATTAATTAATATCAATAGAATATCAAATAGAAAACTAAAGTTTAAAGGGTGCAGATAAATATTAAATGGTTTAAAGTTAATAAATTAAAAAGGTTTTAGGTTAAAACAGAAAATATAAAAAATGGTTAAAAATGAAAAATAAGATGCATTGTTTTTAGTGTTTTTTTTAGTGTAAGGGTGTGAAAAAAAAGGTTAAAATAGAAGGTGATACGGATAAAATTAGCCTTAGGGGCTATTTGTTTGGCTCTTAATGGTGACACCTCTTAATCGGTAAGAGGTAAGGAGTGTTTGGGCAAAAAAAAATAAGTCTTTTAATGGTTACATAACCCTCTTAACCATTTTGTGTCCAAACCTTCATTAAACCATTCAGATTTATTTTTTTCAAGTTTGCCCTCTCTACACAGCCCTTCCTTCCCATCGCCTCCCATGTATGGTGAAGTGAAATAGCATTTGAGAGGAGGGATGTCAAGGTTAAACATGTATAATTTTACTGTTTATTGCCTATTAGTTTATGGTTCGTAAACTTTATGTGCAACATCTTATGTGAATTGTTCAAAAACTATTATATTGGAATTTGATTGTTATGTTTTTGTTTATGTTATGTTTGTTTGGATTAATATGAAATATRTAGTKRCATTTACAAAGCAATTGTTTTATTCAGATGTCTGCCAACAGCTATATTTCATTCAGTTTAAATCATACAGAGGGTTAAAATGATAATTTGTTGTCATTCAGATAACATTTACCAAACAACCATATTTCATTCAGCATTTAACCATTATGACCCTCTTAACCATTCTGGACAAAATCATTCAGCAACTACCAAACAGCCCCTTATTTATTTATGCAAGGCGGAATTTTAAATACATACCTTCTAACTAATATAAATTATAAAAAGTAATATTAATTGTCCATTTAGTGAAATGATTTCATTAATAACTCGATTATTTTCTAATATAAAATATTAAACATAATAAATGAATTCTGATAATTTTTTAGAAATATCCAAATCATAGTAAACAAACACTCATTATTTTCATAAATATCTTAATTGATTGGTTTGTATGATTTATACTAATTAAAGTGTTTATATTTGAAAGGGAAAATTGCACCAAAATAGAACCAACTTTCACTTGATTCCTATTTTGAAGAACCAACTTTCAAAATCGTCATTTAAGGGTCTCTATCAAACTTTTTAATTATTTAAGGGTCTGATTGACCTGTTAATGCTGACATCAACCAGATCTTTTGTCAACTAAGATATTCCATGTCATGTTAATTTTTTATTTTAAAATTAACTACGTCATATTTAAAATTGCAAAATAATTATAAAAAAATAACTAAATTCTTTTTTTTTCAAAAATTATTGCAATAAAACCTATTTTTCATTCCAAATCTCTTTTTTAAATCTAAAATTCAGATATTAAATTGAAAGTTGTTTAAAAAAAAGTCCAAATTACCAAAATAAAAATCGTTATTTACTAATGCAATAAAAATTTAATTTATTTTACTAATTTTTTTCTATTAAATTAATTTTTTATTGTATTAGTAAAAACAATTTTTTTTTTGGTAATTTGGATTTTTTTTTGAAAAAAATTTCAATTTGACATCTGAATTTTAAATAAAAAAAAAATATTCGGAATGAAAAATAGATTTTATTGCAATAATTTAAAAAAAATTAGTTATTTTTTTATAATTATTTTGCAATTTTAAATATGACGTGAAATATTAGTTTTAAAATAAAAGGTTAATATGACGTGGAATATTTTAGTTGGCAAAAGATCTAGATGATGTCAGCATTAACAGGTCAACAAATCAACCCCAAACCCTTAAATAAACAAAAAGTTTGATAGAGATCCTTAAACGACGATTTTAAAAGTTTCCCTAAAATAAGAATCAGGTGAAAGTTGGTTCCATTTTGATGCAATTTTCCATGTTTGAAAAATCCCTTTAATTATGTATTTGATCAAATGGTTGTTTTCGATTATGAATGATCCAATAATTGAAATTCTATTTTTTTTATTTTGACCGTCACTTTCACTTTTACAGTAGCGCGAAACCATATTATTGAAGGGTAGATATCGTGTAAATTTGAGGAAAGACTTTGAATTCCAAAAGAAACGTGCAACTTATGACAAAAAGCCATTTAAAAGGTCACCAAGAGCATGTTCTCTTTCCAACCCTTCTCGGTACTCCAAGAAAACACACACTCGAGTGTGTGTTGTGTTGTGCAAAAATGGGAAGAGCTCCTTGTTGTTCCAAGGTCGGTTTACACAGAGGAGCATGGTCTGATGAAGAAGATAAACTTCTTACCAACTACATTCAAACCCACGGTGAAGGTCAATGGCGTTCCATGCCCTCCAAAGCCGGTATGTATACATATATATATATATATAATGGTATCTTGATGTGTTTATATATAATTAATTAATGGTAGCTTGTTATGGATCCAGGATTGCTTAGATGTGGAAAAAGTTGCAGGCTGAGATGGATGAATTATCTCCGGCCAGGTATCAAGAGAGGAAACTTCACCGCCGATGAGAATGAAACCATCATTCGTCTCCATTCTATCCATGGCAGCCGATGGTCATTCATAGCCACCGAACTCGCGGGTCGAACCGACAATGAGATCAAGAACCACTGGAACTCGCATCTTAAAGAGAAAGTGCTCCAGCCGGAAGTCCCCAAAAGAATTAAAAAACCCAAAAAGAAGGTACATAACAAGTCAAAAACCAAAGTGTTGGAAGTTGCAGAGAGAGCTGTCGAAATTGTTCCTGATCAGCCTGCTTCATCCACTTCATCTTTGAGTTTAAGAAAGAGTACGAGTTTTGATAATGGAGCTTCGAGTGGTGAATCATCAAGCTGCACATTTGAAGCTGATCCTGTAACGACGGACTTCCGGTGGCCGGAGCTGTTTGACATGGAGGGTGCATCAAGTGTTGATGGTCTGAATATGGACGGCTTTGATTTACTAATGTTGAAAGATGATGAAAGTGAGATGCTTGAGAAGCTATATGATGAGTGCTGGCTTCTGCTCCAAGATGGTGATGGAGATGGAGATGCAATCATGTAATCAATCATGCTCTACTTTAATTTACATCTGAATTTTGCTCCTTGTAATTTTCTATGTATTAAAAATAACTTAATAATAAAAATTCATTGGTGTATACACTTATTCACTATTTTTCTTGAATTTTTTTTTTAACTAACCTCGATATCCAACCCGCTATACGAACCGACTAATCCCAGAACGACCACCTGCTTTACAGATAGCCCAGAGTCACCGCATTTGAACCTCTGTGGCCACAAGGGAATTTTTATCCCTCCTTAGATTTGAACCCGAGACCTCGTGATACTTCTGACCTTTGGAGCCAAGTTCAAACCAATCAGGCACCACCCTTGTGGTTAATTTTTCTTGAATTTTATGCCTAACATCTCAAATATTATGACACCTTGTACATGTCTTTTAAATTGAATGTTATCGTTTGACTTGTTTCGTTCGGGTTTGAAACCAAGACTTAACACACATGCTTAACCGGTCAATTTCAATTTATTCCGTTCTACTGATTTAATTAGGTAACGGTACTCTATGCATTTCTTTTGAAACAACCTATCATTCATAACAAACATGTTACCTGAAGCTTTTTTGGTAATAAATAAATCGTTGTGAGGAAAACGAGCAAAAAAACATATAGATCAAATCCGTGATTTACACTAAAAGTGGTTTTTAAAAAAACAGTAAAAAGTAAGTTGTCGTTGAAAAACAATTACTAAATGATTGATGTCGACTAGATCTATAATGCATTGTAGTCTAAAAGGTTATGCACGTTTATGTTTCTATTTTATTTATTTATTCACTTCGTTTTATATAATTTAATTACCACCGTCTTCTAAAATCACAAACAGGCATCTATTTTTGTCGCATTTTTTTTTTCGTCAACTAACGTTTAAACTTTGAAACTCGCTATTGTAAAAAGGCGTCCAATTTCTTCATTAATTTACTGTTTACATGATTTTTCGTCTACAAATGATAGTTACGGTTTCTAAAATTTAGTGCACATATTGTAAATAAAATGGAAGTATGTTTCTTATGATAAATTTCATCTTTTGAAATGCCTAGCATTGAATGCGAGCTAATAATCGAATAGAGGTCTCGTTAGGGAGGCCAGGTGAGGTTGTAGGCCAACTGATTACACACATGGGAGGTCGCTGCGACTTGGGTCCGTTAACCTAGGTAGTATTGCAAGGTCGCATAGGCCCTCGTTAACCGGCTTCGACTAGGTTGGACAACTTTGATTCGTTTGACCAAATTGTTTACATTGTTAAGCATTAATGTTTTAAAAAAATGCGTTGTGGGCGTAGCCTTGCAGACGTTAACCAATTTGGTATGGATATAAGTCGTGGAGTTTGTTATGGCATTACAAATGATATGCGTCATAAGGCATGGGCGGAATTTGCAATTTTTTTAAAAATTGAATATAATAAATGTAAATATAATTTTCATAGTTCATACGAGCCAAATACTTAATCAACAAAATGAGAAAAAAGAAAAAACCCTAAATTACTTCTCAGCATACGAAAAACTTCGTTCATTTACTTTCATTTGTTGTTCTTTAGTTCCATTACTTTGATTATGAAACAGGAACCATAAACATTGACTTACTTTGTATGTATTATATCATTTTCGTAAACTCTTTATATTTGACATCAAATTACCAATTCATGATTTTTCTTTTGTTTATCGTTTTATATGAATTTAAATTGTTAATAACTTAAAACTTATTGTTCAAGACACTAATATAAACACACATATATACTATAGATTTGTCACCTTAAGTCACGTCATGCCTTACGCCATGCCACGCCATATCACTTGTGAGACTTGAATTTTGACCTCGACGTCATGCCACTTTATGCCATTGTTAAACATAGACCGGAGACATGAAGTAATTGGGGGTTGATGCGGACGTTGGGCCATGGTTCAATTTCCCCGTTAAACAATTTTAACGTACGCCATTACAACTTTTTCATATATTTATTTCTTTTTATTTGCGATCTTAATCATATATTTATTTCTTTTATGGCTTAATTTCCCCATCACAACAATCTTAACGGCCATTTATTATTCCTTATTATTTTTGGTTCATGTTAAAGTGGATCAAGAATCGTCGAACATTCATGCAACTAAGGCCATTTTAAGCCAAAGTCAATGATGGACACGTCACACATCATACATACCATGTATTAAAAAAAACTCATAGTTGGTCCTGTTCAAGATCTTTACAAAATCGTTGAGCATATAATATATTTATATGGTTTTTTGTTACAATTTTTAACCTTTTTATGTGTACTTTTTGTTTCATATATGTATAAAAAAGTTTTTAAATTATGAAACAATTATATATTAATTAATGTCTTGAAGTTTAATTTTAGATAAAACAAAACATATAAAATAACTAAAAATGCATCGATGCTCGTGAAGGTTTTGATTTTCATATGGTTCTAACAGTCACTCATATATACACACAGATATATGTGGATACATAGTGATGGTCTTATAAGCTAACCATTAAAATTTTCATTTATAACCGATAATTAATAAGGTATGTATATGTAAACCGACGTTTATATGTAATTTATTTATTTGACTCCAAACATGTGGGGAAAAGTTATGGGCGAAAGAGAGTGTTTAATATATTAACAATGGTAGGAGAGCTACCATAGACAAGATGATATGAACAATAAATGGTTGGTTACACCATATCATACAAATATTAAAATATATATTTATATATTGGTTTTTCGTAAATATTTATTTATAATATGGTACTTGCTAATTATCAATTAGTTGAAACACGAAGTTATGAAGTTCTTTTTATTTTTTAATTACAGTTAATGTCTAGATCAGTTTGTATGCATCTCGACTGATCTAAAAGTTCTGAAAACATATAAGAAAATCCACAATGGGCTCATAGCCTAAAATTCTAATTGTCAGTTAAGCTAACACCACAAGATTTGTATTTTTTAGATTATGTGGTGGTATTTTTTGGTTTTATATAAATATTAATTTAATTAAAAAACAACACCTCTCATCACGTCCCATATTTTAATAACCCAAAAGAAAAAAAAAACAAATCACATGTGCGGATGTAATTCTCTGGAAACAATTTAAAATTGAAATTATTATATCGTATTAATAACAAAGATTTAATTCATGTCAAAAAAATATACACAGATTCTTTCTGACCAAAAACCGTGAAATTAAAAACTAAGATTTGTAGATCTACACGTATTTTAATGAGTTTTTGATTTTTTTTTATTTTTTTGTTTTTCACAAATTAATAATATAATCTCCATGTGAGCCACGAGACTAATCATTGATTTTATTTAATTCTTATTGTTTTTTCAATTTTTATTCATTTCTTTTCTATTAAAATAAACTTAACTCGTTTTCATAATTGAATTGGCCCTTATTTATTCAAACTTATTTCGTTCTTAAAAAACAAAAAGTTTGTTTACTTATGATTACGTAATTTCCTTTTGTTATAATTGAGGTTTATATATATATATATATATATATATATATATATATGGGTACGTTCAAATGAAAACCGTGCATTTCTATGAAACCGTCTAAACCAATTTCGACCAATAGAATTAATCAATAAGGGTATTTCAGTCATTTACAATATTTTCTATTAAATATGGAAGTTATTAATAAATMTTAATTAAAGAAACGTAATAAAGAAAATTGTATAAATGGTAACATTTAAATACTTAATTATATTATAATATTAAAAATTTGAATTTCATATATTGTAATCTTTAAGAATCAGCAAACAGGTCTTGATGAAACAATTGAAGTGTATAATGAAATCATCAAATCATAGATGAACAAAAAAAAATCCAGAAATGAAACAGGTTTCATGAACGTGAAACCGGTTTATGTTGCAAATAAATCGAAACATTTTCATGGTAAACCCGTTGCATTGATTGTGTAGTTGATCCATTTAGTTGGTGAACAGGAAAATGAAACCGGTGCATTTTGTATTTGATGCGTCATGAACTAAGTGCATGATGAAAGAAGGAAATGATTTTAATCTGCTACAGAATCTTGAAGATTGTAACATGCTCCAGAATCTTAAAGATTGTAAGGCTTAAAGGAATGAATCCATCAAATCAGTGGTGAAATAAGAAAATTAATGTACATGAAATAGGTTTCATGAAAGTGAAACTGGTTTATGACGTTCTTGAGCATGACTAGTGAAACTGGTTCATGGCGTTTTTGAGCATGACTAGTGAAACGGTTGCATAATGTATTTGGTTCGTCATGAAATAATTGAATGATGAAACGGGTACATGAAGAAACTGCTCTAAAATCTTAAAGATTGTAATATGCTTTAGAATCTTTAAGATTGCAAGGCTTAAAAAAATTTATGCATCAAACCAGGAACGAAAGAAAGAAAATAATTTTGCATGAAAAAAGATTCATGAAAGATCAACTGGGATGTTACCAAATATTAAATTTTGTTTACCATTTATGCCCTTATTGTTTAAATAAAATAAATTTTTAATATATATTTTTATTTAATTTCCAAAAATAAAGTAAATTAATTTTGGTCATTGATCAAGAAAATGAATGGATGAGATTGGTTTACACAAATGGGGCCGGTTTTTATTTGAACGCTTATATATATATATATATATATA
>NC_037542.1:18396104-18397562 GCF_001531365.2 Cynara cardunculus var. scolymus | reverse complement strand
TTACCTAAATACCCTTTTCAACATTGTTCACTTATCTTTATGGAATTTTAAATTTAAAAAAAATAAGTTTTTATCATGATTAATCACAACCGTTTATTGAAARATTGAATGGYCAAGATCGGTTAACAAAGTTAACACAAAAACTTTGGTTAACATTTGATCTTACCCCTATATATATATATATATATATATTAATTGACAAAAAAAAGCATCATCAAAGTTGAATTTCTTAACCAAACTCAATTTAATAATTATATAAAATCATCGTCTTGTATCATCTCATAATTGAATACGAAAAAGAGTATTTGTATATGATGAGGTGGGCGAGATGGATTGCGTATACACGCACAATTATTTTGTTGCCGTGTCTTTTCATTTTAAGTTATGCTTATATCGAGGACCATAATTTTCTTTTTGTTTCGTATCGCGCTGTGAGAAGAAAACAACCCGTCAATCGATTCATGGCTATCAGAAATGATCACATGTTTTGAAATATGACGACAAATGATGGGTAAGAAAATTTAGTGGGTTAGTGATACCGATAAAGTATAATGACAGCGACAATTATCATTGTCCGCGTTTTTGTAGCAGAAGATATTAATCTAACGGTATTTCTTGAACTCTATACATTTGGCCTCTTTTGATTAGTTGCATTATCTACTTAATATTCTTTTAACATAATTCAAATACTTGGATTATTCGTGTTTTTTTTTTTGTCATTTAACTTAATTTACAAACAACTCCTCACATGGAGAAAACAATAGAGATATGGTTGAGTGAAATGAGTGGAAGGCAAATCTGTCCTATTTATTTGGAAAAACAAACGAAATGTTATGCACCGTTAATGTGAATGACAAATCTTTCAAGGTTTCTTCTTCACAAAAACCACAAATATATAATCTACAAGATAAGATATGTCCAAAATAATATTTACACAATGAAATAATAACAGGAATATTTTTCGAGCAAGTTGAACGATATAAGTTACGACAGGTTTTGTCTCATCTATATATATGGTCCCATCCATATCAGGAGAAAGACGAAAGTGTTAAAAGCGCATGCATGAGTAATATGGAGGTGGTTTTTTAACCCAATTGAAATTTGATATGAATATTAGTTGTAGCTTAAGGCCACGTTAGAATAGTAAAAATTATTGTTTCCAAAAGACTTTTATCTTTTTGGTCATGGGTGATTGGTAATGCATAATTGTTGTTCGTTGTTTTGAATTCTATTTTTGCAAGTGAAGTGTCGTTTACGTTATCACTTAGTTCCATAAATGTCCAACATGTTTTTAGGCACAAATACATTCAAGAAATATACTTTGACCAACACATACTCAAACTTATAATTAATGATAATGCCTCTGTGTTTTCACATCTTTAATACTAGAACCGTATTCGCGCAATGCAGCGAGATACATCGTGTTTTTAATATTTCATTTTATTTTTTATCTCAGTC
>NC_037542.1:18391133-18394244 GCF_001531365.2 Cynara cardunculus var. scolymus | reverse complement strand
GGATGAACGGGTTTAAGAGTTTTAAGAGTTTAAGAGTTTTAGCCAAATGCTTTATAATATAGTATAGATTTACTTTAAAAAAAATTAAAACGAAGAAACAAAAATAAAAATCTTTAAAAAAAATTATATTAATCTCCAACAGATTCTTCAATTTGGACAATCCAACATTGATTATAATATTAAAATATTATTTTGAAGAAGGTGTTGAAGATTCTAAAAAATACACCTTTCACATTTAGTTAAAATATACGAATAAATGCTTAGTTTTGTATAGTAATTTGCAGTTTTTGCATGATTAGTAACAATATTTAGTAAAATCGAAGAACATGTTAAAAGCAGTAAAAGTTAAAACTTTTTAATGGTTAGTTGATGAAAGTTAATTAATATTGACACATTTCCCACGTTACTTTCTTCTAGACTTGACGTTTTAACAACCTTATTGATACACTGAACATATATATAAACAAACAACAAATATAGTCAAAATTTTAAAATAATTGATGTCATTTACACAATCTTATATAAAATATTTGACTTGAAATGCTACATGGCAAATGCGAATATAAATGTACGACAATTTCACTTTCAGGAAAAAGAAAATACAATTATTGTAATAGATTATAAATAATATTATTTTTTAATTAGTGGTAATTAACTTAAATTATCATTGTTAATTATGATTTATTTGATGTTTCGTAATTAACAATTATATGACAGGAGGACTATTCATGCGTGGAATTATGTAGTTTATGAGAACCGTGAAATCCATTCACAATCACACATGTTGAATTCATATATAATAATTCACGTTGCGATTACTTACTAAGGGACCGTTTACTAAACACTTACTCGAGTAAGTGCTTACCAAGTCATGTTACCTCACCGGATGAGCGAGACAAGGACCATGAATCTTATCCGGTAAGTGAGGGCGACGCCTCTTACCACGGTAAGTGCTTACCGGGTAAATTGTTTCATAGGATATCATTTTGGTGGACTAAAATCTTACCTGATACATAAATAATAATATTAAATTTTACCAATAAACACTTACGAAATAAGTATTTAATAAACAACCCCTTAAATTTAAATTGAATCTCACAGTTATCACATGTTTTAAATGATTATCGTCTTTTAAGTGTAAAGTAGGCAAGTAGGGAAGGAGAGACGAGTACGGGCACGTGGGGGTGGGTGGGTCTTGAGTCTACGAATATGACGCCATCATGTGTACACTTCAATAATCTTCCAACAAAACCCTTGAAGCAGCCCCCTCGAACTATTGCTTTGTTGCTTCCTCCTTCCCCTTTACTTTACTCTATTATCACATTTGCCCCCTCAACTATCATACCTTTTTAAGAAATATTAATTTTTAATAATGTTAATAAGTTTATTTCTAAAACAACCCTCTAATTTTCCTTCTCTTTCAAAATCACCCTTTTTGATTTCTTTTCTTCCAAACTTGATCCAAAATTTGATTTTGTATTTTGTTCATATAACTTTCCTTCGCATTTCATGATTCAAACCCAAAAAAAATGACCAATGTTCCAAAAATTATCATCATTTATGTTTATATTTCGACACAAAATATCTGTCAAAACCTACTAAAACTATAAAAATACCAATACAATGGTAATTACATGAAAATTAATTATATATAAAATAAAAATTATTACTAAGGGGCCGTCTAAACAAATGTAAACCCGATTGTTAATTTATTTTTACTACTAAGGGGCCGTTTAACCAAATGCTTACCTGGTAAACGATTACTAATAGGAGTCAACACTATAATTTATTTAGATGCATAAGATTTTAGTACATCAAAGCATATCGAATAGAACAATTTACTAGGTAAGCTCTTACCTAGGTAGGAGTGATCATCTTCACTTATCGGGTAAGACTCTCCATCCTTCTCATCACTCTTACCCGGTAAGATTCTTGACCCTTCTCATGTTCATCCGATGAGGAAATTTATGCGTTAAACACTTACCAAGTAAGCGTTTAGTAAACGGTCCTTATGTCATGTGTAGAAGAGATGTTTCTATAGACAAAATAATGTCCTCAAAGGTCCGTTAATGAGTCAAAGTCTTTGTCAAATTAAATATCAAGTCTCTTTCAGTTTTCCATTTTTATTATTTCTATAAATAGTAAAGTTTTTAGACAATAAATGACAAGGTTGAATTATGATACTTCAAACGATTGTATGATAAGTCATTTTTTGAATATGTCTAAATTTTATATGAGATTTCATCATCTTTGTATGTTTCTTTTAACGTTAAATTTACTATTTATAATAATCATAATATTTGATACGTAAATAAAATATTCGAAAAACATGTTGATACATGTTACATCAAGCAAAATGAAATATGAAATATGGCTAAATAAGTAGACCCGTTCCTGACATAGACCTTGATCAGCCGGTCGACATGTAAAAAAAGCGCTTGATATGTACTAAAATATATTGTTTTTTAGGGAAATTGACTTAAATGAGCATATTCCACAACCAAATTAACCTCCTAACTATTTCTCTCCGGACTTAAAAAAAAAGTTAATGTTTTCGATCCATGTTGGTAACCACTGGTCCGCAATTATAACGGATTCGACCCAAAACTCATTTTCTTATGATATCCTTAACTTTATATTTTATTCAAAAAGAAAAAAAAAACATTATCGCATTCTCAAAACCACTAAAAACCATATTATATTGACAGAGATAAAGAATAAAACGAAACCTTAAAGTTAAGATATATCTCGTTGTATTACGTGAGCATCATTCTCGAATATATATATATATATGTATATATATATATAGGGAAATTTATAAAACTAACCGGTTTACACAACCCTTTGCCACAAAATAACCACATTTTAGAGTTTTTGCCGGAATGACTACCCGGATCACCCCTGGGGGCGATCCGTACTATATGGGGGCTATCCCCCCTTAAGCCTTATAAAAAAAAAAATTACCCTCAAAAGTCGAGATTACTGTTCATTCCTAGTTGACCGTGCGTTTTACATTGCCCCCGGGGTGATCCAGACTGTCTGATCGCCCCCGAGGGCGATCCTGGTATTTTTTTTTGTTTTTTGGTATTTTTAATAAAACTGATACGCCAT
>NC_037542.1:18355560-18390513 GCF_001531365.2 Cynara cardunculus var. scolymus | reverse complement strand
AAAATTTATGAAGTAAGAGGTTGATATTTATAGTTAAATTGGTATTAGAAAAAAAATCAAATTTTTTTTAACCCGGATCGCCCCCGGGGTGATCCGTATACATGGATCGCCCCCATCTAGTACACCGTGTCCAAGAAAATAAAATTTCATTTTTTTTTACTTAGAAAAGGGGGATCGCCCCCATATAGGCGATCCGAGTAGTCATTCCGGCAAAAACTCTAAAATGTGGTTATTTTGTGACAAATAGTTGTGTAAACCGGTTAGTTTTATAAATTTTCTATATATATAGATTATATGTATGTGATAAGTGATAGATGTGAAAAAAGACGCTATTGTGATTACTATATTTGTTGTTCCCATTAATGGTATCAATCAAAGTCTTTGAAAAGGATGCGAAAAGCATTAGTCATCAAGTGTTTGTTACTTAAAAAAGAGAAATGAACCAAATTTGTGTGTGGTAATGGTTCTCTTTCAAACTCTTGTAACTTGCTGAAAGAGATGTCTAAATTATTGTCACCAATTAATATAGCTTTACAATTTTGTCATCAACCTATCACTACACGTTAACCTACTTGTACTACTTTCTCTTTTATCATTAAATTTTACACTCATTCATTTGGCATATTCTCTATACACCCATTTGGTTGGTTTTTTATTATACATCGTAAGATTCTAGTCTACCAAAACGAAATCGTATATAACAATTTTCCCGATAATCACTTACTGGGTAAGATTATTGGTCATCGGTACGTTTATGTTCGTGAGTCTATGTTAAGTGATGTTTTTTAATATTTATGGATTGACGTTTATGTTTAACAAGAGAATGCTAACATTTGCTGAGGCTCGGGAGAAGCTTGTACCAAAATGGAAACCATACACTGCCGTGTGTATTTTCGAAAGTCCTTTGACAAAAAACAAAATTTTTGACGGTTTTTATAATTTACGATATTACCAAATTATATTTTATTACATTAATAGAAAAAAATATTTTAATATAAACCATTACAAAAACAAGATTACTTTGTTCTGGAGTACTTCATATCAGTACGGAGGCCGAGGTCTTGACGACTAACTCCTCATCTTCTTCTATGTTCAGTTCAGGTCTCGATCAAATTTTGTTCAAAAGTCCTGCATTTTATTTTTGGTGATGATTTCTTATGATTTATTTGTCGTATATAAATATTATATATTTCACAAAATGTTTCTTACGCTCGCTCTAGCTCTTGTGCATGTTACTTTTGGTTGGGTTTATTTTTGCTTTGTGTTTTTATATTTTTTTGGGGGTTTTAATAGATATTTTTTTGTTTTTTTAAAAGCAAATATATTACGACTTTCATGATTCTTGCATGAAAAAGATGTCATAATTTTTTTACAGGAATCAACTTGTGTTTATTTCTTTTCCTAAATTAAATATTTCAATTTTATTTTATCGTGTAAAATTCATTTACGTTATTTTATAAATAATATTTTTATTTTTAGTAAAAAAATAAGTTATAGATTCAAATCTGACATAAAATTAACCCAAACTTAATTGTATAAAATTGCATTTATTTTTGGTGGCAGGAAAGTGGGAAAAGGAATAAGCCGACACATTGGACAAGGGATGGAGACAAAACAAGGTTTTTAATACAGAAAAATTATTTTTTATTAAAAAAGAAAGAAAAAAAAGGCAAAAAAGGTTACTGATTTGTCAGAGGGTCTGATTTTAATAAGATGCAACTTCAGGGTTGTTATTGCAATCTCCAAACAAATTGGAATTTAAAGAGAACCTCACGGCATGTACGAGTATCATACGTTGGTTCGTTATAGTGTAAAAGATTATTCTTTTAATTTCATATTTTATTGTATTTAAAAAAAAATTATAATAAAAAACTCGAATACAAAACCTTGTTGATTTTGTGAAAAATATCTATATATTTGTTTTTATATCAAATGGTGCTTTCACTTCAAAAAAATTCTTAAGTTTGTTTTTATGCATCCGGTTGGTATTCCTGAATAATTAAATTTTAATTTGTTAAAAAAAATAAATTTATAAATGTAAGTTTATTTTTGGAATTTATGAAGATTTTAAATGAAAAAATGGTATTTAAAGAAGAGTAGGTTACAATTACATACACCCATTCATATTATTGAATACCCTCGTTTAATAAATGCGTCTGGTTTTTGCATGATGAAGACATTCAAACACTCTTCCACCGTCCAGAGAATGGTGACGTCATATACCTTTTCTTTTCTTTTTTATTTTTGTTAATTAAATATATATAAAAACAACTAAATATATATGATCCAAGTGTTATATGATATGGCATTTTTAGTTTATTTTCTGATTAATGAAGAATATTTCTAAAAAATAAATAAATATTTGTTTGGTAAATAATAAGTTTACACAAGTGACTTAGTTAATCGTAAAATTCACGTATATTTGATCAATTATATATATATATATATATATATATATATATTATGAAATTCAAATGTATCATTGTTAATATTTAGATAGCTTTTGATATGGAGACATGATTGGACATAATAGAAGAGAACTGGACATGACAAAAGGGTAAGAGTTGACTGGGCTAGACAACAAGTGTATGTTTGATGTTTGGTACGACTAAGATTATATGTAACCGAACCAGATAAGTTACCCCCCCAAAAGTAAATAATAATGGTTATAATTAACACAAAGCAAGCAAATGATTAAATAATTTAATTTATAAATATTTTTAGACAAATTTTATATACATAAATACATACATATATAGTAGTACCAAATTTGATGTTTTATTCGATTTGAAAGATCTTTATCATTTAACAAAGGCACGGTGAAGATTGTTGCAACAACAATGTTTATGGAGTTAAAGAAATTGGTGATTGGTAGATGGTGCTCGTTATAGAGGACGAAAAAATGGTGGATAATAGTGGTGGTGGCTGTCGACAGTGATGGAGGAGGTAGTAGGCCAATGTGGTAGACGTAATGGTAGTGGTGGTGGTAGACTGGTAGTGGATGGTAGTGGTGTTGGTTATGGTGGAGGTGGTGGTGGCCGACGATACTAGTGGTGGAGGGGATGGTCGGTGGACAACGTTGATTGTGGAGGACGTGAAGATGGTAAATAGTAGTGTGGTGGTGGTCGACCATGTCGAAGAAGGTAGTTGTAACAGATGTGGTGGAGGTAGAAGTGGTGGTGGGTGGTGGGTAGTGGTAGCTAATGGTGGTTGTCGGTGACTGACGGTGGCTATGGAGATGGTGAAGGAGGTTGTAATGGAAGATGAGGTGGAGGTGGCCAATGATGGTAGTGGTGGTGGAGATGGACGGTGGTTGTGGATGTGATGGAGGAGGTTGTTGTAGTGGAAAAGAAGGTGGAGGTGGTCGACGGTGGCCACTAGTGGCTGGTGGTGGTGGCGTCGGTCGCAACTAGCACCACTAAATCCGATATCATATTAAGGTTATACATCAATAGTATCTTAGTTTCAGTCTCATTTTTATCAACCTTGTTTCACCTATTTTGATAAAACAAAAAAAAAAAACTTTTTTTTTGTCTCACGCTGTCCCACCTTATCCCAATTGCCGTCCTATCTAATGTCGCGTCAAATGTGGAACAATAAATTATTGTCCTGTTCCATATCGTACCAAACGTAGAATATAAATAGTGAGTTTTGAAAATGCATATTCAGTTGTCTAACATAAACTTTTGATACTATAAATTAATATAATTATCAAAATGCTCTCCACCGTTATTGAGTATTGCAACTTCATTTATGATGCAATAAATTTCATTGTCTGTTACTTTAATGTTAATAATGAATAATCATTGAGAAAAAGAGTTAACGTTAAAAAATGTAAGAAAGAATTTAGATTTTTAATCTCAAACTCATTAATGAATCACACTTGAAAGGGGGTTTTATGTGGTGCATCTCATTTCGGTACATCTCATCCTAATGTGTATCCAAGGGTGGAGATCCCTTCATTACGCTTCACATCTTTAACTCTACTTCTCACCAGAACCCAACCTTAATGGTAATTCATTTTTATGATATATTTTTTGGAAACACAACAATATATTAAAATCAACTAAGAACAAACAAAACTGGCAATACAAATCCGACCAAATGAAAACCAACCCACCATCTAGAAGGCATAGAAAGGAGGGAAGTCACAACCAAAACCCAACAAATCGGGCACCCAACAAGACAAAAGTGATAAATAGAAAACAAACAACTGACCATAACTCGCTAACAAGAACTAGCAAGGATTCAACACCACAACATCTAAAATCCACAAAAAAAACCTCCCAATGTGACAACCATCGGAACAAGACAAGTTGAATATAAGATCAACAAGTCACCACCACCCCATTAACTACTTAACATAAGCTTATTACAAGAGCTCCAAATCGACTAAAGAGAGATCCAAACAACAACTAAGCACAACTTACTCAACGAAGACGACACAGAAAACACTCGGATAAATTTTAAAAGTCCGAAATCGGAGTAATAGCCCGAGGGTCGAAACCCTACCACTTCATAAATCTGCCCCACAACTCCGAGATCAAAGAGTATTTCACAAAGCAATAGTTCACCGATTTGACAACACTACCACACCGAGGAGTGAAGATTGATCCCCATCTGATTGAGCCAAGCATAAATGGGGTTTCTTCCAAACATTATACGCTAGCTGAAGATACGGGTTTTGGAAGGAACGAGCTTGCTCCAAACTATGGGTACAATACGTGTCTAAGGAACATAAGATGCAGAGTCAACCAAATCCTTGATGTAGTTCTCGAACAAAAACTCAATCATCACTAAGCCACCAAATATGACCACCACTCTTGATCAGAAAAAAGCCAACACTCTTAATGAGATCCTCCAACTCAATTCACTCCCCCAGAACCCGACCTCGATGAATAAAAAGCCAACCCCCATTATTCCAAAAGATACAACCACTAACCACGAAAAGACTTTATATCTCTTTTATCAGACGCACTTTAAAAGCGTGAGTCTAGGTGTACGGACAATATCTGATATAGTTGACTAGGGATGTTACACCTTATTACTTTCAAGACTAAACAACCTTGGGAATTTATCGCCAAAACGAAAATCACCTAACCATCTGTCTTATCGGAAGGGCATTAATGTTTGATCGTTGGTTCTAAAAGGACTTGTATTAAACAAGAAGTTGGGTTAAAAGGTGTGCATTTATCAAAAATCAAATATAATAAACACACTTTTTTATTTTTGTTTGCCACGTTATTTTTATCTCAAGAACATCTTCAAAAGGTATGATATATTTTCTTTTTTTTCTTCTAAATTTCGGTATTTATAATTTTTTCTATTTTAAATGAGAGTTTAACCGAACGGTAAGAATAAACATTTTTCATAACTTTTAATTTTTTTTTTAATAAAATATAATTAAAATTTGAAATAAAACATAAGTGTTAGAGATGGTGAAAAATCAAAGAAAATAGTAGCAAAAATTGACATAAAAAGGGGGAGGAAATAATAAATAATAAAGAATAGAGAGTAGGTGCATAATTGGAATCTAAAAGTAGATCTGTCCAATGCCATTGCATCTGCTGCAGTGCAGGCTGCTAATCGCCTTATCATTTCTGCCTTTTTCATTTCTTTTTTAATATTTCTTTTAATTATTCTAAATTATGGAAATTCGTATTTTTAACCCTTCAACTATATGTCTTGTGCTGCTTTTAGTCCCTCCCCATAATCACCCCCACTCGTTCTTTCCTTTCTCACTCTCTATTTTGGAACCATCACCCCTCACCATTCTATAGCATGTGGGTTTTCATTTATTAACATTTTAAAAAAACACTGAATAAATTAGTTATTTTAACCAGTTTTGTCATGTCTTCTTTTAATATGTCATGTCTTACCAAACGTTCAACACTTATCATATCCCATCATGTCTATGTATCAAATGCATCCTAAGGGGATTATTAATATTAATGATGATTGATTTTGACGGATGGTGGATCGTGATTTTCTATCACGGTATCGATTATCATAAATAAATATTATTTTTATTTATTTCATATTTTTTTTTAAATAAAGCCTAAATTTATGATGGTGTCACCCTTAAAAAACTAAAGATCTACCCAAATTTGTTTGCTACAATAAATGAACATTAGAAAATGTAAAGATTATGAGGGATGGTACTGAGAGTAAATTTAGGCTTTATATCAATCATGTTCACTGGTGATTAGAATTTTGAAATTAAAATAATAAAAATTGTTTTAAAATATTATTTAAGATAATTTATATTTTAAAAATAAGATTAATCTGGACTAATTAATTAGATTTATAGAGCATTAAAAATCATAAATATGTTATAATAATTTTATTTCTGAAACTAAATAAGTTATGATAACTTGTAATCTTGAATTTTTAAAAAAAAAAAATTATATATTAAATTGTTTTTAAAAGTTTTTTTACAAACACTTTATAATATAGGAAACAAGTATGTGTGTATATACATAGGGAAGAGTTTTAAATAAGAACACCTTCATTTAACGAGAACGTGAGAATATAATTTTGCTACAGTCAATCACATGTCACCTGTATACCACTAGTCCCTTTCACGTGTATTATTACATGTGATGATAATCAGAGATGTAGACGACCTTTGACATGACCTAAACCGGAGGGCACGACGTCCATACACCACCAGATTCCTTCACGTGTATTATCACAAAAGGCGTTTTTATGTTTTCATAAAATAAAAGTGTTCTCATTTGAACCTCCACTTATATATATATATATATATATATATATATATATATATATATATATAACCACCCTCCCATATCATTAATTCTATCACATTTTAATAGCCACCTCTTGTAGTAATGTACTATTCACATCTTTTTTACATATTTTTTTTAAAAAAAAAAAAAAAATGAAAAGGGTTGGCACGTGATATTTTCCCCACAAAATTGGGCACGCTCTTGCCTCTTGGGACCACATCATGACGGGAATTGGGAATTGGGATGGTGACATGATCTTCAATGCATGATGAATCTGTATCCATTATTGGGGTTGAAAATGTCAAATATAGTACGGAAACACTTATAAAAATAAATTATTGATTTATTATTGTTAATAAGTATTTTTAAATATTTGAATAAATAATTTATACCGGTGTTAAATCGGTAATAAGGGGTTTTTGAATAAGTTAAACCATTCTAACTTATAATAAGTTAATAAGAACTTTTGTAACAAAATATAGGTTGTTTCATATAAGCAAATCCCAAAAATACCCCCTTAGTTTAGTTTAAAACATTTATTGTTATAAGTAAGAGGAAATTAACTTTAAAAGTAGATATGATTGTTTACGTGTTTGGGTTTGAACTGGTTTTAATATATTTTTTTGTTTAATAGATGTAATATAACAAATCCAAACCTGTTTTAACGGGCTGAAAAACTTCCTTGTACTCACTTTATAAATGGGTCGGGCTTGCCCACGGACAAATGAACCTATTTTTCTACATATGTAAAACAAAAATTATATAAAATCATAAGTTATGTAAAGAAAAAAATTTCAAATTACATGTTTTATTAAAAACGTAATAAGATATCAATGTACATATGGTAGATTACAAAGTAGCTTTATACTATATGGAGCATTAGCTAGTGGGTGGAGTGGATCTGTCCGAATTTTGTTTTCTATTGACCAACTCTGCCAGTTAATTTTAGCAGTTCAGCACAAACCTATTCATTTTTCAAAATGGTTGTCAAAACTCGCTTTTATAAAAGATCATACTAGTCGAGTCGGATTTAACGAACCATATCGTTCATAAACAACTTTACTTAGAAAGTCATCTTGAAAGATGGTTATTGTTCTATAAGGCAAGTATGCACGTGATTCATCTTATGGGGTTATGTAGACCGTAGTTGTCGTTTAATGTTGGACAAGATAATGTTGGGGAATAGTTGTGGTAATTTATTTGACACTTGATGTAATTACTCCCTTCCCTCTTCCCAAATACTATTTTAGCCTCCATGTCATATATACGGAGAAAAGTTTAATTGTAAAATAATTTTTGGTTGTGAACTGGAAGACAAAGGAGAGCGCAACACGTGTTTTCGACGTCCACATTTAATACGAATAACGAAGGTGAAGTTCAATGATGATACAATGTTCACGATGAATAATACAAGATTCATGATGAATAACACATAATCATGATACATGTTAAATTGATTCATTATTCATGATGAATAATACACATTCATCATTATTCATTATGAATAACCCGTGGTAGCAGGGGACACATGTCACGCGCTTTTTTGCCCCACAGTTCACAACCGAAACTCAGTTATCGTTTTTAACTTGCCCATATATATATATACACACACACATACACACAAAAAATTAAATAAGTAAATATTCGCCCACGAAAACTTTATTTTATTGGATTGCTAAATTTGGGTAAATCTAGAAACCATCTAAAAATTAGAAACCTGATTAACTAATTTGGGTCGTCCAATAACTTTCATTTGCTGTTCATCTTGAGCTATTTCCTGAGTGAAATATTACTGGTATAGGTATATGCTAATCACAGTCTAATCTTGCTATTTCAACGGTGAAAATACAATGCAAAACATAGTGTTGGTAATATTAGTACATGTTGATATAGAAATACGGTTTCACTTGTGAATATTTTTGGTTTACGTATATAATAAACACAGTGTCGGTATATGCTTAGTTTGATGTAGCCTTTCCCATTGACTCAAATGAAGTGTTGTTTCATAGGTGAAACGTTACCTTGTTTCAAATGTTTTATAAGACATTGTTGTTTCACCCATAAAACAATACAAAATTTTCAATTGGCTTCTAAAAAAATAGTTGAGGGTTAACTACATTGTTATATATGTGAACTCAATTTGATGTAGTCTTTCCTATTGGTTCTAATGACGTGTATTTCATCGATGAACTCGGTAAACTTTTACTCGATTCCATCCATTTAGTCAAAAGTTTTCATTGAATAATGGTACATTTTCCCTTTCATGAGTCAAAGCTTAGCAAGGAATGAATTTGTTCTAAACAATTGAGGTGTTCATGGTCCAGTTTAGACGGTTTAACCTCCAAACTGCAAACCAAACCGCACTAGCGGTTTAGAAAATTTTTCAAACCGAGCGGTTTGGTAGAAAGTGATCAAATCGGACCACAAAATACGGTTTGGTCGGACCAGTTTAGATGGTTTGGGTCTTTTATTGGTTTTAAACTAAAAAAAGCATAACATTTGTATATAAAATGAAATTTCTACCAATATAACATTATTAAAAAATAGTACTCCAATAATAAAAGAAACGTTTATCTCTAAAATTGAAAAAACATTGATCAAATTGAAAAAAAAAAATTTAAACAAATCCACCAACAATGGTTGGAATCTTGGACCATCATTTAGCAAGTCGGAGGACGATTTGGAATTTGGATTTGATATTTGATGGATTTCAGAATGAGAACTTAAAACATAGTGTGTTAGACAAACTTTTTTTAGGGGCCGTTTACCTAAACACTTACTCGATAAGCGCTTAATGATAAAATTCAATTATATCGCTTATTTATCGGGTAAGATTTTAGTCTACCAAAATGATATCGTGTGTAACAATTTACCCGGTAAGCACTAACCATGGTAAGAACCGTCACCATCACTTACCGGGTAAGACTCTCGGTCCGCGCCTTCGTTCTTACCAGGTAAGATTCTTGGTCCTTGTCATATTCATCTGGTGAGGGAATGTGACTTGGTAAACGCTTACCCGAGTAAGCATTTGGTAAACGACCCCTTAATCACACATAAAAGTTAAGCCTACAGCATGAAAACTAAATATAATCAATACATGTGTATTTTTAACGGTCGATTCGGTCCAAACTTTTCTAAACATCTAAAGCACAGACCAGACCAGACCGAGAGTTGTTGACTATTTTTTAGAACATGATATTTCAGGCTCCAAATAATGAAATGGACAACAGAACGAAATGAAGCCAACACTGAAGTTAAAAGGGGTGTTTGTGGTTCCGATTGTTGAACTAAATCTTTGTTGATCATTAGCATTACAATTATTAATACGTTCATGAAATCTGGTATTATTGATTAATAAACAGATTTAATCGTAACTTATTTCGTAGTACACTTCGCAATTAGCTTTTATATTTAGATTTTTAAAAATATGGGTTGAGACTCATGAGACTTCAAAAAAACTTCAAACAAGTTATTACTGTGGGTAAGATTTAAATACTTGTAGCTTTTAACTATACTAGAAGGGTCTTGTAATGTTTTTATTTTTGAATAAAATATAAATTTGAAGATATCATATTTTTTTTTAAAATATTGTCGATATTAGCATCGAACTAAGTATTGAAAAGTTATTGTTTTGTTGTGTAAGATCTTTAATTCAATTTTTTTACTATAATTTAATTTAGGTTTAATAACGAAAAAATTTATTTGTGATTTAATAATATAATTTTTTATAGAAATAATAATTAAGTATTCTGTTAGAATATAATGATATCCTAATTATATTTTAAATTTTTTACAATTAAAATGAAATGTTTATCATGTATTTAATTATATTTATCTGCAGTTAGTTACACGAATTCAAGCATGAAGTTTTAATAAGTTGTACTTATGTATTATTTACTTGTAATTTTGAATTTTAAGTAATATGCATCAATAAACAGTACTTCATGTATATAAAATTATTTTTAAAAGTTTTTGTCAAATGTTTTATAATATAGTACAAATTATCAATTTTTAATGGGCTTTATTTTCAATAAAGCCCACTAAGAGCGCATTATTGGGCTCAATATATGCCAACTTCAATCCATTCAATGCAACCCTTTAGCCCAAGTATTCTATATAAAGTACATTACTATGCTTTGAAAAAATTTGATGTCATGAAATTGGGACCAAGTTTTAGAATAGTATCCATTGTTATTGTGAGATACGTAGAACTCTGTTAAATTACTCTTAGAAAATCTTTTAAAAAGGGATGTTCCATTATATACAAGAAAAAAATGAGGTGTTTCTAGACGATGTGAGATTTCAATAGTTTTAGATAAAAAAAGACAGGACGAAGTTGAGAGGATGCTACAACGATTGATCACACACATAGACTGCCCATACGATAATCTACCAGATCGAGCATATCAAAGTTCCTATTACTTACTTTAATTGACGACATTGTACTAGATGACAACACCTACTTTCCTATCTCTACTCGAGGAATGCTGACAACTAACACGACATCACCAGTAATTTCTATTCGTCTTCTGGGTTTTCCATGTAGATAAACGGTACGTGTCTTTATATCTATCGTCAATTTTATTATTTGCACGTTTGATCGTTGCGATCAAAATAGAACAATAATGGTGGGTAGGGGTAGGGTATCCTATTTTCTTTTGCAAAATGAGATTATATAAAGATTATGAAATAATTAAAAAAAAGATATCTAAAAGGAATATGGATAGATGATGGGCATGAGACGTAGCCCACCTCTACTTTGTTACAAATGGTGGGAGCAACCCACGATATGTGATTGATACTGAAATGGGCAAAAATGCATCTTTTCACCTGTCCAACTTTTTTCCATCATGGGCCAGCCCAATCTAAATCATAAACTTGTTTGTCGTACCTTATGCATCAAAACTTGTACTACAGAAATTTTTGTTCTAGAAAAGGGGTTAGAAATTGAGAAGGTTGGGGTTTAGTCATTATCGAGTTTGGTGGTACAATGGTCCTTTGTCTCCGTGCCTAAATAAATGTGGACCCATTTTCTTTTCTCTTTTACTGGTTGGTTTTGGTATTTTGAAGAGGATGTGAATGGGGTTTTCACTCGAAAGGGGTCGTAAATAAAAAGGTATTGTGGTGGGTGGTCGTTATCATCATTTACTGGGTACGACACTCGGTCCTTGGCACTGCTCTTACCCGGTAAGATTCTAGGTTTGCATATACTGATGTACATCCGGTAAGGTAATTAACCCGGTAAATACTTATCGGGTAAGTGTTTGGTAAACGGTCCACTAGTCTTGTTGACTGCTTTTGTATGATAAAGTAATATGTATATAGACAAACACATACGCACACGCGTGCGCGCACACGTGTATCACACAAATTTCTAAAGCATGACACCTCGATATCTTGTAAGTGTTGAATCACGCTTGATACAACATAGATTTTAATCCAACCCCACTGACAATAAAGCTGGGTCTTTTGATGCTCTAATGAAATACCAACTTTCATTTAAACTAAACACATAACTAATATGAAATCAAAATCCCACAAGCCAAGGGAGTCCTTAAATTTCAAAACAAGAAATTGAAGATTTTCTTGGTTCTAAATTACAATTTTCATCTTATGTTTATATGAAGTTAGGGGTCATTTACTAAATGTTTCTCGGGTAAGCTCTTACGTGTATCACTTACATTACCAAATGAGCATGACATGAACCAAAAATCTTACCCAATAAGAGACATAATAACAACCGAGAGTTTTACCTGGTAAGTGAAAAAAAAGACTCTTTTCCAGTAAGCATTTACTGGGTTTAAGATGCTTACAAACAATTCGTTTTAATGATCAAGATTGTTACATGATAAAATATGTTTCTTACTGATAGATACTTATTCATTAAGTATTTGATAAACAACCTCTTAATAGTCGAATATTTGTGTTATATATATATATATATATATATATATAACACAAATATTCGACTATTAAAAGGTTGTTTATCAAATACTTTAACACAACTAGAATATTCGACTATATATAAAAGAAAACAGTTGTATTTGGTGCACCAGATCCAAACATGGGATTTGGTAATTTGAAAAGTAAGAATATTGATGTAGATTCTTAAATAATCTGAAATTCTACCAATCAGCATCAAGTCTCAACACAGCTAAGTGCCAAATTTGAAAGGAACCTGCCTAACATTGCCACCCACTACTCATTAACTATAAAAAAGAACCAGTCCTTCCATATGCATTTGTGACTTGTATATATATATATGTCTTATATTATATAATATAATATAATATATATTGTATATTTAAAAAAAGACATTTTTTAAACTTCATCTAACCTGTCTTTACATGTCAAATAAGTATTTATATTAATATATGTTGATTGGGTATCTAGTATTTATCTAATATCATATTCATATTCATATTCATGCTTTATGTATCTACTCTACTGTATCTATTTAATCTATGTTTAAGTAAACACACCAAAAACTGATTTCCAATCAGTAGAAACCATGATTTCAGAGAATGACCATAACCGTACACCTTCCTTTGGATTGCATCCTATTTTCGAATTTGAAGCTTCGTTGCAGTCTGCAAAATATTTTCCACTGACGTTTCTTAGTTCTGGATGAGTTGCAACATAACATGTTGTAGCAGCAGCCTGCATATATATATATATATGTAAAATTACAATTAAATATAAACAGATGGCAAGTTTATAATCGCTATATGCATGTTTGTTGTGTGCTAGAAGAAAGTAGATAGATGCTTTTATTAATTTGTGGGGAAAGATTACCTGAGGAATTGTTTTCAAGAATTTTGAAGTCAAGAAGAACACGAAATCTACAAATTAAAAAAGTTTCAGAAAATAAAACAACAATATTAACTACAAAGCAACATCATATGCATATGTTCTAAGATTGTGAATGTTATAATTGCTTTTAAGTTCAAAATAAAAAGATCGAGGGAGTGAAAATTTTGCACATTTTGGTCTCTCACATGCATGATGCAACACGTAAATCAACTTCCATGATAAAAATTATTCGTAGACCACAAGTTTTATTTTTTTAAGGAGTTTACTTGTTAAAAACTCCCACAAAATTTATGACGTCTCCTCTTTGTAATCAGTCATGCGAGATTCACCTAATATGTTATGAACACTCCCTTGAATGACTGACTCATCATGCCTGATGGGGTTTGTCCCACTATCCCGATGGTATAAGGATCACTTCTAAGACCATTACTCCAAACTCAAAAGCAGGCAGGCCAAATAGACTTAAAACTATGGTGGAAGTTAATGGTAGAAAACAACTTTGAGACGGGTTTTACATCACCACTTAAACTAGCAATTTAATCCTAATATTAAGAATGGATTGGTGAAAGTGGATCAATGTCATAAATTACCGGTAATGAAACCTTCACGGTCTCTTGTGAGTCCAGTTCTCACAACCCCAGGATGTACACAGTTTACAGTCACGTTTGCCTCCATTTGCTGCAAATTAAGACACTACTTTTAATTCAATATCCAGCTACAAAAATTAATAAATACATAAATCAAATTCTTTTTATAACATTATATATATATATATATATATATATATATATATATATATAGGATACAGAAATATAGATGTAGCATGTACCTGGAGTCTGCGAGCAAGTTCCTTGGTGTGCAAAACGTTGGCCAGCTTCGATATAGCATATGCACGTGTTGCGTCGTAATGACTGCAAATCCAACACAAATACACAGGGGATAAAGTCAATAACTTTATGTATGTATGTATGTATATATATATATATATGATCACTGCTTCCAATAATGGGTTTATGGACACAGGGAAAAGGCATTTAAAGCTAATACTTGCCTTGTATAAAGAGTTGGTTGTATTAGTTGTAAAATTAACCTTACCTGTTAGTTTTATGAAAAGGTAAATTTGTGCTTAATATATTCAGATTTTCATCTTGTGGTCCAATAAATGAATCTTAACATATGATTTAAATACAGTTTTGTTTCTTTCCTTCAACAATAAGTGAATAACTTATGAGTAATACCTAACATGTAAACACCAATTAATGAAAACTACTTTATGATTCAATCAATCTTGTCATTTTCTGAATCAGACATGTTTGTAGCTAACTAAAAGTTTTCTAACAAATGAGATGAGATGAGATCATTTTACACATACCCATGAAATAGTTTGAACAAAAAGCATAAGAAACTATGGACCAACTAATCAAGAAAAGGTATATACATATTCCCTACAAGGGATGTTAGAATCGTTTTTGTTGCACATATCTACATCCAACTTTAATAACTATATATCCAACCATTAAAAGCATCTCAAATATAGATTTTAAAACTAACATTCATAGCATCTCTAACAGATTTTTTATAATTTTTATTTAAATAAAGAATCAAAAGTTAAATTTTTTAAAAATAATTATATTTATCTACAACAGATTATTTATTTTAAAGATTTTAACATCAATTATATTATTAAAATATTCGATAAAAAATATCATGTCAAAACACTTTTTTGAAAGATTTAGTATAAAATAATAATGATCCAATTTTATTGGTGGAAATAATTACAAAATCCATTTTTCTCTCTACAAATTAAGTTTTAGAAAGAAAAAATAAATAAACTTAGAGGCCGTTTACCAAATGTTTACATGATAAACGTTTATCGGTAAAATCATTTACTTACCAGGTAAGATTTTAGTCCAGCAAAACAGTATTGTATGCAACAATTAAACCGGTAAGCGCTTACCATGGTAAGAATCATCGCTCTCACTTACCGGGTAAAACTCTTGGTTCTTACCATATTCATCGGGTAAGGTAGTGTGACTTGGTGTTCACTTACCCGAATAAGCGTTTGGTAAACGATCCCCTTAGAGTTTTCTCTAATTTGTTCTATTTTAGAGAACTATATAGATAATCTTTTGTACCGAAATAGATTATAAAAACTTCAATTTCTATATTTTCTAAAATATTATAAAAATGCTATAGAAACTCAAATACTATGTAATTCTTGTCAAAGTTGATTTATAGTATATATATATTGTTGTAAAAAAAAATGAAATTATGTGTATAAATGTGATCGGAGGACAAGAATTTTATTTTTCAAATCAACCATTAAACGCTATCATCAAACGTTACAAAAAACTGAAGTTAATAATACCAATTATTATGACCAACAAGGCAACAATTGTATCTTTTATATAAAAGTATTACAATAAAATGATAGCATGTTTTAGAATATTCAAATAAGTTTTTTATACGATACTTTTTATTAGTTATTTTATATGACACTTTAAACACATATATTTGTAGGATGCTTGTTTTTATATAATATTTTTCAAATAATTCAGATAAAACTTTAGTTATGATGTTTAAAGACATTTTATCAACTTATTGTAACACATTTAGGTACAATTATTTTGTTTTTTTAATTTTAGTATTATAAAATATTATATTAGTATTTAACCGATTTTGTTGTAATGTATCGAGCTCATTTGCGGTAGAGGGAAAATAGGTTCAAATAAGAAACAACAACCAAATAAAAGAATACGAACACATGTAAACTCAGATATGTGATTTTACTGACGTGCAATATGAATATTTTTTATTTTCTTATTTGGTTAGGGTGGTGTATAAGAAGTAAACAATGGCGAACGAAAACTGACACTACTCAAACTCATTGTAAATTCTTGCAATATACCTTTTATCTCGAGTTATTTGACCCAAGGAACGAATTAAGTCGCCGGAAAACCAGGTATGGATGCCGGACGATACGTTCACTATTCGTCCTTGAATACCTGTTGTTTTCGCCGTAGCTATCATCTTTTTCAGCAATAGTTTCGTCAACAGAAAATGACCTAATCCATGAATTTCAACCAGTAAAACCAAAATTAGCATCGATCGGCTAATTTCTTTTGATCCGATGTCGAGTTTAAGAACGCTTACCTAGATAATTAGTAGCGAAGGTCATCTCGATTCCGTCTTCCGATATGCCGTGATCGTATGAGAATTTCCCGGCGTTGTTTCTAACATATTTCAGTGAATCATGAGTGTGAAAAGTTATGTTATTAATTCTCAGATGAAAGAAAGAAATTGAAGATTAATTTACATGAGGAGATTTAGAGGCAAATTGAGAGCTTCAAAATCCGAAACGAAGCTCCTAACGGATTTGAGAGAGCTAAGGTCAAGAGGCATGACGAGAATTTGCGCAGCAGGAAACTCCGATGCAATACGAGCCTTTGATTCCTCTGCGACTTTCAGATTCCGAGCAGGTATGACGAGACGAGCGCCGCGCTTAGCCAAGACTCGAGCCGTTTCAGCACCGATACCGGACGTCGCACCTTTGTAAGATCAAACATTCATTATATATATAATATATATTAGATTATATTATGTTATATACTAATCTTTGAATTGAAGAGAAGAAATTAAAAAGAAAGAGGATTCTCTTTCTGTCCACTAATAATAGGATAATGATGAGAGTGCATGTGCATGAACATGATTAGAGATAATGATTACCGGTGATAATGGCGGTGGAAGAGTGTAGATCGACGGAGTTATCGGTGACTTGTTCGGCGGTGGATTTGGAGCCGTAGCCGCTGGGTCCGGCGGAGCCGATCAGGTACTTCACTGTTTCAAGCATTTTTCTTCTTTTTTTTGGTTTCCTTTGGAGTTTTTGCCGGTGTTGACTGCTTTTACTGTTCGATTATCATACCAACTTCATTTGCAAACACATAAAAACTGAGAGAGAGAGAGGACGATTAGCAGTAAATTGAGATAGTGAGAGAGAGGAAGCAGTGTGTATATATAGAGCCCAGAAATGTTGCTTTATGAGGGCCAGAATAGGCCTTTCTCTTTTAATTCAATTGGGAGGAAGGGAGGTCAGGGATGGAAAAAGAAGACGATGGTCCAGCTCCTGCACTGCATTACATCTTCTTTATATTCAAAATAAATTAATGTTGCTTCTCCAATTTAATAACAAAAACAAATAAAAACTATATATATATATATATATATATATATATTTTACATATATACATGTATATATGTATATGTATGTATTACACTGTGAGAATTTGTCCCAACTCCCAAAATCGTACTCAGATTTCATTTCTTTTAGATTTATTTTATTTGAGTTCTTTATCCAAAAGAAATGGATGGAAAAGAAAAGAAATCTATTTTTTTTATTGAAAAGAAGGAAATATTTTAAAAGATGAAGTGGTTATTCTTATTCTTGAACATAAGAGAGATATCTATAGTATATTATAAAGCATTAGATAAAAAAATTTAAAATCTATCTTTTATATATATGAAGTATTATTTTTTGATACATATTATTTAAATTTAAGATTACAAGTAAATTGTGCGTAAGTACAACTTATTAAGTTTCATGTTTGAATTTGTATAACTAATTGTAGATAAATATAATCATATTTTAAATATAAAATCTAATATATAATTAAAATAATTATTGAGTTCTAACGAAATACTTATTATTATCTTTATAAAAAATATATTATTAAACAAAAAATAAATTATTTCACCATTAACTAAATTAAATTGTCAATAGAAAACTTGAATAAAAGAGAATTACACAAAAATATGAGATTTTTTTTTTTAGTTTTTATGATATCTTCAAATTTATATTTTATTTAAAAAAATATTATTACTTGTTCAAAACTACATAAATTCATATTATAACATTGACATAGACCAAAAAAATAAAATTTAATAGTGAAATCGAGATATATATCTCACTGAATTACGCAAGTATCCTTCTAGTTTATTTAAAAAAATAATTGTGAATTTTATTTTAGTTTTAAATTTAAGTTTTTATGGTCTCAGCATAAATGCATCAAACCAACCAATTTTATAAATGGAAGAATAGAGATAAAATACTTTTATATATCATTTAATATTTTAGTAATATAATTACTACTTAAATATTAAAAGTGAATGTAATTTTTATTTTTATTTTCTTTTAGAAAGTGTCTATAAATTGTTGAAGAGACTCTTATTCGTCTTTTGATTAATTTTAAATACATAAGCAAAATGTATGTTTCATATCTTTTACTATATCTGTTTTCTTAATGTTTGATTATGAGTATTTAATTTGCATTTAATATCAGTTCTTTTTTTTAAATATACAAAATTAAATTTTAAGGGTTGGATAAAAAAAATTATTATTTAGTTAAGTTTGTATATTTTAAGAACACGATCTATAATAAATATCAAATGCTTCAAATAACCTGAGATATATATATATATATATATATATATATATAGAGAGAGAGAGAGAGAGAGAGAGAATGATCAATTGCAAATCACCATCATTTTTGAAAATCTTACAAATCAATCTTATTCATCTATTTTTTCCATCAATAGTCGATATTAAATAAGTTTATATTAGGAAAAAAAAAATTAAAAATGTCAAATTTGTCAAATCCTCAACAATGAATTAGATATATCCTAATAACTACTGTTAATTATGGAAATGTATTAATGAAAATGTTTCTTATGGAAGTAGGTAAATCTTTTTTTTAATATAACTTTTTTATCATTAATATTTTGTATTACTTTATTAAATTATACTTATTAAAATATGAATTGTAAAAGCAATAGAATATGAGATCTGTGTTCGTTTCATTGAAAAAATATATGTACTTTGAGTAATGAAACGAATGTCATGTTCAATAGTGACCATGAACACAATTTCATAAATAAATTTAATTTATTAATATTTCGAAACATTTTATGCATGAAAAATGTTTATTAAATTAAAAAAATATTCAGTTTTCAAAATGTTTCATTAAATTTTTAAAAATGTTTCATTTTTTATATGTTTCATCGTTTATTAGGAATTCCCTTGTTTTAAAATTATTTTGATTAGAAATTATTAATAGTCTAATACTAATTCAATAACCATTAATGAAACAGTTTGCAAATTATCGTTCAACACTACATGACAATCGGTTCGTCTTTCATTGTAGGCGACAAAGAAGTCACGTGAATTCGTTCTATAAATGATGAAACAGTTTCATTTATTGTCACCTACAATGAATTAAGTATATCATAATAAATTATGAAACATAAAACATGATATAATCAACAAAAATAATGAAACTTTTTGAATACTAAAGCAAAGATTTTGCTTCATTAAATCAATAATTGAAACTGTTTCATTATTTCTTGTTTCAATACTAATTCAATAACCGTTAATGAAAGTGTTTCATTAAATCAAGAAATAAAATTGTTTCAAGAAATGAAACGAACACATATTTCATATTATATTGTTTTTACAATTCATATTTTAATAAGTATAATTTAATAAAATAATAAATGGTAAAAAAATTATATTAAGAAATTTTTTTTTACCTCATTTCATATGAAACGTTTCCATTAATATATTTCCATATTAACAGTAGTTATTAACTTCCAATATTAATCAATATACGATGAAATGACCATTATACCCTTACTTATTAAAATTAAATAAAAAAATGAAATTTTTCTATTGGTCGAAAGTGGTTTGCATAGTTTTCATGAATTGAGCGGTTTGCAACGTAACCCGCCTCAACAAATATATTATATATTACAATATATGTTTTATATTATCTTATACTATATTATAAATCATTTGACAAAAACTTTTAAAAACATTTTTTATGCATGAAGTACTGTTTATTGATGCATATTACTTAAAATTCAAGATTACAAGTAAATTGTGCATAAGTACAACTTATTAAAGTTTCATATTTGAATCGTGTAAATAGAAGATAAATATCTCATTTTAAATATAAAAAATCTAAAATATAATTAGTATAAATTTGTGAGATTTATGATAACTTATTGCATAAGATTTCGTTTCACATTATTTTTTCCCATCTAAGTAGAGTTTTTATAATGTATTGATTAATATATATATTTATTTCACAATATGTTTGTTTGATAATATTTGATTCACAATGTGAGACTTTTTTACGTGTATTTTTTTCGTTTTACAAACACGTCAAATAGTTTATATTGTGAACCAAATACATGTGAAATAAACTCTTTGGGAAACAAATATATCTTGATCATTATATTAAATTTTAGTCATAAATGAAAAAACCGTGTAAAGTAGTACATGATGCACTACTTCTCAATAATCCCACAATTTATAGAGTTCTCAAAAGAATGTCTTCCAACACACACACACACACACATGTGTGTGTGTATGTGGTAGTAAAATAATTCATCTCGTAGGTACTACTCACTATAAGATATTAAGAAAAAGGGATTTTAAAACATATAGTTTTAGAAAATATTCTAAAGATCAGTAAAGATAAAGTAAAAACTATATTATCTAAAAATTTCATTTTTTTTTCTTGTATCACCAATTATATAAACCCATATCAAATTTTCATTTATTTCGGAAATACATCATTTAAAAACCAAGCAGGAACAAGAAAAGTTAAAGTTTCTACAAGATATAGAAACTCACAAGACAAAAAAGCACCCAACAACAATAGACAACCAAAGTAAAATCATAACGAAAAACAAAACATGAACAAAACTGACACCAAAAATACCAGCCCCACTAACGAATTCGACTAGACAAGATGTCTAAATAACGCCAACATGGACCACGATAAAACATCACGAACATCGCCCTAAGGAAAAGGAAGACTCGATCCCCAATGACATGACAGGTTTGGGATCAAACTAAACCGAGACAATCAAAAGTAAACCAAGCACGCCACCATCCTTACCAACGTAACCACAACCACAGATCCTAAAAGAATTAAATCTAGAAAAGGGAAATCGAAAGCCTTAAAAGATGCACAATATCAATCGAAAATAGTAGTTATACTTCAAATCTCAAATCTTGATTTAAGTTATATTTATAATTTGGTAGCTAATTATATATTCATTATTAAAAAGAAGGAATTTTGGCATATTAAATAATCGAGAGAACTTACAAATCCTACAATTTAAGATATTGATTAATACATATTTGTTTCATAATGTGAAACTTTTTACATGTATTATACTGAACACAGAGACATAAAATAGTTTCACATTGTAAAAAAGTACTTATGAAACAAACATATGTTAATTAATACCTTTAAGAATCTTAGTCGAAATGAAAAAAAAAAACTATATAAAATATCATATAATGCACCAATTCTCATAGTTATCATAATTTTATATAAAATCTTCTTTCCATCTCCATATAACCCCTTTCGGCGTTTGATGACCCGCTCCGCTTCGACTCTGCCTCATTCTTTCAACTGATGTCTTGGATGCTTTAATTTAATCTCGTTTATTACAAGTGTTTGTTTTGTAGTTTTCTTCTTTTTGTTCCTTCTGTCGCCCCTCCTTTCCTGTATCTCGCAGTTTCCTTATTGTGGGGGCGGTTGTTTTTTTCCCTCGTTCTTTCTTTCTGTATTTTTTATTTCCATAAATTATTGTATTTCAAAAAAAAATCACAATTTTATATGTTCTCTAGGCCTCCTGTTATTTCTTTTTAGTTGTCAAAATTACCCATTTGCCCATTAATATGAACAAAACATGATACATAAATTGTTAGAGAAGAATGGGGTATTAAGTAATTTTGGATTGCAACAAAGGACTATTAGCCATTAGGGGTGGGGAAGCTAGACAACACAAGTGTCGAGGAGCAGGAAGAAAAGGACATGTGCGATTGCACGTGAGGCTTCTAAAGCTTTGCAGGAAGATAACGACTTGTCAATTTTAATCCCTTCCAAACCTTTTTACCCTCTCTCGTTATCATTAAAGGGAAATTGTTTTATCCTTATATATATTTAATTCTACAGGTAGCAATTCTTCAATTTACAAAAGATTAAAGTGTAAAAAGAAATTTTGAGCATTATCTATAAGTATAGGGACCAAATCTGTAAAAATCCAAAAACTTCTCCAAGTAGTTATTTGGGAACGTTTAACCAATCTACAGATTTTGTCCATGTATTTGCGGATCATGTTTAAAATTTTCTTTTCTTTTTTACATTTTGACTCCTTCGCAAGTTGAGTGTTGCTACTTACGAAGGTAATGACATTTTAGAAATTCTAAAAGAGAAATGAATAAAAGATAAATTTGTTTGATAAAAATGGTTATTTTGAACAATTTCCGGATTAAAAACCAACTACACACTTTAACTTTTCACTTTTTGTTTTATGTTTTTTAATTATTGTTCTTGGAAAATATGTCCAATTTTTATTTGTTTAATATTTGTATGGAAAAGAAGAAAATTACAACGAATTATCCTATTTTAAATGATTAAGTGTCTCGACTACTTTTTTTATTGAAAAAAAAACATAATCTTTTTTATTTTTAATGATTAAGTTTTTGAACTATTTTTTTAAATAAAAAAACTATTAAACTTTCTCATTTTAAATGATTAAGTTCCTAAACTTTTAAATAAATCATCGAACTTCTAAAATTGGATACCTACAACATTTAAAAAAAGTTACATGTATCTGACTAGGAATGTTTTAAGATTAAAACAAACCTAAATTAGTTTTATCTTAGCCAAACCATACCCCACTAAAACCCCTCGCAAACAACGGTATCCTCCCCTTTGCCACTCTCAGTTGCCCCAACGTTGTTCATTCTCCATATCGCCTAACACATTGTTGGCCCCTGTCACTGGCGTCCCCCTTTTTGATCTATTTTCTATCTATCTATTTTCTAAACTTTTCCCTATTTATATACATAAGTTCACAAGTTTTATTTTTATCAGTATGAGACAAGCTAATCAACATAAACTCAACCCACTAGTTTGCCGAAAGTTCCAACATCTAGCATGTTCTTTGACGATATTAGATCTGTCTAAAGCCATATTTATTGTAATATTTCAAGCCAACCATATCATATATTGTCCGTTTTGTTCTCGTACCTAGACTTACAATTTTAAAACGCATTTGATAGAGGAGTTATCAAACCCTTATAAGATAATCTTTGTTCCCCTCCCCAACCAATGTGTGATATTATAATCCACCCCCCTGGGAACCCAACGTCTTTGCTGACGCACTAGTCTGGTTCTCGGCTCTGATGTTATTTGTAACATCTTATACCAACTATATCAGATATTTTCCGCTAGACTCATGGTTTTAAAACGCGTCTAATTGATGATGTATCAAACACATTATAAGACAACATTTGTTCCACTACTCAACCATTGTGGGATTTTACATTGGTATTTCATAATTCAAGCTTACAAAAACTAACAAATCTCATATTCTATTTATGTGAGACGAATTGTCACAACCCACATGGAGCTTATATGACCTCACAAGCAGTGGCCGACTTAGCTTTAGGATCGTGGGGGAAAGACTCCCAATCAAATGTCAATTTTTCCAAATAATCTAGGTAAAAATCCTTTGATTACTCTTATATGTGTGTTAAGTTCCCTAGTCATTTTCAATGGGTCCTCCCTTCCAACGGTCCAGTCCGTTTTGATAAAAAAAAAAACCACTTTCCGTATATTGTTATCGCTAGTTATTACAATCTTGCTATAATATAATGTTGATTGATGATTTTGTTAAATATATCTCAATTTCTTTTTTTAGCTTAAAAATAAATTAATTCACCCAGTGTTATTTTTGTAAATGTTCAAACCAATTATCTAAGAAGGAAATTATATAAATTAAAGAATAAATATAATTTGCTATTTGGTTAATCGATATGGTAAAAAAATAATCGAAATTGAAATTTACATTATTTGGTTAACCAAACAGTTTAACCCCCAAGCCGTCTTGGTTCAGGTGAGTCATTCGTGTTTAGATTTTTTTTATAAATTTCATGTTCCACTAGTATGGACCATGTTATTATTTATATATATTTTGCAGTTCTTGTCAGTCATGTCCATTTTTTTCCTTCATCGACGGTGTGAGATTTGTCTAAAATGTTACAAACACCATTTTAGAAACTGCTTACATTCGATACTGTTTACCCAATCATCTCAATAGTACAAGAATCGACATTTATAAAAAAAAATTAGCGACCAAACCAAAAAATAGCAGATGGACTCAATAACTGATAATTCAATTTAAACGATATAAATTAGTAGTAGTCTATAGTTTAAGGCCTATAATACAATTTCACATGTACACAATTCATTCAAATTGATATATTTTATGTACAACATATTCTCTTTTTGGATATTACACATCTCTTGTATCAATTAACTGTTTATAGTTTTTTTATTATCAAATATCAAATTTTCACTTTACAAAAACATTTTTTTATTAGAATTGAAGAAAGTCATTTAGTATTTAAGATTGAAATCAAAATTATACCCACGTGGAATGATTTTTACAACATCTTACCTCAATTAACTTACGAGATTCATTTTTCATCAATATAGGACGAGTTATCAATGTAAATTTAGACGACTCTTTCTTAACAAAGGAAGATGAGATCAATACCCAGTAAATGTTTACTGGATAAAAATGTTGCACATAGAGCTGTTTTAATGGATTAAAATATTACCTAGTAAGTTGAGTGAAAATGTTGACTCTTATCTATGAGCATTTACCGGGTAAGAGTCGAATAAACAGTCCCTAAGCAGTGGCAGATCCACATGCAAGCAAATGGGGTCTATTGACCCTAGTCAAAAGTTTAAAAAATATGGATTTCGTTTTAAAAAAAAAAATTACCTTCACCAAAAGCAAAAGAAACAAATTCATTTCAATATTAGTCATCTCAATATCTAGTTTTTCTGTAATGTTTTATCAAATTCATCTCCCTATCCAGGTATTGTTTTATTAAATTCATCTCAATATCCATTCATTTTAGCTTTAATATAAAATGGTTTATTATATATTAGTTGTTTCACATGCTCAAACCAATTATCTAGAGATACAACATATAAAATTATGATACAATTTGCTTTCCAGTTTAACCAAAATAAGAATTAAAAAAATGAAACTGATCCGTTTAATCCAAAACCATTTTAGTTTCAATGGGTTCTTCAATTTCAAAAAAAAAAAAATTAACACTCCTAAATTTTACCTCAATCATCTAAGTATTTAGGTTCAGCATTTTACCTAAATAATAGATATCTTACATGCAAACTAATATAGATTCAACATTACTTTTCAATCCTATATATATTACTAATATATATATATATATATATATATATATAAGGTTGGGTTCACGTGATGTCAATAGTTTTTCGCAAGACCCGTGACCAATTTATATTCATTGATCAACTTTATAAACTAATGATCTAATTGTCTAAAGTTGTGCGGTGACAATTTTATGATTATTGAAAAGTCTCATGACAATTTTGTGATTATGAATATTCAGATTGTAAATCTAATCCAAAGATTGAGAATTGACATTATAAATATCACCAAAAACCTTTAACCTGATCCCAAATCTCCACCCCTGTATATAATATTGGAATATGGTAAAAGGATTGGATTAAAAGTCAAAGGCTAGGGTTAAAATAAATAAATAAAAAAGGTGACACATGTTGATAGACTATGACTTGTATGTTAAAATCTTTGACTTTGAAAAGGTCATAAGATTCCCGATTGAGGTTCCAATAATTCAACCAGGGACGCAGTTCGTATGGACTCTTCTGACCTCTGTCAACCCTTCATCCCTTTAATTTTTGTATTTTTTTTTTTTCATATTAAAAATGATTAGATTTTGTTTTGATATGCAAAATAATAAATATAATTAGGAGGTCCCACATTTAAATCAAGGATAAATAAAAATCCCTTTATGGTTATAGAGGTTTAAATATGGTGACTCCAGGTTATCTACAAAACAGGTAGTCGTCATGATATTAGTCGGCTTGCATAGCAGGTAGAATATCCAGGTTAATCAAATATATATATATATATATATATATATATTCACTTCATTTTCTTCCTCTTCTCCCTTTATTTTTCTTTTTGTGATTATATATTGTAATTAAGGTGTTTATTAAGAAAGCTAACGTTTTTTTTCCAATGATACGCTAAAGTTGTAGGCAAAAATATGGTTTTTACGCAACACATTTGTTGACTCTAATTGTTGAAGAAAGTGCTTCCGATTCAATCAAACATTGCCAGATTCACCACTGAGTTATCTATGAAGCACTCTGGAGTATATGGGATGGGGATGATTGTAGGTACATTTTCTACCTGTTTAAAAAAAAGGTCGAGACTTTTTCTAACTTGATATCTACATAATCAAAAATTACAATATAACTTAACACTCGTGTCATTAGTAGTTATAATATATATCTGCTACAAGTCAAAACTCAAAATAATATGAAACAGAAAGAATTCAATTTTCATTAGTACACTTCAGAACAAAAATTATCGTTAGAGTGAAAAAGAAGTCAAATTTTATTACTAAATTTTTTTAATCCAAAAAAAGGTACTAGCTTTTTAGAGGGTGTTTGAGATTGCTTATTTTAGATGATTTTTGACTTATTTCAGTCTGATACCAGTGATAAGCTAAATGCTAGTGTTTAGATGAGGAAAAATAAAACTGTTTATACCGGTGTCAAACCGGTAATAAGCAGTTTTTGATAAGTTAATCATTCTTGACTTATGAAAAACTGTTTATTATCAGTTTACCATTTTAACCCTGTTTTATTAATGTTTGTTAATTATTAATCTTATTGATATAAACTTTTGTCAAAGATATTATTATAAATGATGAAAAATAAATTTTTACATGTTCAAAAATCAAATAAAGTTAATAAGCAATCTTAAACACTCAGTCAATAATATAGACGATTGTCCTTTTTGATCATTTTACATATATAATCAAAATTTGTCAAATACTAAAAAACAACTTATCAGCTTATTGCTTTTTGACACAATTATAAGCTAATCTAAACACTTTTTACAAAACTCCGATCTGATACCACATAAGTTAATAAACACTTTTATAAAAAAAAAACATAAATTGTTTTAAATAAACAATCTCAAACACCCGGTTGGTAGGCAGATACCTTTGACTAGTAAAACACGACTTTAGAGCATGTAATCTACGAAAATGACTTTAATTGATAAACAATTTAAATTAAAAACCAGAAAATAAATAAATAAATAAAATGATCGAGAATCTGTCCACTGATAACCCAATCTAATTTTGTTTTTTAAATTAAATATAAAATGGTAGTGCTCGAATGAAGTCATCAATTCATATGATTGCCATGCTTTTTTCATGGCCAAAATTATTATAATCCTTAATGATCTCCCCCATACATAAAGTATTTTGGATTTTTGATTTATGCAGTTTATCAAAGAAAAATTAAATATCGGTCGATGATTTAAATTGTCATTACATAATTAATAAAACGAAACAATTTATCAACAAAAAGTTGACGTTAGCAACATCTAATGACGATTATCTGGAACTAAAAACACGATGAAGGTATAAAAACAAACTTTCATAGTGTTTTTGGTGTGAATGTTCTTTTTGTCCCTTTACATTGTTTTACTGTGAAATTTTAGTGTTATTTTATGGTCTTATGTGTCTCATAAAAACTTGTTGATCTCACATTATCCTATGTCTGTATATTTACTAATTACATTATTTTTTTCAATAGTATATGATCCAAAGTTTTGGAATCATTATATTTAAATTATATGAATAAGTTAACAAGTGATTTGATGAAATTAATTATCTCATTAATTGATCCTTTTCAAATAAGGTTGTCAACTTTATGTATAAAAATACAACATTATAAACTTTAAAGAGTTCTCAATCACAATATCATCAACCCCTTTGCCCACCACCACCACTAATATTTTATATATATATATATATATATATATATATATATGTGATATTCATACACTTTATATTTTAAACTATACAAATTTGATAGCTAATCTCCCACACATCAGGCTTTTTGGCTCCTAAACTATGTGGAAAACATATATAGAAAAAATGACTATGATGCTTATACCCCACCGCTATCCGTTCTAGAGAGAACATGGTCAAAGTAATAAAACACGAGAACGCTTATATCATATGTGATTTAAAAATCGTTCAAGTATACCTCTGAATAATTGGATTGGCCGTTCCTTAATCACATACGATTTCCAGTTTAAATCCACTTTTTGTTATCAAAACTATAAAAGTTATTTATCCCGTGAATGCGTGTTATGTTCCTACTAAGTGAGTAACGAACCTCATAGGAATCATACACATCGGGTTTATGATGACATCACAAGTTGCGCGTTTAACTATTTAAAAGTTATCGAATTAGTATGAGTTAATCGTGTTATATTACATACATATGGTTAGCATTGGACAAGACTAGATAAAGTGTAATAATGAAGTAATCTAAATCCATAGGATTAAGTAATCATTTGAGCCTGCCTGCCTGCCTAAGTGCATGTCACCATCTCTAACCTAACCTTTATTATCCATGTGATTCTTTTATTACCCTTCTTTCCTTTTTATCTTTACCTCTTAATCATTACAAAAATTGCATTAAATTTATTAAATATTGAATATTTCATATGAGAAAAATAACTAAAATCATATGTAATTCACACCGACTTTAACTGCGACCTCAATTCGCGGGCCAGATATCCCGCACACCCTTTTGTTGACCGTTAATTTATCACATGATTTTACATGTAATTTAGCCGTTTTCATAGTATCTTATTTAGTTATTGTTCTCGTTTAAACTCATCTCTCTTTATATAATATAACCACAAACTAATAGTGATAATAAAACCAAGAAAGGGAATAAAGAAGAAATATGCATTTGTTATTCACAAGTGAATATTATACCTTGAACAATGTTGTCCTTGGTTTATTATGTTTTTAAAAGTATAATCAAGTGGAACTTTTACAAAATTTCTATGTACTTTATTTTGAATTAATTTCGTCAACTACAAATCTATAATGGTTTATAATTGTTTGTAATATAGAAAAAAGGACGATATTGGGCCAAACCCAGGCCCATTTGCTTCTACTGGCAATGTGGGTTTAGATCTTGAGCCCATCCAAACTCTTCCAAGAACGCCAACACAACTCCATTTGACCACCCGAAACCAGTCTGCAAGTTCAAACCAACATTTTCATCTAAAACAACCAACAATTATAAATGACCCATTAATAGAGATGGACACAAATCGGTCCCCTTCCAAGTGGTTGGGGTGCAACCGCGCCTTCCGGTCCCATCCCGAGCAAAAAAAGTGGGACTGAATGTAACAGGTCCCACTTTTTTCTGAAATGTGTATCCGGGACTTAACCGGTGGGCCAAACCGGTCACGGTTCAGGGTGGTCCGACTTTGTCTATCTTTACCTTTTAGTATGAAAACTATTAAATAGACCAGATTTTAAATATGCTTACTTGTGGTACGTATTCGCCACCACCTCCAAATTCTCCACATTTGCTCACATCATATTTCTCATGCATTGCTTTCGAACTCTTATAAGTAGCATAATTCGTTCTGATCCACCTTATGGCAATATCTTTCGCTAGTGATCCAGCTTCTTCGGATCCAGACCTAACCAGACCTTCAACGATCATGTGTTGCACCGGAGCCCAACCATTTGGAAAATCCCTGTTTTCAACAACAAATCAATTTCTTCATCATACAACGCACCTCTAAATACACAAATTCAAGGTTTCTTGCACACACATAAATAGGGTCAGGGTCAAGTTGAGGAAAAACCGCAAAAGAATGAAAACCCTAGTGACCATTCATCTGTATGGTATACACATTTGCATACAAGTAATTTGTAAGTAATTTTTCCAGTATGCACATATGCATAGCATACATACATGCATAGAAACCAGGAAACATCTTCAAGTCCTTGTATGCATATGTGCATACCGTACAAATGAATTGTTATTAGAATGTTCCTTAGTTTTTCATTTTTTTTAGGGGTTTTCCCCTGAACCTCCCTATAATAATTTATATGTATGTATATGTGTATATATATATATATGTGCATATATATATATATATATATATGTGTGTGTGTGTATATTACCATTGCTGGCTTGAATTCTTCAATGAAGTTGCAATACCAGCAGCATGGAGTAGGCCTGAGCTTTCAAGGCTTTGTGCAACCTTTTCAACCTTGGCTTCATCTTCGCATATGAATATAAGTGAATATAGAAGAAATTTTCATTCATAATGAAGCTTAAGTTCTACAGCGACAATTCAAAAAACTGTAACTGAGACGGAATGATAAGAAACACAAATTATTGAGCATACGAACCTCACTGAGATAATAAACGAACCTGAGTTGAACAATTGAACCCATATTGGGATGAAGTTAGAGGCAAATATATCTTGATTCTGGTCCAACACATCCCATTTATAAACATCCTAAAATCATTACATTTCGTTAGCCAATAGAACATTTATGGCGTGCAGCCGTGCTGCCCAGACCAATGCACCAAGTCTCAGGGTCCGAAACATCAATGTCCACAAGATAACATTCGGGGCCATTTAGCTCAATGACCTTTTCCTAAAGCTGGTTTTGCAAAATGCCTTCTAGTGTATTTCTAAGTTTTTACGAGAGCGGAGAGCAGACTACTTTCTACCAGAGGTAAGGGCCTAATGGGACGCACAGCTTATTCAGTCGGTTATACATGATTGTTTGGTAGTGGCTTAATGATATAGAAAGTGGCTTATTCAGTAAGCTTCTAGGAGGGAGCTTTATGCAGAAAACCAAGTTTTTTCCAAACATGTCCATTCCAATTAGAAAACACGTTCCTTCTATATATGGAAAAAACCTTCCTAATCTATAGGGACAGATTAATCCACATAGACAACTTTATCCATACATGACTTAATGGAAAACCAACCAAATAGCCCCTACGTCAAGGTTGGTGCTGTTAATTTACGTAGCCCCGTACCTTGGACATAGAGCTAGCATTGAGCCAGTAATCGAACCATTGCCCCTTCTCTTCGTTCCAGAAAACAGCGTCCATTGCCTTCTTTCGTGCTTTTGAAGCTCTGGTGAAGTGTAAAGCATGGCTACTTTCTCCAATGACATTTGCCAAGAACGCAATGTCAAGTTCCATCTGGGAAAACATAAAAACCAAAACTTAACGATGGCAATCATTCTAGAAGCACACGATATACACAAAATGGTGTTTAATTCACACCTTTAGTATGTAAGCATTCAAATCAACGGGTAGAATTGTTGTTGTAGACAAGGTCGTGAGATCCGACGTATTCCTATAACACAAACCATCAGTTAAAACATGAAAAAATGGAAAAGAAAGAAATGGAAACGGTTAAAACTGTATTTACTTCATCCATCTGGTACTAAAATCCCAACCGGTTTCTGCAGTAGAAGCCAGCTCACGGTACAGCTGAATTTTCTCACAATCAGTTGAAAGTTTATCGGCAGTTTCCTTATCCTATGAAGCAAAAAACCCGAAAATTTTCTTATGTTCATTGGTTTGAAGATGAAAAAGACGAATGATATTAAGACACAATCTTGAATTTTTCTGGGATATCTTACGATAGTGCACGATTCTGGCCTAGGTTGATTCCACATAGCATAGTATCGGCTTAAATTATGAGCGGTTCCATGTGCATCCTCAATCGTCACATTATGTATGCCTTTAACATATTGCAGTATAAGTAACAGTTCAGCTAAGCAAAAAAGAACCCGTTATCGCGATTAGATTTACCTGAATTCCAAAAGTTGTGTTCTTTTATCAGGGCTGGGAGAGCTATTTTTACCAACTCTGTATCGCTAGTTTGCTTATATACTTCAATGACCATCGAGCTCAGGAGCGGAGGCTGACTGAAAATATTTCCACCAATATAATTATGCTTAATAGCCGAAAGGAGCAGACTGACCCAATAACTTTTAACTCACAAATCTACTTTTCTATCCATACGGGAAGAACCATTATAAACATCAGAATATTCAATAAAGATGGATACCTTCTATTTGTATAATATGCTCTGGCACCATTTAGAACATATCCATAAGTGTCGACCAAGTCAATCAGATTGATAACGATCCCCTTAGCTGTCTCGTACATTTTACTTGCCAACAGTCCCCTGCTCGATATAAATTCCTCAATAAACAAGTAAATACGCACATATGCGATCAAATCATTTAGATATCAACATATGATAACTGGATGTGGGTACTTTTACTACTCCAAATTGGATGCTACTATAACATTCAATAGAATTTGAATCAAAGTTATGGACTTTTTAGGATGCTAAATGGTCACTTAGGGCATGTTTGTTAGCAGCTTAACAAGTTTAATGGGGGAGTCAGCTTATTTGGTCAGCTATTCTGTTTGGTAGTGGCTTAAATTTATAGAAAATGACTTATTCAGTAACCTTCTAGGACGGACTTTTATGCAAAAAAACAAGTTTTTTCCAAACCTGTCCCTCTCAATTAAAAAACATTCACTTACAAATAATCAACAATAAAGCCCCTCACATTAGCTTCAAATAAGAAGACTAAATATGAAGAGTTTATAAGGGAATCAATGAAAAAATCCATTTAAAGATGTAAATCGGAACCCATATGAATAATCAGTAACATTAGTTCACATAATCATCTTCAAGTAGATTTTTTCACTTTTTTCAGTGAATTTGAGAACAACCTTCCCTTAACGTTCTCTTCTTATCTTCTCACGATATTTAAGGTTGTTTTTCGTTGGCTACTATTAGCAAAACATTAGAGTAACATATGAACTATGAGTTAACCCACCTTATTACCCAATAAGAATCCCAATAATAAACTTCTTCAAATCGTGATCCAGGTATAATCACGGGGTGTTTCAGAGGAAGCAAAGTATGCAATTCTGGATGTTCTAAAACCTGATTCGACACTTTCCGGCTCAAAGTTTTCCAAAGTGAATGCACCTCAAGAGCCCAATCTCGCACACCCTGGTGCACCACTTTGGGCAAAAACCCATCTGGTTCAGCCACATAGTCAATTGGTTCCACATACACCAAATCCTCTTCTGCCCCATTCATAAACTTCTTCAAGAAACCATTCAAATCAGAAGCTAACACAGACCCATTTTCTGTTCTGGGGAGATTATTGAAGGCTTGTTTGGTAATCGGAAGATCAAACTTCAATGATAAGTCAACGTACAGTTTTGGGTCAAACTTAATCGGTCCAAATGTATTGAGAGCAGTTTCTTGGATGCTTTCAAGAAATACAACAAGTGGGGTTGTGGGTACCACTGGACCATGGTCCGTTGGTTTGCAGAGCTGTGCAGATTCAGCATTCACAACCATGGCTGCAGACAAGGAGACGAAGAGGGTGAAGTTAATAAGTTCTATGGGGTGAAAAGAATCCATTTTTAGGTTAAAAAAAGGAAGGGTTTGCATTAATTTTTGAAGGTCAGAAATATGTTATCTATGGATGATTGGAAGAAGATGAAGATGAAGATGAAGATGAAGATATACCTGTAAAAGAGGCCGGCTTTTTGGAAGATAGCGATGGAGATACTTGATTCGAATGCTAATTCGATACGAGCAACGCAGAGAGTCTCCTCCTGCTAATTGTGATTAGGAGAGTTTTAGGCGATATGAAAATTGATTATGTCTTAATTTGGATTTAGTGTGTTCTTATCCTTATACATATAACTTATGTAAACCCTTTACTAACTAGAACCGTACTTGCGCAATGCAGCGATATACATCGTGATTTTAATATTTCATTTTATTATTTATCTCAGTCGATGTTATAATATGACTTTATATGATTTTGAGAAAACGATGATGTTTTCATTTTTGAATAAAATATATGTTTGAAGATATCATAAAAATTTGACAAAAATATATCGATATTAGTATCAAATTAACTATTTGAAATTCCTCAATTTTTTTGTGTAATTTTTTAATTCAATTTTTTTATAATTTAATTTATGTACAATAACAAAGTAATTTATATTTGATTTAATAATATAATTTTTTTATAAAGATAATAATTATTTATTTTGTTGGAACTCGATAATTATTTTAATCATATTTTAGATTTTTTACATTTTAAAATGAGATGTTCATCCTCTATTTGATTATGTTTATCCGCAGTTATTTATACGAATTCAAATATCGAGCTTTAATAAGTTGTACTTATGCATAATTACTTGTAATCTTGAATTTTAAGTAATATGCATCAATATACAATACTTTATGCATAACAAAAATATATCGATATTCATATGAAATTAACTATTTAAAATTCCTCATTTTTTGTGTA
>NC_037542.1:18330760-18354385 GCF_001531365.2 Cynara cardunculus var. scolymus | reverse complement strand
TTTAATAATATAACATTTTATAAAGATAATAATTAAGTATTCTGTTAGAACTCAATGATTATCCTAATTATATTTTAGATTTTTTATATTTAAAATGAAATGTTTATCCTGTATTTGATTGTGTTTATCTGCAGTTAGTTACACGAATTCAGATATGGATCTTTAATAAGTTGTACCTACGCACAATTTACTTGTAATCTTGAGTTTTAAGTAATATRCATTAATAAACAGTATTTTTCGCATAAAAAGTGGTTTTTAAGAGTTTTTTTGTTAAATGATTTATACTATAAAATATATTTTTTATATATAATTTAATTTAAGTTTAATAATTAAACAATTTATTTTTTGTTTAATATTATAAATTTTATAAAGATAATAATTAAGTATTCTGTTAGAATTTAATGATTATACTAATTATGTTTTAGATTTTTTATATTTAAAATGAGATGTTTATCCTGTATTTGATTGTGTTTATCTGCACTTAGTTACACGAATTCAGATATGGGATAAAATCGGATAGGGATGAAATCGTTTAGGGATGAACGGGTTTAAGAAGAGTTTTAAGAATTTTTAAGAGTTTTAACCAAATGTTTTATAAAATAGTATAGATAATTACAATTAGTTAAAGAAATTATATAATTAAATTTTATTTATAAGAAAAATGTTTAGAGTTGGTGGTTTAAATCCCCAAAAGAGAGTCTATAATTCATATCTTTTATATATGACAAATTGTATGAAAAATTAACGTTTAATTTGGTTCTTATTTTTGGTAATATATTTTCAAAACTTTCATTTTGATATATAAGCTGTAAAATTTTAAACATATAAGTATTCGGGTAACCGGTTGAAGCATTAACCGTTTACCATGTTGACATAGCGTGTGATGAGATGAAATTGGGTTGAATCGCAAAGAATACTGAGTTGGATACCACATCAGCATGGTAACCGGTTACCCGGGTACTTAAATGTTTAAAATTTTACATCTTAGGTACCAAAATTGAAATTTTGAAAATACATTACCCAAAATATGAATCAAGTTAATGTACGTTACTTTTTAATGCAATTTACCCTTTTATATATCAGTATATTTTATGTTTTTTAGTTGAAAAGAAAATTAATTATTATAGAAGGTTTTACGTAACTTATTATTTTATATAATATTTTTAAATATAATTCTTTTTAGGTCCATTAGCCCATTGGCAAACCCATATTGTTTATTAGGATGGGTATGGGTAACTTCAAGTCCTTAAAAACAGGTTTGACTTTGCGATATTAAGCCCGTTGAACAAGAAAAATATGTTAGACCCAACTTTGGTCTGAATCAAGCCCATAAATCACCACTTCTAACTTGAAAGGTAGCTTTTTTGACTCGTCTTGTAGCAAACCTTGAACTCGATTTTTTTGGGTGGCTTTCAATGAGATGTGACCATGTGAAGTTAATGGAAGGCTTTAGGCGTTGAGATTACTGGATTATGAGGCGTAGCATCAGATGTCGTAGCGATTGAATAAGGTTTTATTTTAAGGTGATTTTAAATGTCCCCTATATTTTATTTAAACATTTTTTCCAACTATTTTCTCAGTCTCGTGTATCAATATCAAGAGGTTCACCTTTTACATTTACAAATCCCTGATTTGACATAAAAACGGACACCATTTTCTTATTGTAAATCTAAGTCTAAATCTAACGAGGTTTTTATCTAGAATAGCCCTTTTTTTTTCTTGTACGTTTACTCAATATTACATAGAAAGTACCAAATATGATTACAATACCAGATAGATAAGCTCCTCATAAAGCTATAAACATTCCCATAGTTACAAACGTTTGATATTATATAATAAAATGGCAATAAAAACAAAATAATGTATCAGAGCAGATAAAAAAAGACTAGATGTATTTATAATTGGTTAAGAATTATTAAATACAGTTTGACCATTTTTGATATAGTCCTACAAATTATGACAGAGAAGTCAAAAGGTAATTTTGAATTGCACAAAAGGTTTTTTCGTTGTGTTATGTACCTCGTCAAAAGTATGTCGGTTTTCGATAAAAGACATCGTATTTAATTGTATGTCTATCTTTAGTTTCACACCATTATAAACTGAACATGGTACGTAGCTGCAACAATAAAAGGAATTGGCGTCGACTCCAATCAACACATTCACAAGAATTATAGGGGGGAAGAAAAATTGAAGTCCATGGAAGTCTCGGTTTCTTCCACACAAAAACAGTCGAGAATTGATGCAACCAAAAGGTGTTTTGACGAGAAGAGAGCAAGGCTGTATATAATACGCAAATGCATCTACAAGTTACTTTGCTGGAGAGAACAGAGGGATTAGCGATATTGACTTCATTCATAAGCCATGCTACAATCTTTAATCACTTTGAATATTACGCATAAGGTTAGGGGGGCGTTTGGTTTCATCATTCGGTGGAATTATTTTGAGAAATTTGGATTTCGTGGAAGGATTTGGAATCTTTCATCTGTTTGGTTTATAAGATTAGGAACGGATTGAGTTCCATTCTTTATATATAATTTATAAAAACAAATTGTAAACAGTTAAATTACCTTTTATTAACTGATTGTTACAAAATAAATGTTTTTAACATATTTTAAAACATTATTATAAATAAATCTTGTGAAATACCAACTATGCATGGGATTTTAATATCAAATGTTTGTGGGGTTCTCATTGAAATCTCTAGATTTCAATTTCGGACTTTCGCTTTCCTTTAAATCAACCGTAGGATTGAAATGAAACCTAATTTCAAATCTCGCAAACCAAACAACTGTTAAGTAATTGTATTTATCTATCTTTGGAGTCTATACACAACTATCATAGCTTCAGCCAAACATGTTATGGGAAATTATTTTCAACGTTAGTTGTATTAAAACTATGTAAATTTATAATTCCAATACACTTTAAAAACATTTAAAATAAAATAATAATACATTTAATCTCATTGGTGAAAATAATTAAAATAACATTTATATCTCCTCGATATTGAGTTTTATTAAAACTGGAGATTTACAGCTTATCTCTCTTGTTTTGTCTATTTTAAAGATTATTTTAGAGTAGCTGTTAGTGTAAAATAATGTCCAAAAACTCTATTTTAAAGTAGTTGTTGAAGATGCTCGAATACAACAATAGTACAAACCAGTTGGATACTTTCATTAGAGAGTGGAAAATCGCCTCAATTTTATATGATGAACGTCTTGTTTGGTTCAAGGATATGTGGTGGTGAAAATCGACTCAATTTTATATGATGAACGTCTTATTTGGTTGAAGGATATATGGTGGTGACATATTCAGACACCAAAAAAAACTTATATGCCATGATTAGCTAAAGTTATAGAAAAATTTCAGGGACAATTGATTTACATAAATGATTAATTTGAATAAATTGGAATGATCAATTTTGTTGATCAAATATCATTCTAGTGTTTGGTTTAATTATGAAACCGAATTAAACTCTACACATTCCATTCTTTATGAATTTGGCCATTTTATCACAAAGGAGAACATGAATTGAATTACATTCCATCTCTCTCTCTCTCTCTCTCTCTATATATATATATATATATATATATATATATCTATATATAAGATATTATACATAAGTATATAGGACGGTAATCAAATGAGAACCGTAAAAATGTTGACGACCATGAAGACTAATCTCAATCGTTAAAGAGTTCTAATCGATGGTTATTAAACATAGTGACATTTTTGTAATATTAGTGAAACTTGTGTCTAATCTCACATCTAATTTAAAGAATGAAAGAGCATATTATGGTTTTTGTTACAACCCACCTTCTTTGACTTTTACTCCATGTTAGTGGTGGTCTATAGTGGTTTAAATATCGACTATGGTTCAGATGGCAGTGATCAACGGTGGTTCAGATAGGTGGTGGTGGTCGATGATAATTCAAATCGACGATGGTTGATGATAGTCATATTGGTTTTTATGGGATTAGGGTAAATAGGGTTAAAGACATATTTGGTATTATGAAAATAGATAATTAAATTCATTCAAAATATCATGTAGTTACTAAGTAATATTAAATTCATTTACTCGTGGAATTTATAAGATTTTAAAATTTCTTTCGGGAAAATACCAACCAAAAGCAACCTTAAAATCAAAATAAGCAATGATCGATATTCTATTACTCGGTAAACATTGTTAAAATCGAAGCATTGATACTGATTCCATGGCATCAAGATCATACCAATCCATATCGAACCCAGTGGTTCAACTTTGAGCACGGCTTCCAATTTCCCAGAAGGGATATCTCTGCCCATTTGTGACGGTACCAAGGTTGGACTTTCAACACCTCTTCTTGTTTGATTCCTACAAATTCTTCTTAGACTTTACGCTTTGGCACACAATTCTTTCTCACTTTTCACCAAATTAAACCCTTTTCCGGTGCTTTCAGTTTGCACCTCTAACTCTTTCTATACGCAGTCTTGATTTCTATCTTGTTTGGATGAAAAATTGAGAGCAACTGATACGAAGATGAGGTTGCTGAAGGTGGCTACGTGCAATTTGAATCAATGGGCAATGGATTTCGATTGCAATTTGAAGAACATTAAGGAATCGATAATTAGGGCTAAAGAAGCTGGTGCTGTTATTAGGCTTGGTCCAGAACTCGAAATCACTGGCTATGGATGTGAAGATCATTTCTTGGAACTCGACACCGTCGCTCACGCGTAAGATTACTTTACATTCTTAAAAATTTCGTTGAATATGTGTGTGAATGTGCTTTTACCTTTTTTCTTGTAAGATTACAATCGGGTTGAATTGAATCATATGTAGTTTGATAATGAACACTGGTTTTGTTTTCATTTATGCAATAAACCAGCCAAAGATAACGAAACCAACCTGTCATTTAGGGGATGTTTGGTTGGTTTTCCATTAATACCTGCATGAATAAAGTTGTCTGTGTGGATTGATCTGTGAGTGGGTAGGTTTTTATATGGGTGGGCTTTCTCATAGATGGAATGACTGTGGTTTTAATTGGGACGGGCAGGTTTGCTGAGAACTTGACTTTCTGCATAAAGCTACCTCTATAAGTTTACCAAGAGTTATTAGAGCTCTTTATCCCATTTAGATGGAATCATGAAATTTATTTGCAAAGATACAGGTGTGGGGATATATAAATAACAGGATTAGGAGATTCTAAAAAGTTTAGGATTCAGGGGTTTGTGTATATCTGTGTGTGTATATATATAGACTCAGGTTCAAGGGAAAATCACGAAAAATGGAAAGCCGAGGAACACCCTAATAACTATTCATTTGTTTGATATTCACGTGTGCATACCGGACAAATTACTTTTATGCCAACGTGCGTAACTAACAGATGAATGGTTTATTAGGTGTTCCTCAATGTTCCAATTTTTTGTGGTTTTCCCTTGAGCCAGAGTCTATATACATTAAAGATAAAGATAAGCACACGAAAACCTAAGTCTGATCATGATTTTTGAGATGTATCAATATTAGTTCAAACTACCAGAAAAATAACTAATTTTTCTTGCTTTTCTCTTTCGGGATCATAAAACTCAAGTTTGTTTTCTATTTTAGTCTTTGTTTCTAGTTTTACAAATTGTGAATTTTCACTGGCACCTGCATCTTTGTTTACAATAGTCTATGATTTAGTGGCATCATATTATTCTCTGCAGGTGGGAGTGCTTAAAGGACTTGTTGCTTGGTGATTGGACAGATGGGATATTATGCAGTTTTGGTATGCCGGTCATCAAAGGGTCGGAGCGCTACAACTGTCAAGTGATTTGCCTCAACCGAAAGATAATCATGATAAGAGCAAAGATGTGGCTTGCAAATGATGGAAACTATAGAGAACTTAGGTGGTTTACGGCATGGAAACAAAAGGACCAACTTCAGGAATTCCAACTGCCAAGTGATATTTCCGAGGCTTTGCAACAGAAAAAAGTGCCTTTTGGCTATGGATTCATGCAGTTTTTGGACACGTAAGTTAACCATTAATCTTTTGTTTGTTTTATTTAAAAGAATTATAGTATTTTGGCTAATTGTGATTGAACATTTCTTGTGATCATCAGAGCAGTTGCAGCAGAAGTTTGTGAAGAGCTATTTTCTCCGATTCCTCCTCACACGGAGCTTGCACTAAATGGTGTTGAAGTTTTTATGAATGCTAGCGGAAGTCATCACCAACTAAGAAAGCTTGACATTCGTATGCGTGCCTTTATTGGTGCTACACATACTCGTGGAGGAGTGTATATGTATAGTAATCATCAGGGATGTGATGGTGGCCGCCTTTATTACGGTAAGTAGTCTGCTTTCGATCCCATTTAAGCTTTATTTCCATCATTTCATATGATATGCCTTAATGGTCGAGAGTTTTAAAGATTCTTTATATATATTGCAGATGGATGTGCATGTGTTGTTGCAAATGGAGATGTAGTTGCACAAGGGTCACAGTTCTCTTTAAAGGATGTGGAGGTGGTGGTTGCACAAATAGATCTAGATGCGGTATGGTTTTATGTTTGCTGTTTGAATAAGCTGTTTTAAATGTATGTTTGCTTATATATATATATATATATATATGTATGTTATTTTGTTAAAGTTCAAGATTCTTGTGTTATTTAGAGCATTCTTGCACATTTGAAGTTCTAACAACTCTGCTGATCTGCTTTATGGAAGGTTGCTAGTCTTAGAGGATCTATAAGCAGTTTCCAAGAGCAAGCAAGTTGTAAACAACTTGTTTCCTCAGTAGACGTGCCTTACAAGCTGTGTAATCCCTTTAACCTCCAGATGTCTCTTTCAAGTCCGTTGAAGGTCAGTTACCTTGTTCACAATTGTGTTCAACCACATATCTGTGTATATATATATATATATATGGAGAGAGAGAGTGTGTGTGTGTGAGAGAGAGAGTGAGAGTGAGGTTTAGGGAAACCTCAAAAAAATGAAAAGCGAAGGAAAACCCTAATAATTGTTCATCTGTATGTGCATACTAATAATTAAAGATGTTTCGTGATTTCTATGCATGTGTGCATGTTATGCATATGTGCTTACCAAACAACTTGCTTACAAATTACTTATTTGTATGCACGTGTGCATGTTATGCACATGTGCATACTGTCCAGATGGATGGGTAGCCAGGTGTTCCTCACTTTTTCATTTTTTGGGGGGTTTTCCCTTGAATCTCCCTCTCTCTCTCTGTGTGTGTGTGTATATATATATATATGTCATTCTCCCATCATTTGGCAAATTTTGTGGCTGCATGAGTTATAACTTTGACACACCAGAAATTCATGGTCATATTCAGCCAACTTTGTTTAGTTTACTGCTACTGTAATGTGGCAGATTTTTTATCACTCTCCTGAGGAGGAAATAGCATTTGGACCTGGTTGCTGGCTCTGGGATTACTTAAGAAGAAGTGGGGCTTCTGGTTTTCTACTTCCGCTCTCCGGTGGGGCTGATAGCTCTTCAGTAGCTGGTATTGTTGGATGCATGTGCCAGCTTGTTGTAAAAGGTTAGATTTTTAATTCCATTTTCAAGAACACTTCAAATTATAAAGATCGGTGGTTCAATTTTTACATTGCATGGTGCTGAATGTGGCCATGCAGAGATTGCAAATGGAGATGAACAAGTTAAGTCGGATGCTATAAGAATCGGGCATTATACCAATGGACAATTTCCTATTGACAGCAAAGAATTTGCAAAACGTGTATTCTACACGGTTTTCATGGGATCGGAAAACAGGTAAGTCTATTTCTATATGGATTTAACATTCAGTTTTTCTAATATGTGCCTAATATGAGTAATGAGGCTTTTGTCTCAAAACAGTTCTGATGAAACGAGGAGACGCGCAAAGGTGCTTGCAGACGAGATTGGATCATGGCATCTTGATGTTTCTATAGACACTGTGGTGTCTGCGTTTCTATCTTTATTTCAAACACTTACGGGAAAACGTCCTCGCTACAAGGTAAATTAATTTGGTTTTTCATTAAGTCCATATGGGTAAAGTTGTGTGTGTGAATTAATTTGTCTGTATAGATTTAGAAGTTTTTTATTTGTGATGGTTTTTTTAATAGATGAACAGAGCGTGTTTTTTATTAGGAGGGGGAGGTTTCGGAAAACTTGGCTTTCTAGAAGCTCACTGAATAAGCCATTTTCTTTATCATCAAGCCACTACCAAACAATCATGTATAGCTGAACGAATAAGCTGTGAGTCCTATTAAGCTCATTAAGCTTCTAAGAAACATGCCCTTAGACATATACATATCGACGTTCTATAAAGCCGATTTTGTTGTAGTGATATACTCTTGTTTTGAGCCATTTCTTCTTTACCTGCTGTGTCATAGTGACATCCACGTGATCATATCTTAAATTTTGTTAATTCTTTTTTCTCACAGGTAGACGGGGGATCAAACATCGAAAATTTAGGGCTGCAGAATATACAAGCTCGAATTAGAATGGTGCTGGCATTTATGCTAGCATCGTTATTGCCATGGGTTCATAGCAAACCGGGGTTTTATCTTGTGTTGGGCAGCTCCAATGTGGACGAGGGATTACGTGGTTACCTAACGAAGGTATTTCATCACCCATTTTAACTGTTAGTCAAATTTCGGGTGATGTTCATATACTAGTCGAAATTTAGGCTATACATGTGTTCCTAGAATAGATACTCTTGCAATGTAAGACTTCCACGGCACCTAAACTGCGTCAATTTGGGAGACATTTGTTTTATACGGTTTGGTCGTGTGTTTTTAACCTCTTTTTTTTGCTTTTTTGTAGTATGACTGCAGTTCTGCAGACATAAATCCGATCGGAAGTATTAGTAAGCAGGATCTTCGAATATTTTTGCGATGGGCTGCCACCCATCTTGGTTTCTCGTCTTTAGCAGAGATTGAAGCCGCTCCCCCAACAGCGGAGCTGGAGCCTATACGTTCAAATTACAGTCAGGTATTTTACTTATTTATCGAAGATGATAATGAGCTTTATCAATTAACAACTAGGTTATCAGCCGATTTGCCAAACATAGCCTTACATCATTCATTTGGATTGACTTGTACCAATATGTAATCTGAGTCTGATGCTTTTTACATGAATCAGCTGGATGAAGTGGACATGGGAATGACATATAACGAACTTTCAGTTTACGGAAGGTTGAGGAAGATTTTCCGATGTGGCCCCGTGTCTATGTTCAAGGTTTGTCTTCGATATCCACCAATGTCTTTACCTCATACAAGATATATACGATTTCCCATTTAACCGAACCACCTCATTCATCAGAATCTCTGTTTCGGTTGGGGTTCAAAATTAAGTCCTTCTGAGGTAGCTGATAAAGTGAAGCATTTCTTCAAATACTATTCCTTCAATCGACACAAGATGACTGTATTAACACCCTCATATCATGCCGAGGTATTATTCCATCTTCTTTTTTTCCGTCTTTAACGCATGTGCTAACTTACACCATCCGTGTACAGAGCTATTCGCCAGAAGATAATAGGTTTGATCTGCGGCAGTTCCTGTATAACTCGAGGTGGCCATATCAGTTTCGCAAAATAGATGAGCTTGTGGAGGAGCTTAGCGTTGGTGAAGACGTTTCTACAGCAAATGGTGTCGGAATTGTTGCGGCTGGTTCGGCCGATCCCAAGGCGGGTCTTTAGCTACATTCAATTATCAACCTGTTGGGAAACTGTAACTTATTTGCATATATTTATATTAGGTTTATGAATAAGGTTAAACACTGGATTAAGCCACTGTGATGAAGCTAATTGCTTCATGGTTACCAGTGTGCAAACATATATTTTCTTGTTTTAGAGAACATTGTGCCATGTGGTATTTTGGCAAATAGGAAAAGGAGTTTCGTTAATGGTGAACATGGAAGGTTTCAGAGACCTATCTACAAAAAAAATTATCTACATTTACTTTTTTACATTTTCAATGTATGATTTTACTTGATTTTAATATAAATAACATCCGTTAATCGGAGGTTTTATGGGTGTTTATGTACTTCGTATAATGCTTTTTTTAGTGTTGCTTATTATGTGTTAGACCATCCACAAACCAGTTCATTTATACTTTTAATGATGCCATATCAGTTTTTGTAATTATCATCTATACATCTATAATTTACTTACATTTTTAAAAGTGGTCCTCATTATAACATTCTAATTATTTTTTAGTTAATAAATACTTGATATATAACTCTTTATTTTAATTTAATAATAATATAATTTATAATTTGATTAATAAAATAATTATTAAGATATAGAAATCTTAATTGTAAATTTTAATGTTTTATTTTGTTTAACTATATTGTATGTATATTAATTAAAATATGGATATTAATGTTTTAATGTGTAATTTAAGTTTACATTTTTTATTTTAATCATCAATCAAATAAATATTTGTTAAACAAAATGATTTTTTAAGTGATGAAATAATGCATTAAATAATAAATAACATAACATAATTAATCAATAAATATTTTATAAAAAGCTCGTCAAAGTCTAGGCGGTATTGCAAATTTTTGCAACATCTTTGGCCTTTGGATTTGTTATTATCAGCTTAATGAATCGGTTAGTTATACATGACTGTTTGGTAGCTGGCTGGCTTAAAAATATAGATAATGACTTTACCTATACATGATTTAATGGAAAATCAATCAAACAACCCTTTAGTCACGATTATTCTTCTTGTCCTTTGTCCTTCTAAGCGCTCGCATTAAGTAGTATATGGATCGAGTTAACAGCTACGGAGAATATGTACAAAGCGAGGCTTAATTTGTAAAGTAGGAGATTGAGTGGTTATTCTAATCTCCGAAACAGCACCAGCCAAAAGACAAACCTAAAATGGAATGAAACTTAAAATTTCTCGTTTAGTAAAAGCAAGAAAGCAAAGCAAGAAAGCATGATACATGTTTGTCAAAGGTCAAGAACAAAGGGAAAAGAATCCGAGTGACTTCCAAAAATTACACCAACTTCTTCTTCTTCTTCCTATCTCTCTCATGTCTATATTTATAATAAAAGCCTAGAGTTCATCATGTTCATCATCTTCCGTTGATTCTGAGTCCGCACCTCCACCGGGGGCGCCACCCGTTCTCTGATAAACAGCCGTTATGATGGGGTTGCAAACAGCTTCTACCTCTTTAAGCTTCTCATCGTAATCCTCTTTCTCTGCCGACTGGTTCTCATCCAGCCACTCCAGAGCCTCTTTTGTTGCTGTTTCAATCTTGTCTTTCTCGTCAGATTCTAGCTTATCGGCTAATTTATCCTTGTCGCTGATTTGGTTCTTCATGTTGTAAACATATGTTTCAAGGGCATTACGAGCATCGATCTTTTCCTTCACCTTTTTGTCTTCCTCTGCAAACTCCTCTGCTTCACGAACCATCCGTTCTATCTCTTCCTGGCTTAATCTCCCCTTCTCATTCGTGATGGTGATCTTTTCTGCCTTCCCGGTTCCCTTGTCTTCAGCCTTCACATTCAAGATACCATTCGCATCTACTTCGAATGTCACTTCAATTTGTGGGGTTCCCCTGTTGAAACCACCAACCAACTCATGTTAATAATCACAAAATGGCAATTTACACAACATCGATCAATTAATTAATGATGAAGACAATAAACAAACCTAGGAGCTGGAGGAATGCCAGAGAGATCAAATTTCCCAAGAAGCCTACAGTCCTTGGTAAGACTCCTTTCACCTTCAAAAACCTGTTAAGCACAAACTGAATTAGCAACTATTTCTAGACTTTACGGTTTTAGGATGAAAACAGCATCCAGAAGTACCTGAATGGAGACTACGGTCTGCTGATCCTGGTATGTGGTAAATACTTGAGATTTCTTGGTTGGAATAACAGTGTTCCTGGGGATCAATTTGGTCATCACCCCTCCCACGGTTTCAATACCAAGGGTAAGTGGAGCCACATCCAAAAGAAGGATATCTGCATAACAATAAAACACACTTGCATTGGTATCGCTTTTTATTGTGAAAGGATCGTCACAAAAATTTGGGAATAAACGGCAACTTGGCTTACCTTTGGTTTCATCACCACCCTCTCCGCTCAAAATACCTCCTTGTACTGCAGCACCGAAAGCCACTGCCTCATCCGGGTTCACACCCTTGTTTGGTTCCTTTCCATCAAAGTAATCCCTTAGAAGTTGTTGAACCTTTGGAATTCTGGTACTTCCACCAACAAGAACAATCTCATCAATCTGGCGTTTCTCCAATCCAGCATCGTCCATGGCCTTCTTCACAGGTCCCATGGTCTTTCTGAACAGATCATTGTTCAGCTCCTCAAATCGAGCTCGAGTCAATGGCTCAGAGAAATCTACACCGTCGAAAAGTGACTCAATCTCGACTCGGACCTGGTGCTGGCTACTCAAAGCCCTCTTGGCTCGCTCAGCTTCCCTTCTCAGCTTTCCAAGAGCTCTGTTGTCCTTGCTGATGTCCTTGCCGTGCTTCTTCTTGATCAATTTTATGAAGTACTCCATGATCCTTTGGTCAAAGTCCTCACCTGGAAGAGGACATAAGTTTAGCAGGCAATAACAAAGGGAAAAACCTCTTAAACCCTTAAATGCAACATCTCCAACCATTCTTATTATAACATATCCAAGAAAAGGTTAAAAAAACAAAATCCTCACCTCCAAGATGGGTGTCTCCGTTTGTGGAGAGAACCTCAAAAACACCATTGTCAATGGTCAAGATACTGACATCAAATGTCCCACCACCAAGGTCAAAAACAAGAATGTTCTTCTCACCGCCTTTCTTATCCAAGCCGTATGCAATAGCAGCAGCTGTAGGTTCATTGATGATTCTAGCAACATTTAAGCCAGCAATTACACCAGCATCCTTGGTAGCCTGCCTTTGGGCATCATTAAAGTATGCTGCAGAATTTAATTGAAAAAATAGATCATTTAATAACATTTGTCAAGGGTATAAAGCTAAACAATGTTTGTAACTCTGTTAGTTGCTTACCAGGAACTGTGACGACTGCATCCTTAATTTTCTTCCCAAGGAATGCTTCAGCTGTCTCCTTCATCTTGATTAGAATCATGGCACTGACCTCCTCGGGACTGAAAACCTTAGTTTCTCCATCCTTAAGTTTGACTTGGATATAAGGTTTTCCATCCTTGTTCACAATTTTGTAAGGAACGAGTTTCATATCCCTCTGGACTTCTTTGTCCTCGAACCTGACATACAAAACTTATATTGTCAATATTGCTAGTCACTCTAATGCCAATATCTACAAACAAACAAATTATGAAGTACGTACTTCCTCCCAATAAGTCTCTTAACATCAAAGATTGTCCTCTCGGCATTTACAGCCGCCTGATTCTTTGCTGCCTCACCAATCAACCTCTCGGAGTCTGTGAAAGCCACCCATGATGGAGTGATACGATTTCCTTGGTCGTTGGCTATAATTTCAACATGACCATTTTTGTAAACACCAACACATGAATAGGTAGTCCCAAGATCAATCCCAATAACTGTTCCCAATTTGTTGGCCTCTTCCTTTGCTATGGAAATTGCAGATAGGCAACCTATAACACATTGAGTTAGTACTTAAGAAATTATTAATCCTTCAACGCCATCCACAATCATAAAGAAGAGGAATTGATTAGAACAAACTGTTTACAGAGCAAAACCTTAAACATAGAACCTCCGTCCTATTCTAACTAGTCATCCATCACGAGAAGTTCCACATAAAATACACCTTGAAACTAATACATGGTTTTGGACACTCAAAACAGGTTACAGGCAGCAACATGACAAAATGTTAAAAGCTAATTGAGTCAAATAACTAGCAAAAAAGCGAAATATTTGGTATAGCAACAAGTAAGGTCTGGAGGAACTATGTTAATCAAAGTCTTGTACATCAGTCACCGTCTACGATAATCTTTATTATCTAGTTACCAGAAGAATTTAGTATGTTTTATAATTGTGGCCAAGAAATTATTCGCTAGTTGTAAAACTAAACCCACTGATCAACAAATAAAAACGCCTTCAAGTTAACCAAGTGTGCATGCCCAAAATCCCCATCACTGTTTGATTTATTTGAAAAAGGTGCCGAATTGCTCGTGTATAGCTCACCAGCGTACAGAAAAAATAAATAAACCGAAAAAAAAAACAGTCAAAATTCCATAGCAGTGGCAAAAGCGTTCGAAGTTAATCTCCATTTCTACGTAAGATCAAGTCTAATACATTCCTAAATGCTTTCACAACAGTGATTCAATAAAAAGTTATACAAACACAGCAGTGATCAGTAAATGTAAACATCAATACTCGTAAAACCCCAGTGTTCTCAGATCTCGAACAAAATCAAAATCAAACGACACTAGATCAACTAATCCATGAAGGAACTAAAGAATAAAACATTAATCAGATCTAGACTAAATTCATGTACAATAACAGAATGACAGCAAAAGTAGATCAGATCTGTAAACAAACTGTAAGCAAGATCGTAAGTAACGCAAATTACCGATTAAGATGATCGCTAGCGCGATGCCAGAGCGACCCATGGCTTCTTCGACCTTCACTCCCTCTGGTTTGTCTCCAAACTCTCTGCTGCGTTTACTGAAATTGTGCAAAAGCGAAGTTGTTTTTTTCAATTTTAGATCGGTGTTGGTCTAACAATATATATATATAACAGCGCGTGAAGCATAGATGCTTATATAGAGCGAGTAGGCTTTGAGCGGATCTATCGCGAAGAGATGATACAGTGCATGTCATCGCTGATGACGTGGACCAATCAAATGTGGGATACTAGTGTTCGAGCCAATAACGATGGATCTCGTGTTAGATCTGACGTGGTGTCCCCTGATTGGTTCCCGCTTCGTCATGTTTTATTTCTTCCTAACTTTATGCCTCTAGACTCTAGAGAGTCGATGGTCGTTATGTCCCAAGTGTTACGATATATTCATGTAATATAATTGCCTTGGAATTCTTGAATTTTTAATCTTTTGTTTTGTTATAAAATATTTAATTTTTAAAAAAAAGTAGGATTGGATTAAAAATAAAAACAGAAAATACAAACATGATTTGTAAAAAAAAGGCATAACAGAAACCAAAAACAAGTTGTAAGACCAAACAATCCTAAAAAAAAAAAGAAAACAAATAATTATTTAGAATGATTTATATCGTGTTTTTTTTGCTGTAATAGAATGGGTTTTGTTTTAAAAAGAAACTTTTTATAAATTTCCATATATACTTATTATTATTGTTACGTGTTGTAGAGTTCTAATAAATACTCGTAGTAAATCTTTATATAAAATAACATTATTTAAATCTTAAAAACGTCTATATTAAGTTGAACAAAGTCAACAAACTGTGGCCCATCATGGGTTTGTGAACGTTCATATCAATAGCAAGGAAAATATTTTTTTGAAAACAAATCTTAGAATTTGTGTAAATTGTAAGTGGTACCAAAGTTTTTGAGCAAAATCTTGCTAGGTAAATTTTAAATCCAAAACTTTGTATCTTAGGGGTTGCTTGGTTCAGTCAAATAAATAAAAATGAATTTATATTTCCCTAGTTTAACCTAAAATTAAAATTTAGGCTTTAAAGAAATGAATCTGTTATATTATATAAAATCAAACAAATTTTTTTTATTCTTATTAATTATTATTTAATACCTCTGGTCAAACTCTCCTTGATTTGTTGGAAAACAATGGAAACAAGGAATCCTCCCTTCCCACAAAGTGAATGGGCCTTGTCAAGATTTTAAGCAACAAGAACCCAAACAAAAAATTTTAAAACCAGCCTTAGCATTCGTTTTTTAAATTAAATTAGAAAGGTACTCGCAATACATTGAGACATATTTTCATTTTAATGTTTCGTTTTATTTTTTATCTATGTCGATATAATACGATTTTATGTGGTTTTGAAAAAACAATATGTTTTTATTTTTGAATAAAATATAAATTTGATAATATCATACAAAATTTACAAAAATAAATATTAGTACCAAATTAACTATTTAAAAGTTTTTGTTTGTTTATTTTTTTTTAATTCAATTTATTTATTATAATTTAATTTAACTTAATTTAATTTAATTTAGATTTAATAATATTTTTTTTATAAAGATAATAATTAAGTATTTTGTTAGAAATCAATAATTATCCTAATTATATTTTAGATTTTTATATATTTTAAAATAAGATGTTTATTCTCTATTTGATTATGTTTATCCGCAGTTAGTTACACGAATTTAAACATAGAGCTTTAATAAGTTGTACTTATATACAATTTACTTGTAATCTTGAATTTTAAGTGATATGCATCAATAAATAGTACTTTATGCATAAAAATAGTTTTTAAGAATTTTTGTCAAATGTTTTATAATATAGTATAGATAATTATTTGTAATTTTAATTATTATGTTTGGTAACATAGAATTATTTTAATTTCAATATACAAACTATCATATGACAATTTTCACCTTCAATCTTATAACAGTTTTAATAAATATAATAGCAAATTACTACACTAAATACACCCCAAAATTCATCACAATTAATTTAATGGTTAATTTTCACCTTGTTTTATTGGTGCAGCCCAATCCTGGTGACCCGGCCCGCTAGCCTGCTAGATTTGTATTAGATTTTCTTTATAAAACATTTTCATATGCTACGGTGCTACTTAATAAAAATTAGACTAAAATACCCTTTGTCGTAGAGCATAAACCCTTTGTCGTCACATGTGTTTTTTCTCATGTAGTTGGATGTTTCTTCTAAGAGAACATTTTAGGCTAGATTTAACTCTTCATAACATAAAAGTTAGATGCGTGTGTGATGAAAATTGTACATTGCTTTCTAACTTGTCGTTTGTAGTTACCTTTCCCTTCCAAATTATACCTCCAATATGAAGAAATTGCATCCATGTGCATGTTCTTATCTTACGATGTCATCTCTTGCTTCACTTATACTACCTAATTACAGTAATATTGTAAATACATCAAGATATTTTAAAATTATCAATTTGTATCGCATCTGATATTTGCTTTTTTTTCCTTCTATGAAATCCTTCTCATTATTCAAAACATACACATTTCAAAATTATTGAGATCGGTTGAGACATAAAAGAAATTACAAATTTCTTGGATAAGAAAATGTACAAAGAAAAGAAAAAATCTTTTTGAAAATTTATCTACTAAATTTATAAGCCCATTTTTTTCGTTCTTTGTGGCCATAGTTGTCGAAACATTTTACTCTCTTTATTCAGGGACGGGCCTATGTAGAGACGAGGAGTGTGCACGTTCCATTGTAGAAATTGCAACATTTTTTTGTTGTCCCAAGTTAACCCTCTTTTTTCTTATAACTGATCATCATTTTGACATACATAACAGTATAACAGTAACTTTTGTTTATAATATTTGATACGTCATATTTTTATGACAATTTCCAAGTCAAATATTTTTCTTATTTTATGTTAAGTTTAACGTTATTTTGGGAAAATAATGGACACGTTAGGGGAATTTACTGTTTTCCTTTACTTTTCATTGCTTTCTAAGTGTCTTATTTATACTGCATACATTGATGACAATGTATGATTTAAGTGTGAGGGTGTCGTATGCATGATTTAGGGGTATGAATTATTTTGGGAAATGTATTTTCAGGGACTAACTTTTTAAAATTTTGATCCATTTTTGGGCAATATGTTAGGTAAGCATACCACGAAAAAACCATAACATAACTGAGCCTTGTGGTTTGTTTTTATAGAGATGAATAACGTGTTTGAGATTTGAGTCATGATTAAAACATTGTGTTTTTAATCTTATTTTCATTCGGTGTACATTGCACCTTCAGTGATCATGATACATGCATGAGTTCTCTTTGAAATTACATTAGGTTATGCTAAATGTGAACATGATAAAAGGTCATCTTTGCAGTTTAAATTTTAACCAATTTAGCTTTATAGCCAACCTTTACGCATACATACTTTCTCTAATTACCTCTTTCAGCCTAATTACCCAATTAGTTGGCACTACACTATAATCCTATAGGCCAAACACTATCACGTTATCCTCACCATACTTTGGGAATACAGTGGTATGTTACTGATTAGATCCTAACGGCACAAGTTGCATAAAAAACCGGCCCCAGGGAGGGAGCCCAACCAAAGGCGATTTTGTTGAGGATGGAGAACGATTCAATTCGATTATCTTCACTTTTTTGTATTCTTTAGGCAAATTATTGTCATTGTTGGTTCATAAATCCAACATCAATTTTTACAATATAGAGTAAAAATTCATTATTTTCTTTATAATCATCAATTTTGTAAGGATCCAACCGTTATTTAATTAATTAAAAAATATAATAATTACAAATGTTTGAAACCAGGTGACTTTTGATTGTAGGCATTTGTTTTGGATCGAAAGAAGTATAACTCACTTTCCCAAATTTTATTAACAATTTATAAGTTACATATTTAAATTTTAATATTGAGTGTGTTGTTGTTATTAATTAATCAAATCAATTAACAGTAATAATCAATTTATGATAGAAAGATCATGAGGAAAACAACTTAGGGTTGTTTATCCAACATTTAAGAGTCAACGTTTTTCACTTAACTTATTGGGTAAGATTTTAGTCCGATAAAATGGTATTGAATAGAACATCTTTATCCGATAAATGTTTACCAGGTAAGAGTTGTCACTTTCACTTATCGAGTAAGACTTTTGGTCCTTATGTATAGAAATATTTTTTTTTAATTGACATCGGTAATCTATGTTAAAACAATCTAATTATATGATTATAGAAAGTACGTCACCAATTTATAATTTTCTTCAAGAAAGTTAAGATGAGAAATATAAGGAGAGATCTCCATCTTTGGATGCACATTAGTATGAGATGCATCGGATCAATCCACGTATCAAGCGCGATTCGTGAATGTGTTTGAGATTAAACGTGATCAAAGGTCCAAATCCTCACCTTAACTTTCCTTCTCACACGACCTTTTACCTTATTCAAGAATACTCTTACTTTTTTTTCATGTATTTTTACATTCTTACCTATATTTTTCTATAAAAATAAGTCCTTTGGTGTATAAAATAATATATAGACATGGGATCATGTGAGACCAAAGGTTTTTCGTGAGATCCGTGAGACCAATTCTCAACCCTTAGATTAGATCTACAATCTGAACATTCATAATCATAAAATTGCCACGAGACTTCTCAATAATTACAAAATTGTCACCATATAACTTTAGATTATTAGATCATTAGCTTATAAAGTTGATCTATTTTTCAATTAAAAAGAAAAAAAATGGCATTTAAAGATACATTTGATGTAATTGGTTAAAAATTAGTTTCATCTTTGTATCTGAAACTACCCACCGTCCATAATCCATACAAGATTACAAGCCAAGGGGAATAACGAAGCAAATTTGTAATTTTGTACATATTTTAAATTCGTCATATGTTCAAAATATGGAATCTATAACAATTATTAGTAGCATGTATGGGTCCAGAGTTATGGAATTTGGTGAAATTGGACTTCCATCCATGGGACCATAAGCTTTATTGTTTTTGAAGTTTTAATGTTTAGTATAAATTAAGGGTGGAATTTCATAAAATTTAAATTCCATTTTAATTTCATGTTTGGTTTAAAAGAAATTGGAGAATTGAGATCTCAAAAACATGGAAATACATATATCATGTAGGGTAGTTGGTATTTTACGGGATTTTATTAGTTTGCTTGATATAATGTTTTAGAATATGTTTAAGACATTTGTTTCGTAATAATCAATTAATAAAAAGATAGTTTAATTATTTGTATTTATAAAGAATGAGATTCAATTTCATTCAAGATCTTACAAATCAAACATACCAAGTAATTTAAATCCTTCCATGAAATTTAAATCTCTCAAAAGTATTTTGTTAAACCAAAAGGCTTTAAGGGGCATTTGGTTCATAGAATGAAATTGAAATCTATCAATGGAATTTGGATGGAATTGTCAAAAAATTAGAATCTTTGGGATATCCCATGGAAAGGTGAATGTGAAATGTTTTAATCTAAGGAATTCAATGGAAATTAAAGTATGCTGACGTTTTCAATATGTGGACTAAACAAATGATTTTGAATTTAGTCAAAGAAATTGACCATTATAATTCTCTTGAAATCCTTTGAATTCAATGAACAAAACAACCCTAAGGGGGTGTTTGGTTCACATAATGGAATTTGATGGAATTGAAATTTATCAAAGAAATTTGACTTTGAAGGAATTGGAATGAAACCTGATCATGCGTTTGGTTGGTAGGAATTGAAATGAAATCTCTCAATAAAATTGGAATAATGGTCTTTGTTTGGACTATCCCACCTATCGCCCCGCCCACACCCTACCAACCACCATGTCACTACTGTTGTCGTCATAGCTATCACTCCACCCCACCCCTACCCAAACCCTACCCCATCATTCCTTCCCCACCCCTGCTCTATATATGTAGGGGTTATCGGGGGCAGACAGGGTAGGGCGAGGCAGTTGTGCCAAAGTGTGGAAGTAGGTGGTAGGGTGGTAGTTGTGACGATTACAGTGGTGGGATGATGGTTAGTGGTGGGTTGGAGATGGTTACTGGTGGGTTGGAGTAGGGTAAGGCGGGGCAGGCGAGACAGTGGGGGCAGGTAGGGGTAGGTGCCGGGGTGATAGTTGTGACGATGATAGTGGTCAGGGTGGCTGAGGCCTAGAGTGGGTGTGTATGATGACAACAATAATGGTGTTTAGTGGTGGGTTGGGGTAGGGTGGGGTGTGGGTCAGTGGCGGTTGTGAAGGCGACAATAGTGGTGTAGGGGTGGGGTGCGCGGCGGGACATGGTGGTGGGGATGGATGGTAGCTGTGACGACGACAGTGGTGAGATGGTGGTTAGTGATGGGTTGGAGTAGGGTGGAGTGGGGTGGGGGTGAGTAGCAGTTGTGACAACGACAATAATGGCGTGGTGATGGGGGTTAGGTTAGAGACGTGACAGTAATGGTAGTAGCATGGTCGTAATAGAGATGTGTAGTGAGTGATCGGGGGGTGGGTGGGTGTGATGGCAACAATAGTGGCATGGTGGTTAGTGGTGGGGTAGGGTGGGTGGTGACGACAATAGTGGTGTGGTGGTGGGGGGGGGGGGTTAGGGGTGGGGCATGATGAACAATAGTAGCATGGTCGTGGTGGGTGGTGATATAATTCAATTCTTTCTATTATTGCCAAGGAATGATGCATTCATTAATTTGTAGAATTCAATGGAATTTGAAGGATTTCATTCTTTCAAGAAATGAACCAAACAAAGGAATTTGTCATTCCAATTCCATCAAATTCTTTCGAATTTCGCAAACCAAACGACCCCTAAGTTCATCGAACAAATATAATTCCAAATTACGTGAGCTTGTTGAATAATAACAAATTTTAACGTATGGGTCCCTTTTATATTAGATCCATAATAATGAATTACTCGATTAATAGAAGCTTCATATATGTGGATTTGGCCTATTCATGTTTAAGCAAAGAGTGACCGTAAAAAATATACGTCCCAACGCTCCTTTAATAAGTGAATATGACAAGTAACATACTTTTTTCCTTTTTCACTATAGAATTCAACATCGGTGGTACAATAATACTATGTTGTTTATCTTTCCTTAACTGTTAATTTTATTACATATACAATTAAGGAATGTAGGTCATATAGTGTTGATTATATTTGCTCATTAGAGGAAAGTTGTGGTGGTGTGGTTTATCGATGGTGGTGGAACTCAAATTCCATAGGTTGAGACTCATCCATCTCGATTGTAACATGACTTTTAATTGGTTATGGTTCGATCCAATTGGCTTTATAGCAGGTGTTTATAGTCACTTAGAGCATCAACAATAAGCTAATTTTTTGTTAATTTTTTCGTGCTACATTAACGTCAATTCAATAACCAAAAAATATGAATTTATTCTTAGTATAACAAAAATATTTCTTTAAGTTTTTTCATAAATTTTCAAATATTTTAGGGTCCACTATTATCAAATTCATGTTTTCATTGAATAGATTAATATGTTAAAAATTATTCTATAAATACACATTCATTTATATTGAAGAAGTACCAATAAATATTAACACATTAAATATATTTACATAGTTTATTACAATTTTATCAATTTAAAAACATAAAAACGAAATTAATATATATTATTTGAAATTTACATTAATATTTTAATAAAATTATTTAATAAATTAAAGACAAAAAAGGAATAATGGTGGAAAAGGTAGCTTATAGATTTAGAAATGAACTTGAAAAATTAAAGTTCAAATATGAAAAAGTATTGTAATAAAGAGAAGTTTTTTAAAACAGCTTTAATAACGATATTATTTTAGAAATTTTAGAGATTTAAGAAATATTTGTTCTAACATTAATGTTAAATTTTTCTTTAAAAATTAAAAAATATTGAAATTATCTATTTTTTTGACTAATTAAAGCAAACACACACACACACACACACACATATATATATATATATATATATATATATATTGTTTCAAATACAACCTATTGCATTTGTACAACCAATGCAACCCAATAAATTGAGATATTTATCGAAATGATGAGAGTTTATTTATTATGATTTGAATATTTATGGAAGATGGATATGGTTCATTAATTATGATCAATACTTTATATTAGAAAACAATTAAAACTTCTATGAAATCATATATTAATCAAATGAAATGGACGGTTGAGATTAGGTTGTATTGGTTGCACAAATGTCAAGGGTTGTATAATAACCAACATCTCTTTCGCTCTCTCTCTCTCTCTCTCTCTCTCTATATATATATATATATATGTGGAGGTTCAAACGAGAACCTCTATGATTTACGAGAACGCAAAAACAACCTAATAACCTCAAACTTTTTTAATTAATAAATTAACTTATATTAAATATAAATAAATTAATAAGGGCAGTAATGTAATTAAGTAATTTTTATTTTATTTTAATTAGTCATAATTATCCCTTTTTTTCCTGCACGTTCGTTTCCACTATCTTCTTTCCCCTTGTGATAATTGTGTGATTGTGTAACCATAATCTATCGAAACCATGAACAATCAAGTGTAGCCATAACCTATCGAAACCATGAGTAATCGTTGTGATAAATGTGTGATTGTCTAACCCTAACCGATCGAAATCATGATCAAATCGACTGCGCTGTTATGATAGTGATATCACATGATTATCACACTCATATCACACCAAATCGGTAGTCGATTTTTTAAGTTAACCCTAGCCGAGGGGAATCCTTATGATAATTGTGTGAGAATCACACGATTATCACACCCATATCACACCCAAATAACACTAAATCATGTTGATATAAACGATAATGTGATAATTGTGTGATAATCACATGGTTATCACACCCATATCACACCAAAATCACACCAAATCATGTTGATATAAGCGATAATGTGATAATTGTGTGATAATCACATGATTATCACACCCATATCATATGATAATCACATGATTAACCGTTTATTAAATAATGATAATCATGATCGTGTAATCGTGTTAAAAGATTTTATGATATCATTTCCATTATTACCATTTTAATTTTAATATTTTTTGAATCTTTTTAAACTTCAATTTTAATTTTAAAAATCTTTTAATTTTATTTTTTATCA
>NC_037542.1:18281098-18330344 GCF_001531365.2 Cynara cardunculus var. scolymus | reverse complement strand
ATAAATACATAAATAAATAATAATATCTTTAATGATATAAATAAATGTGTTTTTATATAATTTAATACATTGAAATTTATAAAGTAAAAAACGTGTGAGGAGTTTGAATAGCGTATAGTTGGGAACGATGAAACTAATTTAGGTTTTTTTACTTTAAAATCTTCCTAATCGGTTATATATAACTTTTTGGGTTAAAATGATGCAGATAATCAATTTCTAAGAGTCCAGTAGTCTATTCATTCAAAAAAAAATGTTCAAAAACTTAATCATTCAAAATTATAAAACCAATGTTTTTTCATCCAACAAAAATAGTTTAAGGACTTTCTTAGAATTTCATTGAAGATATTTTTCGAATTTATTGGTGGAACCTTGAAATATATGTGTTGAATTATGTAAATATAAAAGTATTTGTAAAACGATGTCTTAATAAAATTAAGAGGTTTATTTTCCAATAACCTTCCTTATATTTTTCCAGTTAATTTTCAACATGTCCTTTTAAGTAAGCTTACATTGTAATATGACTTATCAATTAGTTTTTTCTTTTTACCAAATATGACTATTTTATCACTTATATTACCAGCCAACAACTAGTTTTTTTAGTCAATAGACAGTATCTAATTTATCAGCTAGTTTACCAAAAAAAAAAAAAAAAACATTTTTGTTTCACTTAAGTTCACATTAAATTAAATTAAATTGTTTAAATGACCCAAAATTGATTTTTTTTCCCAAACCCAAGTAAACTCTTTAGTCTCAACTATTGATTAAGCCAAAAAACAGACTTTCATATTGGTATCCTTACAGATATATTCCATACAGGATCCAGTTAAAATTATCAGTAACCAATTTTTTTACATAAAAATAACGCAAGTTAAGATTTTTCTAAACCAATGTGCACCTTAGTCTTGAATTCACATCATAGGTGTCGTATCATTCGTAACATTTGTCAAGATTTTTCTTTCGGTTTCAATTAATATTTATCCAATTTATATAATTAAAAAAAAAGAAATATATTTAACTTTATATATCAGCATTAATTAGCATTAAATGGATATTAAAACAGGTCCAAATCCAGATAACCATTTACAAATTAATCTTTTTGTTTACCCAAAATAATAATTAAATGTTTGTAATAAATATAATCTTGCTCTACCCATTTAAATAAACACCACCCTCCCCTCATTCCTCTCTCCCACACTCCTTTATTTGCAGCCATGGCTTCTCACGATTTTGCTCGCAGTGTACTTGGTGTCATCGGTAACTGTTTTATATTTTAAAATATATATCTATATCTGTGTTTGTTTTTCGTATATACAGCATCAGTATTAGTATCAGTATCAGTAACGGTTGTTTTTTTTCCCTTAGGAAACGTCATTTCAATCATTTTGTTCTTGTCAACAGTGTAAGCATTGTTATATCTCTCCGTTTAAAATACATAGATACATATGACGTGTGTATGTATGTATGTATGTATGTATACATGACATGAGTCTTTAATTATTCTGATATCTTTTTCAGGCCAACGTTTTATAAGATATGGAAAAAGAAGTCGGTTGAACAGTATTCTCCGGTGCCGTACCTAGTCACCTTCGTCAATTGTGGCCTATGGATCTTCTACGGCCTTCCGTTTGTGCACCCGCATAGCTTGTTGGTCACGACAACAAATGGGGCTGGAATCGTGATCGAGTCCGTCTACTTGCTTCTTTTTATTATCTACTCTGATAGTAAAAAGAGAATCCGAGTAATACTGGTTTTGATCATGGAAATTATATTTCTCGGGGTTTTGTTTGCTTTGACACTAACATTAGCACATGGCACGAAGCTCCGATCAGCGATTATCGGTAGCATTTGCATCGCGGGTAACATTATGATGTATGCATCCCCACTCTCTGTCATGGTATGCTTCTTTACACCCTTAGATATAAACATACATAATTTATAGATCGATATATATATATATATATATATATATATATATATATAATTTACATAACATTGATTTATGCAGAAAATGGTGATCAAAACAAAAAGCGTGGAGTACATGCCGTTTCTGTTATCTCTATTTTGTTTCGCAAATGGCGTTTGTTGGTTCTCGTATGGTCTCATCCGTTTCGATCCATTCGTCGTTGTAATCTCTCTCTCTCTCTTGTGAACATGGATGAACACACACGAGTTTTTGCATTGCATATTTTTTTTTTGTCTTATTGTAATAAGCAACGTGCTTATTTTTGTTTCAGGCACCTAACGGAATCGGGGCTCTTTTTGCTTTGGCTCAACTGGTGCTATATGCAATTTTTTACAAATCGACACAAAGGATAATGGCGGAAAGACAAGCCAAAGGCGAACTCAACCTCGGAAACGTGACTCCATCTTCTAGATCGAATAACAGCCAATTAGAATTTGTTTAAGGAATTTAGTATGTTTTTTATTATTAAAGTGATTATATTCGAATAGAACGTGGTTATTAGGAAGGACTATGAGGTGATATATGAGAGACTCAGTGTTAAATTCATTAATGTCTGTATTTTCATTTGATAGTAGAATCTCGATTTTCCTATTGTATTTACTGTCATGTTTTATTTTAAAGCGGTAGTCAATATCTGTAGACAAACTAAAATCGTAGTTAAGGTTATCAACGACAACGAGTAAAGTTATTTTGTTACCTTATTTATCTAAAATAATACTTTGTCTTACCCATAACATATATGGATAATGGATAACGATGAAAGTAGATTCTATTTTAATAAATAACGTATAAAATATATTTTTATAAAACGGTATTAGCAATTTTTAAAATATAAAATGATATATCTATACTATATTATAAAACATTTGACAAAAACTCTTAAAAATCATTCTTTATACATAAAGTATTATTTATTAATGCATATTATTTAAAATTTAAGATTACAAGTAAATTGTGCATAAGTACAACTTATTAAAGCTCCATTTTAAATTTCATATAACTAACTGCAGATAAACATAATCAAATATATGATAAACATATTATTTTAAATATAAATTTTTTAAAATATAATTAAGATTATGATTGAGTTCTAAAAGAATCATTATCTTTACAAACATTATATTATTAAGCCAAAAATAAATTATTTCGCTATTAAACCTAAATTAAATTATAATAAAAAATTGAATTAATGAAATTATATAAAAAAGGAGAAAATATTTATTTTAATATTAATATCGATATATTTTTTAAAAAATTTATGATATCTTCAAATATAGTTTTTTTCAAGTAAAAACATTATCTTTATCAAAACCGCATAAACCGTACTATATCAACAAAGATAAAAAAAATAAAACGAAACATTAAAATAAAGATGTATCTTACTGCATTGTGGGAATAACCTTATAGAATTTGTATAAAAGTAGCGATGTTGAACAAAAGAAGAAGAGCCGAAGAAATGTTAGACCAATAGACCGTAAGAGATAAAAAGTTCTGATTTTTTTCCCCTTAACAATTATGATAATAATTTTTCGTAATGTTACACTTCATAACTTTTAATTGCTTATGGTAATTGATAATACTGATTGGATTCTGATGAGAATGAGAGTTAAGGTGAAAAGTGTAAGAAGGGATCTCCATTTTTTTTTTATTAACTTAGATATCCAACCCGCTATACGAGCTAACTAATTTATAGCGACCACCTGCTTTGCAGATAGCCGGAGTCACTGCATTTGAACCTCCGTGGCCATAAAGGGGATTTTTATTTCTCCTTAAATTTGATCTGGAACCTCCAGGTACTTTGACCTTTGGAGTCAAGCTCAAACCAACTTGGCACCACTCTTGTGGTTGGGATCCCCACCCTTAGATGTACAATTAGGATGAGATGTACTGATATGCAGCAGATGAATCCCTGTTTCAAGTGAGATTATGAGTGGGTTTGAGATTAAATGTGATCAATAGTCCAGATCTCTTCTTATGCTTCTCACCTTAACTCTCTTTCTCATACAATCTTCCACCTTGATTACAATGTATATATATATATATATATATATATATATATATATATATATATATATAGGTTGGTTATTATACAATCCATGACATTTGTGCAACCAATACAATCCAATCTCAACCGTCCATCTCATTTGATTAATATGTCATTTCATAGAAGTTTTGATTGTTTCATAATATATAAAGTATTGATCATAATTAATGAACCATATTCATCTTCCATAAATATTCAAATCATAATAAATGAACTCTCATCATTTTCATAAATATCTCAATTTATTGGGTTGCATTGGTTGTATAAATGCAACATATTATATTTGAAACAAACTCTCTCTCTCTCTCTCTCTCTCTCTCTMTATATATATATATATATATGTATGTATATGTGTGTGTGTGTGTATCATAGGGCATGTTCAAACGAAGTCGATAACTATTTAAAGAAACAAGAAAAAAATCGTTAATGTATCAAATTATATATGATTCACGTACAAAATCATACATGATCCCCCACATATATATATATATATATATATATTCATGTATAAAATCATATGTGTTCAAAAATCATCTGCTTCCATTTTTTGACGTTAATGTAAAATCGCATGTGATTTTGTACATTAACAATGTTTTTTTTTTTTTCTTAAATAGTTAACATTCTCATTTGAATCTTTCTATCTAAGGAAAAAATGTTTATTCATATCTTATCTGTTAAAACATTGGGGAGTAAAGGATAAGTGAATAAAATGGATAAAAACCTCTTATCCACACCCTTATCCAACAAAAAGAAACATAACGGGTAACAAGTTTACCTTTACTTGTTGACAACCTTAACTATGGCAAGTATACATATAACAACCCGCCAAATCATGCCATGTATAACACATATTTTACACATATAAACTCACGTTTGATATAATTACTAGATGTCTAGGCATCAAACTAAATATCTAAATCCCTTAAACTCATACTCAGATACCAATTGTAACACTCTGCATCTCCATATAGCAAATAACATGAAATTTATACAAATAACGACACTGGAGATACACATTGGGTCACAAACTACAAAACTATACAACTGACCGAAATAATACCAAAAAGGTATGACCTCATATCAAGAAGATCAAAAGCAAACTTCATAAAATTCATCGACATGGTTTACACAAGAAACCGCAATTAAAATCATCTCAAACTTTTCTTTTTCAAAAATATGCATTTCAGGACAGTTGTGTTAAGCAGAGTATCTCCAACATATTTTTTAAAATAATAAAAATGGAGATTTTGATCTTTATTTTATTCTAAAAGATTTATATTGTTCTCTTAAACAGAGACATAAGAAAAAAAATCCGTATTTAGATGGTTTTATGTGACTTTAGATATAAGAAGATATAAATGGTTTATTTATTTATTCTCACAAATGAATTAAATTATTATTATTTTATATATTTTTTAAAAGCATATTAAAATAATAAAACTATATAATATTCAATAATATAATTTATATTGAAATCTATAAAATAACAAATTTGTTACACATAAATTTAAAGGAGAGAAGGAAATCTTCAAAATTAATTTTGGATAAGAATAAATATGCATTAATTATATTTTTATTTATCTTGAAGAGAATAAAACATTAATTGATTACATTAAAAAGGAATATTAATTGATTATTCTATGAAGAGTATGTTTGAATTTTATAAATGCTTTAAATATTATAATAATATATCTAATACTTAATTTTTTTTAACATATTTCAATGCTAAATTTTAAATATTATAACTATAAAAATATCTATAACATCTCTGTATAAAAAGATTTCAAAAAATATTTTTAAAGTGTATTTAAATGATTCAATTACGGATTTATAGTGTATTCAAAAATATATATTAACCAAAAAAATAAATTCTTCAAACAATATTTGAGATCAATTTAGACTCGATTTGAGACAGGACCAGTTACAAAGTATGGAGACGAATCATGGTATTTTAGTTAGGATTAGCACTAGGACCGGAACCGGTTACTGAAAGAAAAACTGGACCCAACCCCGGACCGATTTTAACCTCTTTATTTCACAACCCATATTAAAATAGTTGGGCTTAGACCGATGGTTTAGCCCAATAAAAATTTGGGCTTTAGAGGATTCATTTAGCCCAAAAAGAGGAAGGCTTTTTAACACTTTGAGGACTCAGCTTGAGGTCGGAGTTGGACTCATGGGCGGTTAATCCATCCAAGAGTCATACTTCTGCAGATCTCGGTCAATTCCCTCCGGCGAATCCACCAAAATCGCAACCTCCGTCAACGCCGTAATCTACCCACAACATCACATAGAAAACAGGTACATTTGATGTCGTCTCTTTTATACATAAATTCGTATTGTCAAAGTATTTATTTCAGTTAATCATCGGTGTTTCCGTTTTTTCTTCTCGATCGATCGAAACTTATGATTTTTATGGGGTGATTAATAGGAATAATGGATGGAGGTATACCTAATTTCAAAAAGTGGAACATATTGTACCCTGTTTACATAAATTCAAAGAAGACAATTGCTGAAGGTAGGAGAATCTCCGCAGCAAAAGCATGCGAAAACCCTACGGCCCTGGAAATTGGTGATTGCTGTGGTCACCTCAAAATTCCTTTCGCGATTGAGGTTTTCCTGTTTCCGTCGTAAAGTAATATTATATTACATACTCCCTCGTTCCAACAACAGAGCCATCCTTCCACTATTGTGATAGGTTTAATATTGGTTCTAGAAAAAAAGGGAGAAGCTTCATCTCTTTGATGGTAAATTTGTAATCAAAGTTGATTTGGATCAAAAGATAGGAAAATTGCACCATAGTAGAATCAATTGTGCTCATTCCAACCTTTAAAACCCATACTTTAGGGAAACCAACTTCCAAAACCTGTGGTCACCAAATTCATGTTTCTGAAATTGGAATGAAAGTATAGTTGGTTCTATTTTGGCTTTGAGAAGTTATGAAAGTTGGGTTCCGATGGGGGTTATGAAATCCATTTTAATGTAATTTGTCTTTTAACACATAGCTAAATGTTACCAAATTTAAATGTATAGACTTATTGGTTTAGAATGCTATGTTTGTAACATATCCATAAAAATTGCATTGAAAGCATGAGTTTGATCTCAACATTGTGAATCTCTTTTGGTTTGAAGGGAGTACTTTTTTTGTTACCTTTTATTTCTAAACCTTTGTAATGGTTTTGAAGCTTGATAAGGCATATCCAAGGGATTTCATGCAAGTAGGGAGGGTGAGAGTTTTGCTGAGAAGACCGGATGGGAGTTTACACAATCCCCTTGTTGCATCCAGTAAGCATAGTTCTATTGAGCTTCCGATTTATTTTTACTTTGCTATGATTACATGACAGTTGTGTGAATACTATTTTGCTAAGATGTTGGTTGCCTGCCAAGTAAGCAAAGATAATTAATAGACTTTGGTGGAACTTGGAAGATGCTTTTGGCAAATGCGTGGTTAGCACTTCTATTTGTTGAGTTGTGGTCTTGTTTCTACGTCAATATGGAGCCTTACCCCAGACCATTGTAGCATTGTTGCATTATACTTGATATATATGTAGATTGGTAGATATAAGTGTAGAGTTCTTTTATTTTATTTACTCCCTCTGTCAAAAAAATGTGACACTTTGATTGTGGTCCAGAAATTTGCTTTAATCTGTCCTTGTTAAGAAGCAGTTTAGACGTATGATCAATAGCCATATGTTTTTGTTAAACTATATATCAAGTCAATTGTATTATTTGGGGGTGAGGGAGTATTTTGTTTCTTTGTTTTTTGGTGGGTGGGGTGGGGTGGGGTAAAACAAAACCACAAAAATTACGAAGATCCTGTATGTCATACCCATTATTATACAAGGCTACCAAAACTATGATATAATCATCAAGTCCCATAACTTAGTTAAAAGAAATGTTCATAAATATATAGAAATGTAAAGCGAAATACAGAAGAAATCATAGAAAATCTTCTCTAAACCTGCAAAAATCCAAAGACAATTGTGATTTCTGAATGCAAAGAAGATAGAGGAGGTAAGGAAGTCTGGGCATTGCTTGGCCATCCTTGTCTTCTTGAACCAAGAGACTGCATAAATCAACTGGTTTTGATTCACATGAGCTTCATACCAGATAATCTGCTACTCTTTTAGCTTCCCGTAGTAGTATGCAATTAGAAACTAAGGCAGACTTGATGCAAAAAATGCTACTAACATAAGTCTTAACTTCTCAATGGTCCTCCAAATTTGATCTGGACAATTTACTGCCTTCAGAGAGTTTGGCTCCACCACAAGCATGTTAAACCTTTGTGATTTGCAATTTGAATTCCTTTAAGAACAAGTTTCACTTCATTTGTATGCTATTTGTATTAGGACTATAATAAATAGAAAAACAAGCCTTACAGAACCCCGCCCATCTCTCACTGCCCAACCACCAGAAACAGTTTACCCCTATTGTTGTCTATATATCTTCGGCTGTGCCATTATTACACCAATAGATTGTCAAATAATTATTGTTTATTTGGTATCAGCTTCGTTGCCACTGGTATACTAGTGTTGAGAATTTCCGTTAGGTTTTGTAGTAATTGTGGAAACATATTGCAGAAAAACAGCTGATGATTCGTGTTGCTGAATTGGTTCCTAGACACCCTGGTAGAACAAAGAAACAAGAACCCGCAGCTACTTCAAACGCTGTACCTACGAAATCTGGCAAGGGTGGGAAAAAGAAGAGATAGTTCAGCGACCCATTCTCCTATTCAGTCGCAATCTCTTATTTTTTTATGTACGAACTGGTGTAGTTTAAACTAGACCCGTAATTGACACTTTGTATGTTGTCCGATTTAAAGCTAGTTCTAAGCTCCATGTAAACAGATCACAAAGGTTTCAGAAATCTAATAGCGATTTCTCGTGTCTTTGAAAAAAGCGTAGTACAAGAATCAAGCGCAAAAGGCAAGTAGAAGAGATCTATAGTTTCTATTAAAAGGAAATGTCAACAAGAAAGTTGTACCAAACAAATAGCAACCTATTATCTAGTTTGAAAATGAAAAAATAAACCATTGTTACCACCCAATATAGGAGAAATGTAACTTAGAAAAATATGATGGAGACACCATCGCGAAGCATCCGACGCCCACCCATGGGCTTAACCGCTCACCCGTTTTTTGTAGTATATCGTCCAAAAAAGATTTGTCATAATGGTGCGTACTTCGATTTAAATCAGCAACATACACGACCATTAGAAACTTGTCTATCCTAGCAGCCTTCCAGAATAATCCCCGTAATCTGCATAAGACATAATCAGAAAGACTACTCTAAGAAAAACCAATCGATCTCATAATTGCGAAAGTGAAGAGAAAACCTAGTGATATGTACGTAAAATGAAATACAAAGAGACATAGAGGTACAATCCAAATACTTAGGGGGCGTTTGGTTCGTAGAAGAAAATTCGATGGAATTTGAATTCATCAATTGACTTTGAAGTAATGGAATGGAATTTGACTATGCCTTGTGATCGCGTTTGGTTGCATGGAATTGAAATGAAATTCTTAACGGATTAGAATTTTTTTTGTTTGGTTTACGAAATTCAACTTTAGAATCGGAATTAAATATCAACGAATGACCTTTTATGATTTTTGAATCGATTCCTTGATTACATATGTTGTCTATCGATCTCGTATAAATGAAGAAATTACGAGAGAGAGAGAGAGAGAGAGAGAGAGAGAGAGAGTGCGTACCAGATGGAGATCGAACCAGATATCAATTAGATGAGATGGTAGACGCAATGTTGAATGAATTTGGATTAGGGAAGGAATTTGTCGGAAAAGAATTGAAATCCGAGGGTATTACCGTGGAATGTAAAATCYRTGAGTGAAGGAATTTATTGGAATTGAAAGAATTCCATCAGTTTTATTCCATGAACCAAACATTGTATTTGGAATTTGGTCAAATGATTTGGCCATTCAAATTCTTTTCAATTACATCCAAATCCTTGAACCAAACAGCCCCTTATTGTTGTCACTACAACACACCGACCATCTACAACTTTTCTACTTTATAGAGTAAAGGTAAAATCTGTATACATCTTATCATTTTCAAATCCTGGAAGAGGACTTAAGAGCCGTTTACCAAACACTTACCCGAATAAGCGTTTACCAAATAACATTACCTCACCAGATGAATATAGTAAGAACCAAGAATCTTATCCGGTAAGAGCGAGACAAAAATTAAGAGTTTTACCCGGTAAGTGAAGGCGACGACTCTTACCACGGTAAGTGCTTACCGGGTAAATTGTTGTATAATATGTCGTTTTGATGGACTAAAATCTTACCCAGTAAATACATGATAATATTAAATTTTACCGATAAACACTTACCAGGTAAGTGTTTGAGAAACGACTCCTTTGAGTCTATGTTAACCCTCTTAAACCTTTCATTGTGTCAATTAGCAACCTTTCTAGTCCTTTAGTTGTATATGTGACACCACAAACTAAATTGATAATTACACAACTACCCCTTACATTAACAGACCCTTTACATTTAAAACAAAAGAACCTCACCACAACACAAAAAACCCAACCACCAGTACCCAAACGTGCTGCTCGATCGGAGCTCATAAACCTGCTGCTCGGAGTTTCAAGTGGATCAAGTCTCCCGTCGCCGGTCATCCTTTTCCCTCCCATTGTCTGGTATACTTCTTCCTCTATATCTCATTTTTGCATCTCTCTCTTCTGTTAATAGTTCTAGATCTTTGATAATTGCTCTTTTTTTTCTTCAAAATTCTCTGTTAATAGTTCTAGATCTTCTATTTTGTTTTTCCATATGTTGTTTTGTTCATCTTTCTGTTTCATTGTTGTTTACAGATCTGTTAATAGTTGTTGATAATTTTTCATATCTCTCTGTTAATAGTTCTTGATAATTTTTCATATTTCTCTGTTAATAGTTCTGGATCTTCTCCTTTGTTCATCTTTCTGTTTCATTGGTTTTTTAGATCTGTTAAAAGTGTTGATAGTTTTTCATATTTCTCTGGTCATAGCTTTTCAGATCTGTTTCATTGTTGTTTACAGATCTGGTAATATTGTTCACCTCATTCTATTGGAAATGCTAATTAGTAAATCACGGTTCCATTGTTGGTTTTAATTGGAAATTTGTGTACTGTAGTGGAATTAGGATTACACCTATATCACAATATGACTGGATAGGAAAGGCATAAGATGTTAATGACTGGGAAAATTTACAAAAATAATCCAAAATTGCACACTCATTGCTGGAGACTGAGACCTAAAGAAGAAACTCAATAATTTCCTTTTCAATTTGATTCTCATTTCATCTTGTTGACTCAAATATTCCATTGCAACGGAGACCAAGGTAGGGGTAAACTTAGATCAATATGGATCAAATTAGAAGTGATCAAAGATTGAAACAAGTAGAATCTAACCCTGTTTTTTGTTCAAAGATGGTAGGAAACTGCATCTTTAAGAAAGTGCATGTGCAGATGTGATATCTCAAATATTTTGTGTGAAGTATGCTCAAAACTTTCATTTGGGTAAATCAAATGTGATATCTCGAATATTTAGGTACCTAGCTTACACATGAGAATACATGAAAATATAAAGTTCTTTGGTTTGATTCCTATTTTGTATAACATAATTTGTTTTAAAATTTTTGAGATATCACATCCCGGGTACCAAAATAAAGGTTTTGAAAGTACTTTACACAAAATAGTAATCAAACTAATGTACGTTTTATTTTCATGCAATTTGCTTTAATATTTAAAGCAATATGATAGTATATTAAGTTGAGAAATGGAGAGGGAGATGCTTTTATCGTCTCCTCTTTCTCAACTGAGTTAAAATGGCCTATGATTTGTGTGAATATTTGATGTTTGCTTTATGCCATATATTTATGGACATTTTTCAGTTTTGGATTGATATGCTTGATATTGTAAATGTATATGTTTTAATCTATTCACTTCCATTATTTGAGTCAAATGGATAATATTCAGATCATTTGATGGTAGTGGATTGTTTTATATTTATTTTATACTTCATAGAAAGAGACAATAAATTGAACAGTTGGTGTTTTCTTCTACTAAACTGGACTTCGCTGGACTTGATGCCCCAGGTCCTTTGAGCTGGCTCTTATTGGATTTCTATGATGATGTGTGATTTGTGTACTTTTATCATCATGCTTGTATATGTGATTGATTTCTTTGTTATGAAATACTGATTCATGTGCTGTTGGCTTTCTGATTTATTACAGCCATGCCTGGTTTAGTTTCAGTGAAAACGCCGCCACGAATCACCATTCCCGAAGACAACAACAGCCACCCGATCCGACCAACTCCTGACCGTTCTGACTCGATTAACACCAAAACAACCTCACCGGCACAACGGAGGCCTCCGTCGCCGTCTCCTTCATCCTCACGTGCGAAGCCATCGCCAGATCGGGGATCCGGGAAGAAGAAATCCCCAGAGAAACAGTCTTTGCTTGATGAGTCATCGCTGGACAATCCCGATCTAGGCCCCTTCCTGCTCAAGCTCGCGCGCGACACGATCGCGTCCGGAGATGGGCCGAGCAAGGCTCTGGATTATGCGCTCCGCGCATCAAAGTCGTTTGAGCGCTGTGCCGTTGAAGGTGAACCGAGCCTTGATCTGGCTATGTGTTTGCATGTTGTTGCGGCTATTTACTGCAGCTTGGGGAGGTTCGAAGAGGCGATTCCGGTGTTAGACAGAGCAATTAAGGTTCCTGAGGTTTCGAGAGGTGCAGATCATGCTCTAGCTGCATTTTCGGGGTATATGCAGCTAGGTGATACGCATTCGATGCTGGGGCAGCTTGATCGCTCCATCGAGTGTTACAAGGAAGGGTTAAAGATTCAGATGGAGGCGTTAGGGGATACGGATCCGAGAGTTGCTGAGACTTGCAGGTGAAATTAAGATCACAACCCCACTTCTGATCTAATGATTTGTTTGTTAGCAGCTTAATGAGCTTAATGGGACTCGTAGCTTATTCCAGCAATTGTACATGATTGTTTGGTAGTTGTTTAATGATATAGAAAGTGGCTTATTTAATAAGCTTGGGAGAGATTTATGCAGAAAGCTAAGTTTTTTTTTCTTCCAAACCTGCCCCCTCCCAATAAAAAACACGCTCCTTCTATCTATGAAAAAACCTCCCAATCAAAAATCTTCTCAATTTATACAGACAAATTAATTTATCCATACTGGACTTAATGGACAACCAACCCAACAGCCCCAGACCATGCCTCTTTCAAGCACTTTCACAGAAACTACACTTTTTAATTTCCTTTTGAGTTGAACTATTCATAGGCTACTATATATGCCTCACTCTTTCCATATTGAATGCTCCAAATTTGCAATTGATGGTTCTTTGGTTGAATATGTAGATACTTAGCTGAGGCCCATGTCCAAGCAATGCAATTTGATGAAGCAGATACCTTGTGCAAAAGAACCCTTGAAATCCACAGGGTGCATAGTCCACCCGCTTCTCTTGAAGAAGCAGCCGATAGACGGTTAATGGCCCTTATATGTGAGGCAAAAGGAGATTTCGAAGCAGCCTTGGAACACCTTGTACTCGCCAGCATGGCAATGATTGCCAATGGACAAGATAACGAAGTTGCTGCAATCGATCTCGGCATAGGCAACATTTACTTGTCACTCTCCCGTTTTGATGAAGCCGTGTTCTCTTATCAAAAGGCACTTACTGTGTTCAAAGCATCAAAAGGTGACAACCACCCTTCAGTTGCCTCCGTTTTTGTACGTCTTGCTGACCTCTACTACAAGACTGGAAAGCTACGAGAATCCAGATCTTATTGCGAAAACGCCCTGAGAATATACGCGAAACCCGTGCCTGGAACCACTCCAGAAGACATTGCTAGTGGAATGACAGAAATTTCAGCAATATATGAATCTTTTAATGAACCTGAGGAGGCATTGAGGTTGTTACAGAAATCAATGAAACTATTGGAGGACAAACCAGGGCAGCAGAGTACAATTGCAGGAGTAGAAGCTAGAATGGGTGTCATGTTTTACATGGTGGGAAGGTATGAAGAAGCAAGAGGATCTTTTCAAAATGCTGTTGCCAAACTTAGGGCTAGTGGAGAACGAAAATCAGCATTCTTTGGGGTTGTTTTGAACCAGATGGGTTTGGCTTGTGTACAACTGTTCAAGATAGATGAGGCTGCTGAGTTGTTTGAAGAAGCAAGGGAAATCTTGGAACATGAGTGTGGTCCTTGTCATCAAGATACCCTTGGAGTATACAGCAATCTTGCAGCAACATATGATGCTTTGGGGAGGTAAACATCTCATTTAAGATTTATATTACACTATTCACTTCTTCAGTTGGTTCCAGTATTATACGCCCTCTGTCCCAAAATAAGTCTCTATTTTCTCATTCTACCTTTGATTATGTGATGAAGAAACTTTATCTCTTAATTATTAAGAATAAAAGTGTCTTTTAGTTAATTAAAAAGTTCAATAATTCCACGTTCCTAAAACTGAGTCATTTTCATTATGGACATTTATTTTTGGACGGAGGGAGTAATATATTAACTACCAAAATAACCAATCTTCTCAACCAAATTCACTTTTTACCCACTTTTAGTATTGAATTCCCATTTTAGCCAAAATTTGCTTAAAGCTTATTTCCAGATTAAGAAAAAAGAAAAAAAAATCTTTACGCAAATGGGAATCCTTGCGTATAAAGTTTTTTTTTCCTTTCTTTTTTAAATCTGAAGATTGGCTTTATACAATGCATAAACTCCGGCTAAAATAAAGTGAATTTGGTTGGTCAATTTCCCTACAACAACCGCCGGGTACACTTGAAATTTGATGGTGATAAAAAACTATGTTGTTGGTTTGTCATTTATTCCGCTACAAAGGAAAGAAAATTAGTTATGGTCCTCCGGATATCTAATATATGCAACATACAGAGTGGAAGATGCAATCGAGATTTTGGAGTATGTTCTAAAATTAAGAGAAGAAAAGCTGGGAACAGCAAACCCAGATTTTGACGACGAGAAGAAGAGGCTGGCAGAGCTCCTGAAAGAAGCAGGGAGGTCGCGAAACAAGAAAGCAAAATCACTGGAGAACCTTATTGATCCCAACTCAAAGAGGACAAAGAAAGAAACTTCATCGAAGAAATGGTCTGCCTTTGGTTTTAGAAGTTGATAAGAGAAAAAGAAAAAGAAAAAGAAATCGTGTTTTCTTTAATATATTCTCTCTCTAATTACCACTATTTACTACCCCCCTCAAGCATGCAATATCCCGTATAGAAGATGGTGTTATGTGTATAGTGTTTCTTCTGATTCTCCCATCATTTGATTGACACCCTTTTTTCTTCTTATTGTTCTTGGGCTTTGAGTTTGCTTTCTAAATTTGTTGTATCGAATGGAGTATATTTTATTTGTGATTTATGATGTTTCTGCCTCTATTTCTCCCTTCTTTTCTTCTGCAGCTGGATGTTTCTTTTGAGACAACATTTTAGATTTCTCCAAAAAAATAGAAAGTTAGGTGTGTTTGATGAAAGCTATATATTGCTTCTAATTAGTCATTTGGAGTTCTCTTTTTTCCTTCCAAATAGGAACAAATACAGCCAATTGCACGTTCTTATCTTATGATGCGTCTCTTGCTTCAGCCTAATTACAATCATTTTATAAATATTAAGGGGCATGCAATGGTTTTAAGGAATTTGGATTTCTTGGAATTTTTGATGTGTTTGGTTTATAAGATTTGGAATGGAATTGAATTCCATTATTTATAAAAGATTATCATAAAAAATTATAAAAATAATTAAATTATCTTTTTATTAATTGATTATTAGAAAACAAATGTTTTATTTTAACATTATTATATACAAATCCTACGAAATCTTAACCACCCTGTGGGATTTTAAAATCTTGTGTTTGAGAGATTTCAAAGAAATCCTAGCAATTCTTCAAACCAAACCCGAAATTGAAATGAATTTGAATTCCAAGTCCCCGGAATCCTTTCCATTCCTACAAATCAAACGGACGGACGGACCTAAGATATTCTAAATTTTATCAACTTGCATCAAGACCTTTGGAATATCAACTCAACGGTTTGAGTCCTGAAAGACTATGTGGGATTTTCCTAATTGTTCTTTATTAGGTGATGTGTGCACAAATTGACTCGGACACCCAACGGTTACACTAATGCTTAGCCAATAAAAGTTTCGAGTTTAGATAATGGAAAATTGACCAAAATAACCACTTCAATTAACTATATTCACTTTTTAACCTTTTCTAGAGATTCTTTCCAAAGTATAAAGGTTGATTTCTAGGAAAAAATAAAGGGAAAAAAATTCCTTGTGCAACAATTTGAATCCTCTTCCTAACGATTTAGATTTCCATGTAAATTTTTGGTTAAATAAAAATTTAATTGAAAAAATAAAAACCGAAATTGGTAGGATTTTAATGATGGGTTAAATGCATGAAATAACAACCTACTTCTATGAAATTTCTTATTATAGCATTCTACTTTTGTTTTTCTTTATTACAACAATGTACTTTCATATTATTTTTTATTAAGGCATTGTACTTTAAAAAATCTACCCATAATAGCAATGAGTAACTTGTTACCTTTTAAACCGGTTAACCCTTTGACTTTTTTGCTTGTGTGGCTTTAATGAGGTGATTGGATGACACATCATTTTGATAACTTAACTAAAATTAAAATAAAAACTTTTTTCAAATTATTATTAGTAATTTTTATTTTTTATTGCTATGATCTAAAAAAAACATTTTTTTTATTTTTTCTTATTAAGTTGCATTCAAATTAAATATTGTTAGAGTAAAATATTTATTAAATAAATATGAAATATTATTTTTGAGATATATTTTGTTTGTAAAAAATATAATTTTTCCTATTTTATGTTATTCAAATAAATACATATCTTTTGAAGTTCTCTTTAAAATATTAACGAAATAAACTGTTATCTACAATTTTTTAATATTGTTATATTAATAAATAATTCAAAAAAATCTAATTAACTTAATATATTTATACGTCAAGTAAAAAGTTTTTGAACAAATGTAATATATTCTTTAAAAAATAATATTTTTTGGTAAAAAAGAACAATTCTTATTCTCTTTTTTTTTTTTTTTCAAAAAACACATTTTTTTAAAATATTGGCAACATAAGTTGTGTTCTACTAGTTTTATTGATATTGGTATATTAATGAATAATTTAGAATTTTTTAATTCATTTAATACATTTATTAAATAACATGTAAAATATTTAAAAATTAAAATTAAAAATACAATGTTTAATAAGAACTAGTAGATGCTAGGATAAATAATTTTGAAAGTACAATGATGTAGTAAGAAAGTCATATCACTATAGACTATAGTATATGTTGACAGCCTACATGGACAATGAGGTGGCATGAAAATCTAGTATAATGGGTAAATTTAAATCAAAAGGTTATCCAATGCTATATGGGTAAATTTTTTAAAGTATAATGCCTTAATAAAAATAATTTAAAGGTACATTGGTATAATAAAAAAATTAAAAATACAATACTATAATAAAAAATTTATAAAAGTAGATTGCTATTTTATGGATTTTGGAGTTTTTAAACTATTGGTTTAGCCCAATAAATCACTTGACGTTGGACTCATGGGTGGTTAATCCCTCAACTAGTCCTACTTCTGCAGATCTCGGTCACTTCTCATCTTACAACCGGCGAATCCGCCAAAATCGCCACCTCCGTCAACGCCGTAATCTACCAACAACATCACATAGAAAACAGGTACATTTGATGTCACCTCTTTTATACATAATTAGTACTGGTCAAAGGATTTATTTCAGTTAATCATCGATGTTTACGTTCTTTCTCCTCTTTTCACGATCGATCGAAATTTATGTTCTTTATGTGGTGATTAACAGGAATAATGGATGGAGGTATACCTAATTTCAAGAAGTGGAACATATTGTACCCTGTTTACATAAATTCAAAGAAGACAATTGCTGAAGGTAGGAGAATCTCCGCAACAAAAGCATGCGAAAACCCTACGGCCCTGGAAATTGGTGATTGCTGTGGTCACCTCAAAATTCCTTTTGCCATTGAGGTTTTCCCGCTCCCGTCATAAAGTAATTTTATATCACATACTCCCTCTTTCTAACAAAAGAGCCACCGTCCCACCTTTTTGATAGGTTTCATATTGGTTTTAGAAAAAGGAGAGAAATTCCGTACTCTTTGGATAGTAATTTTCATAATCAAAGTTGATTTGGAACAAAAGATAGGCAAATTGCACCAAAATTGAATCGATTTTGCTGTCAATCCAACCTTTGATTGAACCAACTTTGCAAACTTGGGATGACCAAAGTAATGTTTCTAAAATTGGAATGGAAGTTAGTCGGTTTGATTCCATTTTGGTTTTAACAAGTTTTGAAAGGTAGTTCTGTTCAGGGTTTTTGAAGTTTGTTCCATTTTGATGCAATTCACCTTTAACACATAGCTAAATCTCACCAGTTATTACAAATATAAACATAATGGTATTGAATGTTATGAGTTTGATCTCAACATTGTGAATCTCTTTTGGGATTGAAGGGAGTAGTTTTTTGTTACTTTTTATTGCTAAACCTTTGTAATGGTTTTGAAGCTTGATAAGGCATATCCAAGGGATTTCATGCAAGTAGGGAGGGTGAGGGTTTTGCTGAAAAGACCAGATGGGAGCTTACACAATCCCGTTGTTACATCCAGTAAGCATAGTTCTATCGGACTTATTATTATTATTTTGTTTGTGAATTTGCCTATCTGCACATGATTGTTGTGAATACACTATTTTTTATTTTGCTATGATATTGGTTGCCATGCCAAGTAAGCAAAGATAATTAAAAGGGAAATTGACAGAAATAGCCAATATACGCATATGAGTAAGCCTTCATAAGTATTGGCTGAAAAGGTGAATTTGGGTTAGAAAATGGCTAAACAGTGAAACCACCTATCAACTTTGGCTATTTATGTAAATTTCCCTAATTAAAAGACGATGGTAGAAGATGCTTCTGGCAAATATACCGTTAGCAACCTTCTCTTTGTTGAGTTGCAATCTTGTTTCTATGTCAATATGGAGCCTTATCCCAAATCATGGTAGTATTATTGCATTATACTTAATATATATGTAGATTGGTAGATATTAGTGTAAGATTCATTTAGTTTACTTCCGCTATTAAAAGAATGCGACACTTTGATTGTGGTCCAGAAATTTTCTTTATTTTGTCCTCGTTTAGGGGTAGTTTAGACATGCGATCAATAACCATATATATATTTATTAATCTATATATCAAGTCAAGTGTATTTTTTGGGCGGAGGGATTATTTTGTGTCTTTGTTTTTTGGTGGACAGAAGTATAACTCATGGCGGGTGGGATAAATAGAAACCACAAAAATTTACAAAGACATGACCAAACAGTCATGTATAGCTAGCTGAATAAGTTGTGTCTCATTAAGCTCATTAAGCTGCTAACGACAGACCCTAATACTCCTATATCTTCAGCTGTCATTATTACACCAATAGATTGTCAAATAATTATTGTTTATTTGGTATCAAGTATCAATTTCATTGCCATTGGTATTCAAGTGTTGAGAATTTGTGTTAGGTTTGTAGTAATTGTGGAAAGATATTGCAGAAAAACAGCTGATGGTTCGTGTGGCTGAATTGGTTCCTAGACACCCTGGTAGAACAAAGAAACAAGAACCCGCAGCTACTTCAAACGCTGTACCTACGAAATCTGGCAAGGGTGGGAAAAAGAAGAGATAGTTCAGCTACCATTCTTCTATTAAGTAAACTAAGCTGGTTGTAGTTTTAAAAACTAGGTCCATAATTGACACTTTGTATGTTGTCCAATTTAAAGTTAATTCTAAGCTCCATGCGAAAAGCTTATGTGTGCTCTGTGATAGATACAACATGGTCCATGGTTTTTGTGGGTAATTTGAGTTCAGGTTTTGGTGCTTCAATTGCCCATTATGGACAAACTGTTGGTTCCAATCTCCGGGGCCGTTTATCAAAAGCTTACCATGGTAGGCAGGCACTTATTGGCAAACGCTTATCGGTAAGAGTCACCACTTTCATTTATTTTATGGGGTAACATTCCTCACCATCAAAATGGATCGATGGTAAGTGTTTATAACCCGGTAAACACTTACCGGGTAAGAGTCATCACCTTCACCGGATAAGACTCTCGATCATTGACTTTCCTCTTACGGGCTAAGATTCTCGGTCCTTGATATGTTTACCTGGTAAGATAATTGAACTGGTAAGCGTTTACCAAGGTAAGTGTTTCGTAAACGGCCTCTAAGATCGTGTTCTCAAATCTGGGTAGAAAATAAATGAAATGAAATGGAGGAAAAAGAATTGAAAGAAAATGAACGATTATTTTTGTGCTATTGAAAGAAAAAGAGTCTTTCATGTCGTTGAACCGGCAACAAATGAGAGGAAATATGTCACTTTTACAAATATACCTTTTATATATTTTTTATTAAATTGATGATTGGTTTTGTAATTTTACTAAATTGTCCTTAGGGTTATCCCATCCCTTTCTTCCTATGGGATGGAAGTTTACTCTTTTTCCCTGCTAAAAAGTTTCAAGAACATGCATTTTTGCCCCTCCTTTCATTCGTAAAATGGTTTTCGAGAACACAGTGAATAATAACAAGTTTAGATTCAATATTAAACGATGGCAGTCGTAAATCATTCCATACAAGGAATATATCGATATAACAAACAAAAGTTTCATAAATCTGATAACATGTTTTTGAAGTAACGTAGTACAGGATCACGCACAAAGAAAAGAGCAAGTAGAAGAGATGTATATATATTTTCTATTAAAAGGAAATGTCAACAAGAAACTTCTACAAAACAAATAGCAACCTATTATCTAAGTCTTAAAATGAAAAAATAAACCCAACCCTTGTTGCCACCCAATATAGGAGAAATGTAACTTAGAAAAATATGATGGAGACGCCCATCGTGAAACATCCAACGGCTACCCATGGACTTAACCGCTCACCTGTTCCAAATATTAATGGCAAAAAGAACTTGTTATTGAAGTATATCGTCAAACACTTGGGTTCATGTGAGACCATATAAATAACATTAAACTTTCACAGCAAAACATTGTGAAGGTTCAGTGTTTTTATACCTTCACAATGTTTTGCTGTGAAGTTTCAGTGTTATTTTGTGGTCTCATGGGTCTCACAAAAACATGCATCATAGTGCATACTCGGATTTGATATCAGCAGCATGCCAATGTACATGGCCATCAGAAACTTACCTATTCTAGCAGCCTTCCAGAAGAATCCACGAAATCTGCATAACACGTAATCAGAAAGACTACTTTAAGAAAAACCAATTGTGAAGGTGAAGAGAAAACCTAGTGATATGCAAGTAACACGAAATACAAAGGGACATAAGAGGTACAATCCGAATACTGTTGCTGTCACTACAGCATACGATCATCGACACAAAATGAAAACACAGAACCATGCAATTAATAGGTGACATGTTGATGATTGCACCTCTATCTTTAACTCGAGTTACAATGATCAGGCGGGTTTACTATCTTTTCTTTTATCTAACAAGTCTGGTAATACGAAGTGTTCCACTTACCAAGATTATAACAGTTGGGGTTTCCTGGTTTTTCTTTATTAAAAAAACGATGTCATACAATTTTTTTTTGCAGCAAGAACTAAAGATCGAGTACTCAAGCAGATATAACGGAAAACTAGAAACACAATACAATACGACTGAGATAAATGAATAACGACACTTCATGAAGAGCCTGTGCATCCGAAAGAAAACCATGAGTATTCTTCTGAAAAAGATGAAGTTTTTCAGATAATTACAGACCAACAGAAATGCTGTAATGTCTAAGAAAACTACAGCCTAGACACAATTCAATCAAAAGTGCATAGATCATAATCCTTTCAATTTCTGTAAAAACTATCTATATCATCTTCACTTTTAGGTATTCTTTTTGTCATATTACTTGAACCAAATGACAGCATTTAATTTTGGCTGTCCAAATACAAAGAATTATTTACCACTTCCTTCAGTATTGTGTGTGTGCAGCATACTGTATGTGTCTTGACCTCTTAGTTTTCGACTTCTGTAGGTTCCCAATAATATGATAAGTGACTATGAAGACCAAAGAAGGGCACATCTTTTAACTGAAGGTCAATTGAACTGAATATGATATACTAACAATCATGTTTTATAAATCTATAATAAGAAACAATGAAAACAAACTTTTGATATCAGTATCCCTGTTCAAGTAACAGAATGTCTGGGACCCCAGTGGTTATTCATTGGCTAGAAAGCACTTCTTGCCATAAGAAACAGATGTCGCAAAATAATTTCTTATCACGGTAAGGGGTTGTTTGGTTGGTTTTCCATGAAGTCCTGTATGGATAAAGTGGTATCTGTGGGTTAATCTGTCTGTATAGATTAAGAAGCGTGTTCTTTAATTGGGAGGAACAGATTTAGAAAAAACTTGGCTTCCTGCATAAAGCTTCCCCCTAAAAGCTTACTGAATAAGCCACTTTCTATATCATTAAGTCACTACCAAATAGTTATGTATAGCTGACCTAATAAGCTGCGAGTCCCATTAAGCTCATTAAGCTGCTAACACACAGACCCTAAGTCTAAAAGCTCTGCACAACACACACATAAAAAATATCTGAACCATGACCCCCCTTTTAGGAGATCATTAGTTCACAGGAATAGGTTCGTTCCCTTAAAATCACTCAAATTTCATTCAGCAGATGTAAAATTGAGAACATAAACCAAAAACTATTATATTTATGTAGGATGACTTCACTGAAGACAATCTTTCAAAAACAGAACAACAAACCTTTATTTCGCAAGCTAGTTGGGGTAAGTTAAAAAATGATCCCAAAATAAAGCATAAAGTAGTGAAACACCATAAACAAAACCAATTCAGTATATCCCACCTGGAAATAGGGTTACACAGAATCTATCTCAAGAGACAGAGAGACTGTTTTCGAGAAGAGTTATCACCAATAATCCCACCCATCATTAACACTAAAAAGAAAATGGACCATCAAAAACTAAGATACACAAACACTTGTTCCATGATCATGTTGCGATCATCTGAAAAACTTGTCTAACGACAGATAAGGTGCCTAGGGAGCAGCAAGCACTACATATGGTCAGGATACTTGATCACAATGCTACCTATTACAACCTTTTAGAACACAAATCCCAACAGATCCTCCAAAAAAATGATAAATGTAAGTATATGTATGCAATGGATCAGAATTTACATCACAAAGTCAGAAAGTTATATGATTAACCAACATGGATATCTCTGTTATGATGATCCTTCCAATTTGTATGGATTTAGCATACATAAGTGCGTTTGCAAAATTAAATTCTTAAACTTCAACTATATATGATGTTTTCTAGGTGCAATTGAGACCGAAATTAGGGGTTGTCGAAACCTAGATCAATATGGATCAAATTAGAAATGATAAAATATTGAAACAAATAGAATCTAACCCTGTTTTTTGTTCAAGGATGGTAGGAAATTGCATCTTCAAGAAAGTGCATGTGCAGATTACCAACAAAACCACCGTCAGAAATGAATGGAAATTGAACAGCGCCGACTGTGTAAATCAAATTAAGATTCAATAAGATCAAATTCGACAAAAATAACAAGCAAATCCATGGTAAAGAATTTACCATGTTAGTCGAACCGTGAGAATCGAAGTGAAGGAGGGTTCTTCTTTGTCAGCTCCGATTCAGATTTAGTTGCAGGCCAAAAATAAATGGAAAGGAAACAAAGTCATGAAAATAGAAATATAGGGGGTGAGTATGAGTTTCGATTGATTTATGGAGGTGCATTTATGTACATGTCTATAAGTTATGGTCCTGATTTGAAACATACCAAATCATGAAGAACGTGGTTGCAATTTTCCTTCACTAGATACGAGCCGAGAAAAGCTGGAGCTTTATTACAAAACGCACGTTCATAGGGCAAACGAACAGAGAAGAAATCGGTACCGGAAAGTCTCATCAGCTTCGTCGCCGCGGCCGTCGTTTTTAGGTATTCCTTCCTCCGTCCGTCTCTCTCATCCTCTTTCTATCTCTACAGAAGAAGATTCAACTCACAAAACGACCAGATCTGTGACCACCATAGATTCGATTTTTCTTATGTTTACTTCGATTGTTAATACATTGATATATGAACTTCAATCTCTATGTTTATTGTTGCTGAGGGTGCTATTTCCAATTGTCGATTGTTTTTGTTCAATGTTTATTGACGATCTATTGAATAATAAGGGAATTTTTCAGCTTTTGTTTTAGCTTCAATTTAAGCTATGAAAATAAATTCTAGAAAACGCGAAGCATCTATTGGTGGGCAAAAACATCTGATCTAGATAAACATGGCGGCCTTAGCTTTAGACGAATAAACACTAATTTAAACAATATATGTCTTGTATCAAGGGTATGTTAAATTTTTATGTTGGTAAGTTAATTTGAGACATCCAGAGAAGTACTAATTTCTCTATGCTCTATCTGAGTTCTGGAAATGGCAGAAAGAAAGAAGTGAAAGAAAAGAAACCTATAAAAGTAAACATTGTGGTATCCCTTTGGTGGAAGTTGTGATCTTTTCAGTGACTTGTAGAGAATTGTTAATATTTAAGGCAATTTGCATGAAGATGCAGAGTTTTTTGGTCCGATTTCTATTTCGTGGGAAGTATTCTTAGAACTTTCATTTTGGTACCTTCGATGTGATATCTCGAATACCTAGCTTACATATGACTAATATATGAGAACACATTAAAATAGAAAGTTCTTTGGTCTTGTTCCTATTTTGTGTAATGTAATTGGGTTTAAATGTTTGAGATATCACATTTGAGGTACCAAAATGAAGGTTTTGGAACTACGATACATTATACAAAATAAGAATAGACTAAAGTACGCTTCATTTTCATGTAATATGTCTTGGTATGATATTATTTTATGTTGAGAAATGGATAGGGCAATGATTTTATTGTCTGCTCTTTCTCAAATGTTAGTTAAAGTGGCCTATGAATGTGAATATGTGTGTATATTTGAATTTGATGTTTGCTTTATGCCATATATTTATGTACATTATTGCAGTTTTAGGTTGATATGTTTGATATTGCAAATGTGTATGTTTTAATCTGTTCACTTTTATTATCTGACTCAAAAGTGATAATATTCAGATCATCTGATGGTAGTGAATGGGTTTTCATTTATTTTATATTACTAGCATTGTAGGAATGACCTTTTATGTATGCTACTGCTCTTACAAAATTCAGCAGACATGTTAAAAGGTCGCCCCACAGCTTAACAAATTCACATGGCCAATAAGATATTTTGCAATGTGATGTGCATGCTTGTCTTAGGGCCTGTTTGTTAGCAACTTAATGAGGTTAACGGGACTCACAGCTTACTTGGTTACCTATATATGACTGTTTGGTAGTGGCTTGATGATATGGAAAGTGATTTATTGGGTAAGCTTCTAGGAGGGAGCTTTATGCAGAAAGCCAAGTTTTTTCCAAACCTGTCCGTCCCTATTAAAGAACACACTCATTCCATTAATGAAGAAACCCTCCCAAACAAAAACTTCCTGATCTATACAAACAGATTGATCCACACAGATGGCTTTATCCATACAGGACTTGATGGAAAACCAACCAAACAGGACCTTACACTTGGCTTATGGGCTAATAATAATTGAATCCATATAGATCTAGGATATCGTAAAGCATGGCCCCGTTTCAACTTGATCCTTTTCTTCTTGGGATGATTGTGGAACATATAGAGGGGGAGATGAAAGATTGAACAGTTGGTGTTTTCTTCGACCGAAGTGGACTTCGCTGGACTTGATGCCCCAAGTCCTTTGAGCTGGCTTTTATTGGATCCCAATAATGATGTGTTTTTTGTGTACTTCTGTCATCATGCTTGTGTATGGGATCAATTTATTTATTATGAAACACTGATTTATGTTTTGTTGGCTTTTGACTAGAGAATTAAAATGGTTGGGGGTCGGGTTGCTCATCCTGTCTTGAAAGGCCCAAGTGTGGTCAAGGAGTTGATCATTGGATCGGTGCTTGGGTTAGCTGCTGGTGGTTTGTGGAAGATGCATCACTGGAACGAGCAGAGAAAATCAAGGGCGTTCTATGACCTTCTGGAGAAGGGTGAGATAAGCGTGGTTGTACAAGAATGAACATTTTGGTCGTGATGTTTGCAGTCGGGCTTAAATCAGAGATGATACTCTGGAATTTAAAAAAATAAGTTTTTTGTATTGGATTTGTGCACAAAAGTTTCTTTCTTGTTAGAACACCGGTTTCTTGATTCCTATTGTTGAAGATGCTAGCATCCAAATTGCAGATTCTTACATGGCCGTTGGCCATACGTGACTATGTAGCAGCTGAACGACATTATGTGACTGGATTTCACGCTATTTGTCTTTCGTTGGGCGCCAATAAAATTTAATCGTTTTTTTTTCCATATTCAAGTAATTATTGAAGTTTTGATGGTGAGCGCTAATGTGGATCTCCAAAATCCCGCTTTACTGGCAGTTGAGTTAACCCGACAAGATTACATTCGTACCCCGTTGTATCTTGCTTTAAGAGTAAAAATGACCGTTTGAGAAACTCGAACATTTTGGTATTAGTCCAATTTCTTATTTAGTAGATAAAGGTTGACTAAGACCATCACCAACCAAAACACAGTAAAAACACCAAAATAAATTTAAACTCGAACCACCCGACATATATGCCGGAATATGGCAGTTCTTTTTGCCTGCGGTTGGAGCTTCGAAATCGGCAAAATGGTGTCATTGGTGTACACGCTATCGATAGGGGGGTCCGCTCTCGTTCTTGTACTTGTGCATGCTAAGCAATGCTTTGAAAAGGTTTCTAGTTTTCTTGGAGTAAACTTCGATATCTTTTCTTTTTTCTCTTTCAGGATACAACGAATGCGATCTCCAACCCTCTGCCGGATTCTGCAATCATACACGAATGATGTTAGATGCACAATACATACACGATCAACTAGGATAATGTAAGATCCCACATCGATTAGGAGGGGAACACATGTTGCTTTATAACGGACTAGATAGCTCCTTTATCAGACGCATTTTAAAATCATGAGTCCAGATGTGGACAAAACAAACAATATCTGTTACGGTTAGCTTGAGATGTTACAAATTGTATCGGAGCCGATCCTTGTACCATCCTGATGGTGGGGCAAATTAACCTCATCTGGTATGATGAGTCATCGAGGGGTATTTATAACATCATAGGCGAATCCCACATCGTCGATTATAAGGAGGAAGATTTTGGGCAGGTCTGACAAGGACGTCAGGAGTTTAAGTGGTGGAGCTTATAACAACCGGAGTCGTCCCACATGGATAGAAAATGGGATTTGTGAGCTCCTTATAAGCCTCAAGTCCACATGCTTTTTAAGTTGCGGACAATATCTGGTACAGTTAGCCTAGTTGTTAAGAAGAAAGTATGATCAGCTTCTTTTGTGCTTACTTGCTGTCTACTGCTTGGACTGATGGATTGATGAATAGAAGATCCAGATCGCATCGCTGGAAAGCTTGGAGTGCTGAATTGATTAGCAGCAGACCCTGACCCTGATCGCTTGATTCTGAACCGACTTGGTGAAATGGATCGTGATCGTTTTTCTGGTTATCAGGTAAACGCTAATTAAGTCAGTACATCGAGTTTGAAAGTTGAAATCAATACGAAACTCGGTTCTTGCTAACCTGATCCTTTGGTTAATGCAGGTTTTGTGAATGAAAAGGCAACGAAATCCGAGACAGAAGCTTGTTGGGTATGCCCTCTCCTGTGCAAGAATCTCATATTATGAGCGCGCGAAACTCCAATGGAGGCACTACAACAAAATTGGCTTTATAGGACGTTTAGATTGTCTAAGTGTCATATCTAAAAACATTGCAACAGGTTTTTATGACGTTTTAACAAAAAATTCAGGGAGCTTTTAAAATAAATTGTCCTATTAGCTATTTTTATAGGACACTTTTGATAAGTGCCTTATAAACTCATCTTTTTATATGACAATTTTTCACATACAGTTTATTTTAAAAACATTCTAAAAAACTTGTTAAAATGCCTAAAAATGTTCTATAAATCTATTGTAACATTTTTAGACATGACACTTTCTGGTTTGGTCCTATAAAGTGTTTTTTAGGGCGCTTCTACATTTTAGTCGTCTTACAAAATCAATTTTGTCGCAGTGATGCAAGCGATAACGTTGCTTAAATAACATGTTATTCAAGGTTAGAAATGAGAACCATAAAGACTTCAAGACCTTGAGAACATATGTTATTCATAATGAATATCGTGATAGATATTCATGATGAAAGTGTATGATAAATAATATTTACGATCATTAAGAGTTATTCATCGTGAATAATCAATGATGTAGTTGGTTCTCAAGGTCCCTTTCCGCTTAAAGTAAGGAAAATTACCTCAAACCCAATGTTTCAGCCTTTGCTTTTTCCGCTTTCACGGCTCCGGAAAAGCGTCCGTCTACATTGATAAAAGTTCGTTATAATCGGTGTGTACCATTACTTTAAAACGGTTGATCGTCTCTACAACACGATCACTTGAATTGTGTTTCAAAACATGTATTTTGAGTGATCAATGACGCATGTATTAAGACACAATTCGGATCTAGATTCTCTTATAACGAACAATCGACCTGGGAGATGGTACTGCTTATGGTACTTGGGTATCTGTATCACCAACGATTGTTGCGAAAGACCCTCGTGGTCGCTATATGTTTGGCACGTTCGTAGTCTCTGCAACAATCTCGAAGAAAATCACACACACACACAAACCCACGAGAGAAAAACACAAAACAACGATCTTCTAAGACGTAAAAGGATCTGTATTGTACCTGTTCCATGCATAATACTCCAAGATTTGTTTCAAAAACTTCATCGACATTTTCATTCAAGAAACTATCGACTTTAGAGGTCACAGAGCCCAAATGATCGATGGTGCTAATGAGAGCTTTCGACACATAATCTTTTAAGCTTTCAAACAATCTACGAGCAAGAAAGTAGCAGACTTAGAAGATAACTTATATCAAACTAGCGAAGGCATTGGAATATATGATCCATTTACTTACAATTGGTCATGATCATTTCCATGATACGAATCTTCAAAGAACTCTGCAGCCGAGTACAACTGAGTTCGTATAGTCCTCAAGTCCTTTAAGTTAATAATTCCTACGGTTAGAAAGGAAGTCGATTTCTGTTTTCGTGCTCTCGAAAAGTGTCATCGAATCATCAAACCATCGTGGTTCATTGCAAAGAAATCATCGTTCTTGCGAAATCCGAAAGTGGTAATTTCCAGAATCCGGGCCCAAAATCCAAATTTCTTGAAAATCTTGGGGGTTTTAGGCAATTTCACAAGAACAATAGTTGGGTTTACAGTAGTGAATTACTGATTCTAGAATATGAAAACTTGTTAAAATATCTTAAAAGGAAGATCAAGTTTAGCAACTTTAAACAGACCTTGAGACTATCAGCAAAGAGCAAGCTGCGTTGCATGAAGATTTCATCATAATTTGAAGGTGGATGAAGATTTGATGGAGATGACGATGATGTATCTTTAGCCTCCATGGGAGATAAACAACCTTCACCTGCACGAACACACACACACACACACAGAATTGACTTAAACCCAGATTCTTTCTGAATTGAATCTTTGAAGAGATTGCAGGCTAGATACCATTCAATTAAACTACAGGTTTGATAACCTACCCAGATTCCAATTTTAATGAATTGCAGTAAAGATCCTATCAAATGATACTTGGTATAATTAAAGAATGGAACTTTATCAAGATTTCTTGAAAACAAGATGATGATGATGATGATGTATCTTTAGCCTCCATGGGAGATAAACAACCTTCACCAAGAACACACACAGAGAATTGATTCAAACCCAGATTCTTTCTGAACTGAATCTTTGAAGAGATGGTAACTACAGGTTTGATTGATTCCAATTGTAATGAATAACGGCAAAGATCCAATCAAATGAGAGTTGGTATAATTAAAGAATGGAACTTGATCAAGATTTCTTGATGACAGGGAAGAGTAGAGTTGTAGGGCATGTCGGCTATAAAAGCTGAAAGAGAGAGATGGAAAATGTACAAATTAATGATCAATAATGTGAACAAAAAGGTGGGACTTGAAGAGGACTAGCTTGGTGGCTTCTGTATGGTTGGTTTTGGAGGCATAGCTTCAACATTGATAATATCGTTCACTAATATATGCTTTAGATACCACATATACACAATTTGTCTGTATATCTGATTCGATGGTTGAATGGGAATTTTGCTGTATTTTAATAAGAATGTTTGTGGTAATACTTTACGGTTTGTTGGGTATAAGCTTAATGAGTTTAATAGGACTCATTATTCGATCAGTTATATAAGATTATTTGGTAGTGGCTTAATAGACGTAGAAAGTGGCTTATTAAGCAAGTTTCTGGTGGTTTATACAAAATTCAAGTTTTGAGGGTTGGGTTTGTCGAACTGGTTAACTTCAAAGCACTATAAGATTAGTCGAGACGGCATAAGTTGGTTTAAACGCCCACAATTATTAAAAAGAATTTCTTTTTACCAACAAGACAACCTTGGAAAACAGCCTTTGACCGTCACCGATCAAATTAACAACACACATAAAGTTTATAATGATAGTTTTTATAAGAACCTCCTTTTCGTGGATCCCATGTATATTTTAGACATCAATAATTAGTATATATAATACTAGTAATTATAAAGTCAATAAAATATATAAAAAAACAAAAAAATTGTCACTTCACACAAACTTAATGGTAAGAACCGAAAGGAGGTGAAGTTCTTATAAGAACTCTCCACAATATTAGTTCTAAAGATAACCTATTTATACTTTTTGCTTATAAAAACTTTGCATTGAAACTTTTCCTACTTTTCCTTGCAAAGTCATTTCCAGCTCACCAAATTAATAACCTACACAAAACTCTATATGATAGTTCTAACGAAAACCTATTTGGTGGTCTTGTATATAATATAAGTTAAATAAATATATATATATAGACATCAATTATTATATTGGAAATAAAGTCAAGAAAAATTTATAAAAAAAAACTAACATATTACAATTTCAAGATTATTTGTATAACAACTTAAAGAGCTGTGAAGTTATTATAAGAATTCTTTATGTGTTAGGTTTGTTTATTAGAACCTTTCATAATGTAATGCTTTGCTTGTTAGTTGTTTGTACTAAGAAAATAATTGGAAAGGTCAACGAGAATGAATGCAACTTAATAGTTTAAAAACAACGATGGTGATAGTGGTGGTGGTATTAGAGAACAACACACAAGACCCAATAATGTAACCATTTAATTGTTGAGATTTCCTTGTCTAATTCGTTAACATCATCATAAATCATTAAACCCCCCTCTACGACTTATGTTATTTACTACCAAATACATTTAAATATAAACAAAACCATTATTTAATTTTATAAAATAAATTGAAATCAAGACGGGTAGTTGAAACTTGAGGAAATCTTTCGTGAACACATTAAAAGAATCCAAACACATATTCAATTGACCACCAAATGCAATTGATGTTCATGCATATTCCCAGTGAAATTAAATGGTAAAAGTACAAAACCACAGGCAGTCGTCGAGAAAGCAGATAAGATAGACGAGTGAGTTCGTTCGTTCGTTCGTTCTCCTTTTTTTCTGTGTGAAAATGAAATCAAACGATGCGCTCCAACTCCCTTGCGTAACTCAGAGTCTGGTTTATGAGTTGGAGAGATGGAATCTCCTTGCATGGTGCAGATTCTTTGGCCTTCTGGAATACCACTGATCCATTCTTTACCTCCCATTCTGGATGCTCCTGCAATTTTCATTTCAACATCATATTCATAAATAATAATATCACATTTCGTTCACACTCGAGAATCTTTAGTAAAAATTGTAAGCTTAATACGACATGAATTCTTTTGATATGGCTACCTCCTTGATGTATTCAAAAAGTTCTTGGTCTGAGGAAAGCAGTAGCATTTGTCGCGCATCTTTAACAGTAAGAGAGTCGTATGCCTTCTCACTGCACCCAGCGATCTCATCCCTGCGGCAAATGAATTATGAACTACTGAAAATTGTAAAAATAGCACAACTGATTTGCACCTATAACTAGGAATCTTGTTCTATAAGGGTGCATTTGGTACACTGGACATGACAGAACATAGTGGAACAGGCCCTACCCATGGAACAAGGTGGAAAAGATCTGTATTTTACCAATATAAACTCAAAATAGAATCTACTTCATTTCTAAAACACCAAATACACCTCTCTCTTTATATTTTACTCGTTCTTTAAATTTTATTTATTGTATTCATGTTCTTTAAACTTCCACTTTACTGTCCTCAATTAACTTATGTAATTTATCAAATATTAATAATAAAAATAATATTGAAAAGATATAAAATAAAAATTGGAAACTACTTAAATTTTTTATTTTGGTGTCATTTTAATCGTCTTGACAAAAACTTTCTAATGATATATTTTGTTATAAAAAATATTTGTTTTCTTCTAATCAAATAAATTACATACATTAGCTAAAATATATAAACAACTCATTAGGGATAAATTGGTCATTTTATCTTTTCATTCCTATCCAATTATTAAACACTGAACAACTGTTATGTCCTGTCCTATCTAGATACCAAACACGCCCTAATGTAGCAACTAACATCTAAAAGTTACTGGTAAGTTAAGACACACAAATCAAGCAATTCTGACCTGACTGTTCTTGCCAACAGATCCATGAAATAAACGTAAGTTTCATGAGGTACCGTCTGTCTAGCACTCAGTACCCGATTGTAAGCCCCTTCCATGAACGATTGTTCAAGCTCAACTGCATGTTTGATACAAGGGTTTTCAAGAGCGCTGGTGGAAAGCAACTCTAATTCAGTGTGAAACTCAGCAATTCTGTTTTGTACAAGAAGTCTCAACAGGTTGAGACCTAAGATGGGGTACTCCTGGGGGGATTGCGGAAGCCGACCACTGTTCCAATAAAAAACAAGATTGAAATCATGTGAAGGAAATGGTACATAAGTTCACGAATGGTATCAAATTAAAAAGCTAAGAACTACATTACCCTGTTTCCATCTAGAAACCCCCCCCCCCAAAAAAAAAAAAAGTGTATCATGTAGACGGGTTACTGAATATGAGAAGGATATATACCAGGTGTACCTAGTCTTCAGATAGCCTAACCGAGGAAAAATGGAGAAGCAGTAATAACCCACTACAGATTGCAAAAGGACACAAGGCCCGACTAAATTCTATTTTAAAAAATTAGAACATTTTTTGTAAAACATTTAACCATCACAAGGATTTCAGGAAGGTATTAGGAAGCCGAAGGAACATTACCCTGCATCTGTGTAGTAAGGCTTCAGCTGAAAGAAATCTCTCTCAAATGCATCTTGATCTTCCATCTTTACACTAAGTACAACAGCATGCTCGTAAATATCCCCTGAAATCGTCAAAAACGGATTTTATAAGAGCCGAACAAGGACATGGAGTGTGCAGAAACAGATCTTTATATTGGTTGATTATTCAAATCATATGCAAATTCCATGTATTCAGTGAGGGTAGATGTTAGGGAACAGCTCAGGCACCATATGAGAGTGATCAAGGAGACTACGATCAAGGTCAAGAACCCATAACAAGATCTTGATCCAAGAAGCTTCAACAAGCCTTAAAAGGACATCATAGCTCTGGAACAAATGCAGATCGATTCCAATACAACTTAATTCAAGTCCAAGCTACCAAGGGATTTTGTTTATGTAATGTGCCATTTTTGTTATGGGCTAACCAAACTGGGAGAGCTATTTACAAATTATTGTCTAGGGTTTCTTATGCTAAATAATGGAGGAATGAATTTGCTTTTAACAGTATAATACCCCATTAGTTTTAAATAATTAGGATTTCATAACTTTAATAGATTTCCTATTTTATTTAGGGGTTCTTTAGTTCTTTAGTAATGAGGGGCCAACTTTGTAGACGCTATAAAAGATAAGCCTTGGACGAATTTTTGAGTGGAAGTTCAATGTTCCCTAAAGAGCCGTTTGCTTTTATCTCTGAGTTCTTGCACAAAATACATGCTTTGAAGAACATTCAAGTGGATTACTCATCTTCTTTTACCTTCCCTTCATTTTAATAGTTTCCTCTCACCTAAAGATTGGATGCATCTACATCTCCTCATCCAAAGCAGCATGGTATCTTATATAAGAAATAAAACAAGCAGGGGAGACAAGAAGCTCAAAGAGAGTCTGAGCTTAGGCTAAAGCATAAACTTCAGAAAGTTCTAGGGATTTAGTTCCTTCTCTATACCCGTTTCTCTATGGTTGATAGAATATGAGTTTGTGGGCCAAATTGCCTGCTAGAGAAGAAGCTCTTAGGAAATTGATCTAGACTAGATGAAATACGGGTGCCATTAAAATAGCTGCCAGAACGAGTTGAAAAGATAACGATCCAGGTAGTGAAGTCACCCTGGGGGGGAAAATCAATCCATTCACTTGCGAGAAGTTGGAATTCAGAAACAAGCTCTTTTTTATTCTAATTTTTTATCATTCTAAGCAATCAGATTTTTACCCTTTCTTAGGGGTTGTTGCCGAATTCACTATTCAGGTTTTCAAGTTGATGCTTTAAAGGTTGAAAAACATAAAGGATCACAAGCTTATTCTTAGTGATCGATGATAGTTACATCCAGTTACAATAATATGATACACTTCATCAATTAGCTTCAATCATAGATGCTTCATCAATGTACATGAATAACATCAAAATTAAACCTATTCAGAGTTCACATGGATCATCTCCTGCAAATATAACAGGGAAACTGAAAATTACACAGTTCTCGCTATCCCTGAGTAATTTATGGGCAGAAACAGGCCTTGTGTATCTGGAATCTGGATGTGTGCAAGAGTCATAGGTATGCATAAGCCATAACATATAAAGGATCACTGTACAATCACTGTGAGAAAGATGCAGCGAAATACAAGATACTGAATACTTACTTGCTAGAGTTAATTCTTGAATTGCATTAGACGTTTCTTCAAACAATGGAGGGAGGCTTTTAAATTCTATTAGCAGGATCTGCAAGTTAAGAATCAAAACAGATTATATACTGCTGATATGTGATATGGTTAGCATCACAGTTATGTTTGCTCAAGCAATTTCACAAGCCTTGTTGTCCCATCCAGTTCACATAACTCACCAAAGTTGATACTCAATTGGCAAGGAAATTCAAGCCATATGGCATATGTTAGACCAAAATGTCATGAAATGTCCAATGCAGGTAGCTCAATTTCGACTGATTAGATTAACTCAAAAACCTGGTACGAATGATGAATCTAGTATTTAAAAACAAATCACTTCGTAATTACTTCCTCAATATGATTATGCCAACCATTAGCACAAAGGGTCTTCGTAATTTGAACTTCTAACATGTTACCTAGTTATGCCGTGCACTGCTTCCTCAACAATTATACTAGGTATAAAGCTATATTGGTTCCCGCTCTGGGTCAGGCAGTAGCTGTGTCTCTATTTTGAAACAGACAAGACTACATCAATTCTTCAGCACCTTAACCCCCAAAACAGATTTAATCTTATCTCACTATGCATTATATTGTTCCAAATCCATATTTATACATTAACTATTTGCAGTGTTATAATTGTCAACAGTGGCAGAATGATGAAGAGATGATATATATTTCCATTACTAACTTACTGCCACGAGAATCATATTTATACAGGAGCCAACAAAAAAGAACACTTCCAGCCTAACAACCAAATAGAAGAAATGAATATACACTTGCCACACAATAACAAATTACATAAATTACTCTATAACTATCAAATAATGGCTGAACAGCCCTTGGTAGTTATCCAACTGTGGATTGTGATATTTTTCGACTGTAAAACATACACCTTATCAGATGTCCTGACTGAACAGCCCTTGGTTATAATATGTCCTGACTCCTGACTATCCTAAATCACGTCAATCGTTCCAAGGTTTTCTTTAATTGAAACAACCAAGGAAGGAACCCGATCCATAGTCATTAAACCGAATCCTGGGACTTTGATAGTAAGCAATTTTGAAAAAGAAAAACTTACACCGTCCATCATTGTCCTCAAAACTTAGTTCAAATAACTCCTTAAACTCAGAAATAGCACCTTAAGTATATGACATACATCAAAATTATAAAAGAATAATACTACATCTTAGATCTCAATTCTGGATTTTTTTTTTTTATCTATGTCCAGTAACATCAACTGAATAAATCTCCATTTGGGCTAATGAATTTACTCAACTTGTAATTTATATCAAACATAGATTCATAATAAACGGAAAGGAACATTAAAAAAACAGCGAGTGTAATTAGGGTTTATGATGAATTTGGGGGTACCTTAAGTTGAGAGAGCAATCTGGAACAAGTATCGAAATCGTTACGTACTAAGGCAGCTTTGAATCGCTCGAAGAGCTGTGAGACCTCGGTTAGCTTAGGATCCATACCTTCTTCAAAACTGATATCTCTCCCTTTCTCTCTTTGATGTTTGCTTCTTCTTCTGCTTCCCTTCTCCCCAAGAAAGCTATTTTGCAATATAAAAGCGGGCACCATAAGATAGGGTCGGATCTTATGGACCCAGACGTTTTGGGTTTCAACCCGTGGGCCTTATATTGGACAAGGCCCAAACGTCGCAGAAAAAGGGTTGAATCCATTGGGTCAGTTTTTGTGACTTTTAAAGAGATACAATTTTGTATTTCTCAATTCTCAATAAGTTTTGTATTTATTAAGTCTAAGGGTCTGTTCGTTAACAGTTATGAGTTTAATGAGACTTATAATTTATTTGATTGATTTTTCATTAAATCTAGTATGGATAAAGATGTCTATATAGATTAATATGTCTGTATAAATTGAGAAGATTTCTGTTTGCAAAAGTTTTTCCATAAATGAAAGTAATTGTTTTTTAACTTCAAATGACATGAAATTTTTTGGCTTTCTACATAAAACTTCCTCTATAAGCTTATTGAATAAACTCTTTTCTATATCATTAAGTACTACCAAATAGTCATATATAACTTAATAAATAAGTTGTGGGCCCCATTAAGATCATTAAGCTACTAACAAACAAGCTCTTAGTCAAGTACACATGATTGTTTGGTACTGACTTAATGATATAAAAAATGACATATTCATTCTTTTAAAGGAAGCTTTATATATATATAAAGTCAAAGTTTTTTTTTTCCAAACATATCATTTCAATTAAAAAAAACACATAAATGAGAAAATCCCATCAAATAGAATTCTTTATATACGTAAATTAATTTATAATGAACATTATAAAAACCCAACCAAATAGCCACTAAACAAATTAAAATACTTACATTTGTTATATGTTCTTAATAAACAATCAATGTATTGAATGAGGAATAACTTTTTTATAAGCAAATTTTTGGCTTTTACAATTTTATACAAAATCATTAAGCAACTAACAAACAGTTTTTTATCAGAATTATATAACTTAATCTATTTAAGCCAAAATCATACGCTGTATAACCTAATTTAGGTACGGTTAACATCCCTTCCAGTGTAACGTAGCCATCTCGTCTCCTCAACCATGATGGCTACGTGTTCTTCTGTACTCGCATCCCGTCCTCTGCTTCAAACCCTAGTCCCGTTCCCCAACAACAAGTTCCCATCTTTTGTCCGTAATCATCAAATTAGAAGAAACCCCTTTCAAGGTTTTGTAATTAAGGCCCAAACCCTTGATTTCTCAGGTTCATTCTTCGAAGGAGGATTTGGTGGTGAAGATGAACCCAACACACCATCCATCACTGCCGTTGAAGAACAACAGGAACCCCAATGCCCCCCGGGTTTAAGACAATATGAAACCATGGCTGTTTTAAGACCCGATATGTCTGAAGATGAACGCCTCTCTCTAACCCAGAAATACGAAGAGGTATCATCACTTTTATGAACATCCAATCATATGATTTTTCACAGTAATTACATCCCAATTGGACTATGAATAGATAATGATTACGAGTTTATATGATTTCTATTTCATCTGTTTGAAAAGTATAACTTCAATTGTAGAATTAGAAGACTGTATCACTTCATGTTCATCATCAAGCCCACATGATTTATGACCCTTTTCGCTGTAAATCTGTAATGAGTGAATTCAACAAAGAAAAACTTGGTTGATTAGGCTCCTAGTAATTATTGATGCCTGTAGTTGCTGCTTCGATAGTTCGATTTAAGATCATAGAGGATCACAAGTTTGTTGCACAAGTTTCTTGAATTGGGCATCTATCTCTTACAAATTATGATCAAAGAAAGCGCTTTCATTTTGATGTCATATTTCCTCAAATCGATCGACTCTTTTGCAGGTGTACATATGTAATTAGGGTATTAGTAACGAGTTCAATTTCGATCATTTTTATGGTTGTTTCAGTTGCTTGTTGCTGGAGGTGGAATGTACGTAGAGGTATTCAACAGAGGAGTCATTCCGTTAGCTTACAGCATCAAAAAGAAAAACAAAGCTGGCGAAACCAACACCTACTTAGATGGCATCTATCTTTTATTTGCGTATTTCACAAAACCCGACTCCTTGGAGGTACTCGAGTCTACGTTGAAGATGGATGATGATGTGATCAGATCATCCACCTTCAAGATAAGAAAGAGGAAGTATTAATTGCTTCATGTAGAATAAAAACCAGAGGTGGGGTCCAAGATAAAGATCAATGTAGACCTAACCTCAGACCCCACTTCTTAGTTCATGTAGAATTAAATAGTTGGCTTGTGATGTTTTATGTAGAACACCATGAATCTATGGGGTTGCTTTGTAGTCTGCAAAATATTCACGCCATAATAATCTTAATACAGATATGGAACTGGTTTATGGTTTAGGGGCAACTAGATAAAGCATGGAAGCAATGGCAAACGACGTTAACGTTATTTTCAGCGGCATCTTTCCAGGGTCATTCCTGAGGACCATGGCTTGATAAACTGGCCAACTATTAACCACACCAAAACCAACCAACAAGAACTGCAGGAACAAGTCTTGTAGTCCTCCGTGTTTGAAAACTCCCATGACTCCAAATATAAGCGCGATTAGGTTGAGTAGAGCTGCCACAGATATCGGGTAGAAGAAGAGCGATTCGACTCCAAATTCCACCATTCCATGCTTGTATCTTGTACTTGCTTCTTCGTCGACCACTTTGCTCGTGACATTGAACACAGCGGAAGAGGCGCATAACTTTGTCAGCATATACTCGATTACAGCATACGTGTAGCTCGAGAGACTTCTAATAATCCACGCTCGTTGGTTATTGTACCATCCTCGTGCTGTTCCGCCTCCCAGTTTGAATTCAAGAAAATCTTGACCATATGCTCCGATGAAAAGGAAGGCATATAACAAAAACCATGGATCTGAAACCTATATAACAGGTAACGTTTATCATGAATACTCATAAAAATGGTGGTTGTTAACGGTTATAGTATTGATTTATGATGAGTAGTCGAGAATAATACCTTGGGAAAAATTGGAAGAGAGTGGATGAGGGCCAGTTGGGGTAAATGGGAATAAATAAGGAGTGGGATGCACCAAATGGGCCAAGAGATGTAATGAGTGTAACACAGAGCTTGAAAAAGGGGCAAGTGTTTGCAGCCATGCTTAATTGGGTTGTACCTAGAAAAGTTCATATCTAATAGACCCATGGACCATCTTTGGGTTTGATTGAGTAAGTCATGAAGGTTCATCGGTGCGGTCCCTAAGAACGCGGGCCTGTTCGGTAAACAAAAAACGGACCTCCATCCTTTGCAATGAAGATGATAGCCTGTGTCGAAGTCTTCTAACATCGATCCATATCGATACCCCAACTGAACAAATCATGCCAACTTAGCTAAATGTAGGACAATAACAGAGCTTATTATAGTCATGACAGCAAAATTCGATTTATAGGACTTCAAATATATATTCAGATGTCTTAATAGACAACTTTACAGGACTTAGATTTATAAAATCAAACAATTGCGTCATTTGTAAGAGTGTTACAATAAGTTGATAGACGTCTTATTGGTTTTTTCTGTATGACACTTTTTTGAGAAATTGTAAGATGTTTTTTCAAATAACTGTGTCCAAAAATAATCCATCAACTTACCTGTAAACTTTTGCATCAAATGCACAATTGTTTGCTGTTATAATCTCAAGTCCAATAAGAACATTTTGTTATGACATTTACATATATTTAATGTCTTATAAAGTCGATTTTATCGCAGTGACGATATTATAAATAATCCAATTACTTAATTACCTCATATCCCCATTTAGTTTGGGCTTCGAAGTTACTCTTAGCTACCTCATGACACCGGGACAACATGTCGGACCGGATTGATTGTATTCTTGTTTGTTCCAAAGTTTGCGAAGATGGATTTCCATAGAAGGCTCGTCTTCTGAAAAAACAACCGGTGCCGACATGAGAAGGGCCCAACAAACCATCGAAGCCGGTCATGTTGATTTGAAATATGAACTTGAACTCGGCACCATATATATCATCTTGGTTAATCCCTTGAAATATTTGAGGAAATTGAAGGAAAGCTATATTGTCGGAATCTATCGAAGGGTTCAAGAAGTAACACAACGCTTTTAGTGGCGTTTTTGGATCGTTCGAGTACATATCACAATCAACGGTAAGGACAATCGGTGCGTTTGTTATGGTCTCCGACACACGGAGCTGGAAAAAAACGATTCAAACATTTTGATACTAATCAATTAATGAAAATCGAATTTTAAACGATGAAAACAGGATCCATCCATCAAGTCTTTTACCAAAACATTAAGAGCACCGGCCTTGAAATGGTGAGGTGTTGCCTTACGCTTCTCTCGGGAGACATAAATAAGGTTTGGCATTGCATGACCGAGAACGTCAGTTTCTTTGGTACCGTCTAACAACACCTGATAATAAAACCGAATCAAACAGACTCAGTAAATCACTAAATTTTATTCATAGTTATGGTCTGCAGAACATATATCACACTTTATCTCTACTGAATAGAAGAGATAGATATGACATCTTCTCTTAATGTTTTATCATAATTATGACTTTGAAAAAAGAGTGAATTATACTGGTGGTCCATGTGGTACGCTTAGATTTTGGATTTATCCGTTAGAATGAATTATCTATATCGAAGATCCTTAACTTTTCAATTTCATAACACTCAAGATCCATATAATTAACGCTGTCAGTTAGCAACCGTTATAAATGACAAATCAGTTTTTAAATAAACTATTACATGATAAAAAAAATATTTTTAATAAAAAATTAAAAAAATATAAATCACAAATTTTAATCTTAGTCCCTAGGATAAGAAAACGATTTATATATGTGAAGGTAGGGTGCTCAAAAACCCAATCAACCCAACGCGAAATAACCTAACCTGAAGCAACCCGATCAACCCAACATGAAATAATCTAACCGGAAGCAACCCGATGTCTAATCGAGTTGTAAAATTGTCAAACCGTATATATTGGGTTACTATTATTTGAACTCAACCCAACCCGATGAACCCGATATCCTTTTATTTCTTGGATTTAATATTATTGTTGAATTTTTACTAATATATACATTAGACAATTACACTATCATGTATGCTTTTCATATTCACATATTTTCAATCTATACATGTCTCTATATAACTCATTCATATATATGTTCAGTAACTGTGAACATATATATGTAAATTGAGAAAATTAACTGAATGTGATATACGTAAGAAATATGGATAAGTTGTATCAAATGGTTGATGATGAAAAAAAAATTATGAGTAGAAAAATAACATATTCAAGATTAGAATAATATTTTAATATATCAAAGTATCAACCCGACCAACCCGTATGGGGTGGGTTGCACTTTGGTTTGGATTGAGTTGGGTTAAGATTTTTCCAAAACGCAAGCATTAGATTGGGTTATTTAAATGTCTTCAACCCGATCAAGCGAATGTGTCAAACGTTAAGAATACAGAGAAACCTGGATGACTGTGGGATGGTGTTGGCGTGTGAAGTTGGCATCCCATTGGTTGAATATGTGGGTCGGCTGATAAACATCATCACTGCCGGTGGCCACACCTTTCTCCACTTTATCCTTCATGCTGTCGTACATCACCTGCAATTACAAAACTATATATAAAAATAACATTTAATGCAATTTATATACAAAAACTCATGTTTTATTATAGTTCCATGATTCAACGTTAACAATGAATATGGATTTTTTACGACATTTATAATATCATACTATATTTTGACCCAATCAATGTTTATCATGTATATAGACATGTGGCGTTTTCTCATTGGTTCAATGGTTCATAATGGAAATGTGGTTCTAATTGGAACCTGATCAAATCTATAGAGAGAGTGGGGATGATCATGTGAGAAAATATTAACATATAAGAAGTCGAGAATTTTCAAGATCATAAATGATCATATGTGATATGAAGACGAAAATATATATGACTAAAAACATCCAAAAAGGACGTAGTGGACTTGGTGAATGCAACCAAAGGTTGCAAGGAAGTTGCAGTCAACACAACAAGTATGTGTTTAGTCATGTATGATTACGTGTTCGTATCACATGTAATTATCTATAATCTTGGAACTACCCGCCTTCTCGGAATTTGATAGTTTTCTCACTTGAACCTGAATATATATATATATATATATATATATATATAGAGAGAGAGAGAGAGAGAGAGAGGGGTGTTAAAATGGAATGGAATAATACTTTGATTTCATGGGTGCGAGGGAAACAAGTGTAGTTTGAGGTAAAATAAGCTTCTGGAGACCTATCCATTATTTGATTCTCCTTGCAGTATGGTATCCAGTGTCTTGCAAACTTAGCAGCTTCCATGAAAGCTAAAAGAGTCAGCCGTGATCCTCCGTCGTCCGACAAATAAACCGACAACTTTTCCGTCGGGTAATCAAACCCCATGATTGACAAAGCCGTATTCACAGCCACCATTGGTGGTTCTTTATCTGGATCTGCTGTGCATATGAACACATCCATGGCCGGATATTTGGTCTCATCCTTGGGGAGATTTTCAGGGAAAGTTTTCCGGTGAACCGGATTCATCCGGAAGCCTTGGTGAGTGAACCACATAAAAGCAAGGATGATGTCAGCTAGTAACATGATTAAAGAGATTGTGATGTTGGTGGTGTGGAAGAGTAGGAGGGTGGTTTGATGGAGTAGAAAGGTGAAGACGGTGCATGTGTATATGACGGCGAATATGCGGTTGAACCACCGGCGGCGGAGGACCAACCGGCGGTGAAACGGAGGAGGATGGTTTTGGTTTTTCATGATGGTTGTTTGTTGATCAAGTATACATTAGAAAGTGATATCCTTGTATACAATTAAATGGACACCCCAACAGGTATCAGCCCTAATGTTCCAAAATAGGAGTCTTATTTGTACGTAAGTAAATTACAAATTTAGTCCTTGTGTTATATGAAAATTACGGGTCATTATTGTTTTAATTTTTTTACGAATTAGATCCCTGTTATTAACTTCACTTCGTTAGTTAGTTAGTTAGGGGCCTTTTGGTCATTTCAATTTTCTTAATTTCTTTTAAAAATATGAATAATATGTTATATTTATACTACCTTATAAAACAGATTTATAAAAATTCTTAAAAACAATTTTTAATGCACAAAGTCTTAAAAACAATTCATAATGCATCAAGTACTACTAATTTATGTATTTAGTTTTAAAATTTTTTAATCTACAATTAAAATAACATAGAGTACAGTTACCAATACACATTATTATATTTTCTTTTCATGTTTCCAAGATACTTTTGACATCTTTCACTCATGACTTCACTCTCTCATACCTCTATGTTTTCTCTCCATCCCCCAAGGTGAGATTCAAACTAATATTCATCATGAGTTATTAAAAGTTTTATCATTCATCTTCCATTCAATTGCTCTAGAACTCGGTCTTGCTCTCGATCTCTTTATTCTTTGCTCTTGGTATAAATCGAACACATTTGTGTAGTCGTTTAAATATGTTTGATTTTAAATATATTGGATTTTAAACTGTCATATAACTTTTTTCATCGATAGACTGTAATTGGAACCATAACTCTTATTTATTCAAATTGTATTAATATATAAAGACCAAGTGTAACTTATATCATCGTTAAATCTTTTCTAATAAAACCAGTGAAACTTTATAATCATTAAAATTCATGGCTCTCGTCGCATTGCACGGGTACACAACTAGTAATATAATTATATATATACACACACGGATTCTTCCCCTACCGGCCAACCTTACAGAAGCTTTCCCTACCGGCTAAATGTACTGCCAAGTCATCTTCTCCAGTACCCCATCAACTTCATGGTATTACCTTTTTTTTTATTAACCTTGATATCCAATCCGCTATGCGAGCCGACTAATTCCAGGACGCCCACCTGCTTTGCAGATAGCCCGGAGTCATCGCATTTGAATCTCCGTGGCCACAAAGGGATTTTTATTCCTCCTTAGATTTTGTTTGAAGAATCCAATCTATAAATTCCATATAACAAAACAGAAGAAGTCTGTAATGTATTTTTATATCACGTTTTTTGCACAACTTCTAGAAGAGGTAATGATGGACCTCCATAGAAGAATATGATGGCATAGCTAGGTCACTACTCTATGGTTTGGTCGTAAAGGGAAAAAAGAATACGTTTTTGAGGTTGTCACTTGTCACCGTACTTCTTGTTGGCTGTCATTATATTTTTTAAAACTAAACTAATGACGTAAGTTTGTAATCACAGAGATGGTTAACGTTACCGTCCTTGTAAAAAAAGGATTAGGTTCAAGTCTCGTTTTTCTCAAAATTACTTATTATTCAGCTTAAATTTAGGGGTGTTTTGTATATTATTTTTCCTTTTAATAAGATTTTAAAGACAAGATTCAAACATCGTCTATTTTTATATAAAGAAAGAATTAACCAACAAATTTATAAAGATTTAATAAGGAAAAAAACATAAGAAATGATAGATAGAGGGGTTACATCACATTCTGTTTATTTTAATTCATGATCATAATTATTAGTATAAACTAAGTTTAAAAAAATAACAAGACAATAAAGTCATTTTATTCGTAGAAAATAATATATTATTTTTTGCAACTTTATCAATTTCAGATAATAATATATATTTTTTTTAACTTTATAAAAACTTAAGTTAATAATTCATTAATTAGCACCCTGGTCAACTCTCTCACTTTAATATTCACATGTGGCTATTATAATTTGGCACAAGGGCGGATTTAATATGTAACAGATGGGGATGGCCCTAGAGATTGGGAAAAAAAAAACCTGAAATCAATAGTGAAAATCGAAAATCAAAACTTTTGGGTCGGGTTCGGAAACATTTTTTTGGGGATTGGGGATATATTCGGGGATTTTAATAGGGACGGGGTTGGGGACGGTGATCACCAGCCCTGCCGGTATGTGTGTATATATTAATTTTAATTTATATATATATATACACACACACACACATATATATATATATCATTAAAAAAATACTAACATTAAAATTTAAAAGACTTTTATTCATTTTAACTCAATACCCAAATAAGGCTCACGAAAAATCAAGTTTATTTGTCTAATCGTGATGTTAGTTGGATGGTGTTTGAATTTCTGTTTTTATTTTTACACTGTAATCTAATATGTTGTTTGTAATTGATTTGATTATGTTTGAGACATTTAGACTTACATATTTTAAAAAATTGTAATTTATTTTTAGTTATGAAAATTAATATATTGTAATTTATTTCAAATCGGTTCGGGTATAACCAACGGGAAAAGTGGGATTTTTACCTTTAACGGGTTCCCCAACGAGGATCAGAGAAAAAGTGGGGACCCGACAGGGATCGGGGTGGTTAGGGAGACGGTTTTAGTTATTAGTTTTGGGGATGAGGATACCAATAACCGACCCAAACCCGGCCCGTTGACATTCCTAGATGAGCCTCTATTTCTTTACCTAGGTTAAAAATATATTTTTTAACTTTCTAACATAGTTCCTTTCAGTTATTTTCTGTTTATGTTCTTACCAACCAAAAAAACTATCTCGAAATCAACAAAAAAAAAAGTTGTGAAATCAACCAAAAAAAATAGAGTTTAGATATGGAGCTTTAATAAGTTGTACTTACGCACAATCTACTTGTAATCTTGAGTTTTAAGTAATATGCATTAATAAACAGTATTTTACGCATAAAAATTAGTTTTTAAGAGTTTTTGTCAAATGCTTTATAATATAGTATATAGATTATTTTTTTATTATAATTTAATTTAAATTTAATAATGAAATAATTTATTTTTGGTTTAATAATATAACATTTTATAAAGATAATAATTAAGTATACTGTTAGAACTCAATGATTATCCTCATTATATTTTAGATTTTTTATATTTCAAATAAGATGTTTATCCTGTATTTGATTGTGTTTATCTGCAGTTAGTTACACGAATTCAAATATGAGATGAAATCGGATAGGGATGAACGTTTTTAAGAGTTTTAAGAGTTTTAGCCAAATGCTTTATAAGATAGTATAGATATTTATTTACATTGATGGTCTAAAATGGACCTTACTTTACTGATCTCATAAATTTTAAAGTTTTCAAATAATTAAGCTAATTATTGGCGTGCTAATTTAAATATTTCGTCGGGACCATTTTCTTAATTTATTTATTACGTCTTAATATATTAATTACCCATTAATTGTCTTAATTTATTAATTAACACTAATTTTCTTGACTTATTAGTACCATATATGTCGGTTCTATTTTTTTTCTTCATAAACCAATTGTCTTACTTTATTCATCACCCATTAGTTATTAATTTATTAATTAAGACAAGACATTAATGGGCTGTTTGTTTTAAATAAAAAAGCTCTTAATGTCCTCTTAAGTCTGAATCGATTAGACATAAGAGGATTCAGTGTGTTTTTTTTTTTTTCAATTAAGAGCTTAAAAGCTCTTATTAGGTCCGAAAATTTAAGTAGTTGCGAAACCTCTTATTTCAAATCGTCGCGTACCTACTCTGATCTCTTTGCGCTCGATTTCTCTAGATCAACTCTTCTGTCTCGATCTTTCATCTCTCAACTTTGTCAACTGTCGATCCATATCAACTCTCGATCTCTCGTCTTCAAACTTCAGATTTCAGATTTCAGACGCAAAAAACAAACAGTCTGACTGATTCTGATTTCAGACTTCAGCACAACCTCCTAAAAATCAGAAGTGAATTCAGACTTCAGACTTCAGCACCTCTTAAAAAACAAACGTCACCTAAATGTCTTGACTTTATTATTAACCTAATACAACTATCTTCCTTACCTCCATCTTTTCTTCTTGAACACATGATTTAGCCCCGTCTGTAACTTGATTCCCTTTCAAGATCCATGTGAGAAATCATATATAAAAGAATCATGTAAGGGTTTCTTTCCACACTTTTTTAAGCAAATGTGTTTCTCATTTCTCTTCGCACACCAAACCTACACTCAAAAACATATGAATCAAAATCTATGAATGTGATTACTAATTTAGGTCGTCATTTGTTGTGAAAATATATGTTAGGGATTTTTGTCTGTTTTTGTCATCTCGGTTTATAAAATATGTGACGATTGTGATGGAGTTGTCCAGAAGACGTATATGCTAATGTCTTGTCATTGATTAGTCAACTTAACTTTTTATCTTGAATTGATTTCTTCATTTTTTTTCTCCTCTCTTTCTTTACCTCTATATTTTTGTCCATAGAAGGGAAGAGTTTTTAGTACACCAGGACAAAAATGAACTCGAGTTTTATTTGGGCTAAAAAATATTATATATAACAAACAAAAAGATAAATCAAGATAGGTTGCGGTGATTATGATTTTGTGTTTTAGTTGGGTTTAATAATATAAGCAAATATCAAGTGGGTTTTTGGCACATAATGTTTGTTAGCACACTAACACGAAATACACTCAAATATTACATATAACAAACAAAAAGCGATCAATTGATTTTGATTTTATGTTTTTAGTTGAGTTTAATAGCATAAATTGTCATTGTACATATAAATATAAAGATGGTTTTCGAGGTTTGAGTAAAATTCTACCATATTGCTTTTTATACTAGAGAGATTAATTCAACTTTCTGTCATTTTTTAGGTTTAAAACTGATATCTAAAGAAAATCTCGATAGATATATATTAAAGAAGAAACCATGTGCAGTGACATGACCTTTTCTCAGAGATAGAAAGTGTTTTATTCATTTTCACCTTTTCCCAAGCTTCTCTCACTTCAATATTTATTTTTGATTTTTGATATTCACATTTAAGGTTTTTTAATTATGTTACTTCAACCTACTCATGTTCTCTCTAATAATTGCTCTTTTAACTCATTATTTCTCCCTATTCGATAATAAATTTTCATCTTTTCTTCATGGTACACTTATATGATAATCTCTCTATTTATCTCTCAATTCTTCATCTCTATTCAGTTATAATTTTGTGGAGACGATTTGCATTTTTGTTAGAGACATTCATACTATAGTTGAAATTATGTAGGTATATGAATATTTTTTGTGTGTGGATAAGGTGACATATGAATCCTTTCATGAAATAAAGTAAAATTGTTTAAGCATAATAATCTCTCTTAATATTATGTATTATTATTCTTATTATATTACTACTAGAAGGATATTCGCACTGCAGCGAGATACATTTGGATTTTAATATTTTGTTTTATTCTTTGTTCATTATTTACGGTTTTACATGGTTTTGATAAAACAATAATGTTTTTATTTTTGAATAAAATTTAAATTTGAAGATATCATAAAATTTTGAAAAATATATATCGATAGTTATATCAAATTAACTATTTAAAAATTCTTGTTTTAGTATCATTTTTTTATTCAAAATTTTATCATAATTTAATTTATCTATACTATCTTATAAAGCATTTGACTAAAACTCTTAAAAACTCTTAAAACTCTTAAAAACTCTTAAACCCTTCCCATATCTGAATTCGTGTAACTAACTGCAGATAAACACAATCAAATACAGGATAAACATCTCATTTTAAATATAAAAAATCTAAAATATAATTAGGA